>NC_142878.1:118584821-118889910 GCF_051225735.1 Oryctolagus cuniculus
TGAGCTAATCCTGCCTCTGCCTGGCCAGCATTGCAGTATGCATAGAGCGCATCTGCTCCTGGAGTGCCTGATGAGGCCAAGGGATGTGTATAGACCTACAGTCAGAGGAAGTATGAAGCACTGGCCTCAAGGTTGGAAAGTTGCCATAGCAACAATATTTTCAGAAGGTGATGTGGCAGGGGTAGTCCTGCAAGGCAGGGTGGCCTCCTGACTACATGTCCTTCCTGTTATGCTCCTCTGAACATAGATGAGCCCGAGTTGAGTGCAACAGCCTGGGTGGGTGATGCTGAGAGACCACCAGATGAGATTCTGGCTAATGTATGCAGGTTGTGGGTCATAATGACAACCATATGTGCAATGTTGGGTGCTGTCCCATGTATTTACTCACATGTCTGATATGAACGAGGGTCTGACAGAGGGAGAGTGGGCCATGGGATTTTCAAGAATGACCTATGAGCAAGTGAAGCAGGCTGATTTCTTACCTGGGGCTACTAGAGAAGAAGAAAGGTTTGCAGGCTAGAAAATGAGCAAAGAGACAGGAAACACAGCATCTCCTTTGCCCCTTCCCCAAGATGCACACCCAAGGTTAGCAATTGACCTCTTCTTAAATCTGAATTGGTGGTAGTAATGATGTTGGAACCTGTGAATAAAGGGCCTAATGTGGCTAATATTCTGCTTGTCTTTCCTACAAATGGCCAACAAATGATATTTGCTTAAAACAAATATAGGCATGCACATAGCTTGAGACTTGACTGAGAGTTCTTGCAAAATGTAAGTACTCCTTGCTGACTTGAAAGATGCTAAATGTGTGGCCCCACATTGGGGATTGGGAGTTCTGTCATTAGAGCTGGATTTTGCCTTTGGTGGTGCACATCATTTTCTCTACTAGGTCTCTGACAACTCCTATGGCATTTACCCTTGCTAGACATTTCCTCAGGTTCCCAGCTGAAAGGCAGCCAAACATGAATCCCATTATCTAAAGGCTGACATCTGTGGTCTCTTTGTGTGAGACCCTCAGCTGTTGGGCTGGAAGAGCAACAGCATCTCTCCACAAGAAAACACTGGAGACAGGCCTGATGAGCCTGTCTGTTTTTTAGCAATCAGGCTCAGAATTAAGAGGGGAAGAGGGGAAGAAAAAACCTTGGGTGGCAACAGCAAGTCTATAGAGCAGAAGGGCAGCATGCCAAAAGGCCTCTAACTAATTGACTTATAGGTCACGTAGCACACATAGGCCCCTGGGCTCCTTTGTGCAACCAGCCCTCGTCTGGGAGTTGCTTATCAGCTCTCTGTTTATGAACCACAAAAGCACAGCCACAAGGCTTCCAACATGAAGAGGGGATGGAGGAAATGGGCCTGGAGCTCCTGCCACCTGCCAGCAGCCAGGCTGTGGGGTCCCTCCTGGGAGGCATAGCGCACCATGCCCTCTCAACCTCCTGCATGGGCAGAGCAGGCAGTCCCATGGGATCACCCACAGAAATCTATCCAAACTGCTTTTAAAAGATTGTGATTGGCTAAATTTTATTATAGAATTTATATCAGAAATTTCCCACCAAAGTCTGCTTTATTCTGACTTTGTCATACACAGTGATGGAGAAAGGACAAAAATCCTTATGTCCATGTTGACCTCTCACCTACACAACAAGCAGTCCCCTGTTTCTCTGTCTTGCTAATGCAGCCTCTCCCCCCCCACCCCCACCTTGACCAGCCTGGCCCTGCCTCAACTTTTGGACACAAGACCATGTGAAAACTCTGCTATCAGCCTGAGATCTCCCCCACTCCTCCCAAGCTGTCTCCCGCTATCTCAGCGCTCAGCCTCAGAGTCCAGCCTCAGCCCAAACCCCTCCCAGCTCACACTGTGACCTCAAAGGACCTTTAAGTCTAGCCCAAGCTCTTCTCTATCTCAGCAGCCCTGCTTTAGCTCAGACCTCCAAGCTCCTTCCCACCACTTTGTGCTATATAAAGCACCAGTCTGTAAGACAGGGGGTTCTCTCTTTGCTGTGTTTGCTGGGAACTCTCTGCCATGCATTCACCTTGGAGTGAATCAACCTTCTGAATAAACCTGGCCCACCTGTGGCTCCATGCTCTCTCTCCTCTTTCTTGGCACACAGCTTGTCTTGTTTTGTGGACTTGTGCATGGAGATTTAAGATTACTACCCCAATCCCCGACCATTTAAAAGCTAATTTATAAACATGGACTTGGAATGTGGCTCCATTAATGTGTGTCTGTGATCTTAGAAGTTCTTTTGGCTGCTTTTATTGGGAGGTGACTGTCAGGAAATAAACTGCTAGGAAGAGATTGATGAGATTTCCTTTGAATTCTGTGGTGCTTCACTGAAACTTGGAACACTTTGGTGATCTAAGATTAAAAGCTCATTAACAGCCAGCGCCGCGGCTCACTAGGCTAATCCTCCACCTAGCGGCGCCGGCACACTGGGTTCTAGTCCTGGTCGGGGTGCAGGATTCTTTCCCAGTTGCCCCTCTTCCAGGCCAGCTCTCTGCTGTGGCCCGGGACGGCAGTGGAGGATGGCCCAAGTGCTTGGGCCCTGCACCCCATGGGAGACCAGGAGAAGCACCTGGCTCCTGCCTTTGGATCAGTGCGGTGCATTGGCCGCAGTGCGCCAGCTGTGGTGGCCATTGGAGTGTGAACCAATGGCAAAAGGAAGACCTTTCTCTCTGTCTCTCTCTCACTATCCACTCTGCCTGTCAAAAAAAAAAAAAAAAAAAAAAAAACCTCATTAGCAATTCTTGCTTAAAGATGCTAAAAATAATCAGCTATCTGATCATGGACCTTGGATAAATGTTCTTTCCAACTTGAAATTTCTTTTCTTTTCTTTTCTTTTTTTATTTGACAGGTAGAGTTATAGACAGTGAGAGAGAGATAGACAGAGAGAAAGGTCTTTCTTCTGTTGGTTCACTCCACAAATGGCCCCAATGGCCGGAGCTGCAGCAATCTGAAGCCAGGAGCCAGGTGCTTCTTCCTGGCCTCCCATGCGGGTTCAGGGGCCCAAGCACTTGGGCCATCCTCCACTGCCCTCCTGGGCCACAGCAGAGCTGGACTGGAACCTGGTGCCCATAGGGGATGCCAGCACTGCAGACAGAGGATTAACCAAGTGAGCCACAGCGCTGGCCCATCCAACTTGAAATTTCTAAAGAAGACCTCACTTAAATGTTTTTAGCATTGATGTTTTCAGAAAGGAAATACAAAAAGCTACCCTTTTTCTTTGACTTTGCTGAACTTAGTTGTGGGAAGGAAGGGGAATGTGGAACCCAGTGACTGGTTATGTCTGGAGACCTAAGCTCCTAATGGCTACTCCCATGATTTCCTACAGCTTTTAAATCTGAGTGAAATCAGGTGAGAAACTCTAGTGTGCAAGCAAAGCACTCTGCTAATCAATATGCTATCCACAGTAGAGACTAGGGTACCTGAGGAGTCAATATAGTCATTTTTCAGCATGGTGATTGCCTTAGAGCCATGAGCTTCAGCCCCCTGGGTGTAAGAACTTCCCAATTTTTGGTCCCCCAAATCCAGAGAGGATTCCATACAGTTCATGACAAGAGAAGTTTTGACCAAACATTTGAAAGCCCTTTTTGCATTCTTGATAGGATTTCTCAGGATCAAGGTTCTGAGCATTTTGACCTTGAGATTTCTAGCTGGACCCTTGGATATGTCAAAGGATATGCATCTCATCTTATAGAGGTAATAGCTACTTAGTCTCTTTGGAGTTTATATAAAGTTCTGTTATACAAAATCATGCTAAATGTTGTTATATTAACATGGATATGTTATTGATTTAAATGTCATAGAAATTATGTAAAAGTGGGCTGGCAATGTGGCATAGCAGGTGAAGCCACTGCCTGCAGTGCCAGCATCCCATATGGGCACAGGTTTGAGTCCCAGCTGCTCCACTTCTGATCCAGCTCTCTGCTATTGCCTGGGAAAGCAGTAGAAGATGCTCCACTCATCTTGCCATGAGACCTCTCTGGGACACATATATGTGAATTATCATGACATTCAACAAGTGTGTACTAGCAGGCTAGATCTAACAAATGTCCCTTTAGCAGGAGTAGGGAACATCCATAGCATAGGCCATAAAAAGCCCATGAAATTACTTGGTCTGACAGTGCTAAGGCAACTGCAAATGGGATTTGAAATTCAATAAACCTATAGCAGGCTAAATTTTTTTAAAGATTTATTTATTTATTTGAAAGGCAGAGGGAGGGAGAGAAAGCAAGAGAGAGAGAGAGATAGAGAGAGAGAGAGAGGTCTTCCATCCACTGTTTTACTCCCCACATGGCCACAATGGTAGGAGCTGGGCCAATCCAATGTCAGAAGCCAGGAGCTTCTTTTGGGTCTCCTGAGCAGGTGTAGGGGCCCAGGGATTTGGATCATCTTTTAACTGCTTTCCCAGACCATAGCAGAGAGCTGAGTCAGAAGTGGAGCAGCCAAGACTTGAACCAGTGACCATATGGGATGTTAGCACTTCAGGCAGTGGCTTTACCCACTACACCACAGTGTTGGCCCCCAGGCTAAATCTTACATCGATAATTTGGTATGGCCTGTGAATAATGGTATAGATATACAGATGGCCCTTGGAAGAAACGTCCTTTGCTTTAGAAACTACAGACCAGAAACAATCATGGGTGGAAACAGTTTCACAGACAAGAATCACATGCTGAATATGCAGCAGTAACTCCCCAGGAAACTTTGGAAGGAGTAGCATTGCTACAGTGTATCTTAGCACAGAATGCTAAACTCAAAGGCCTCACCCATGCCTATGTCTAAGAGAAAGTTAAGAGTCACAATTCACACTGACTTGAGTTAGGAAAGAGGGATGTTGATCATCTGAATATTGATTAAAGACATATTTTGGGCCTTCCCTGGGTTCAAGAAAGGTGGAAAAGGTATACAGAAATCTGTGTTACCCAAACTTTCTTTGCAGCTAGTCCATATCTCTGTTCCATTCATATGAAAACTAGCTATTCATCTTTGTTCTATAGATAAGAATGGAGAGTGTGATTTTGCACATTAAACACTGGCAAAGTGTTTTCAACATGTCTTAAAATGCTATGTCTAGACCAACTCTAAGTTTTTTTTTTTAATATAAAGATTTATTCATTTACATGCAAAACTGAGTTACAGAGAGAGAGAGAGAGAGAGAGAGAGAAAGAGAGAGGCAAAAATATCTTCCACCTGCTGGTTTATTCCCCAAATGACTGCAACAGCCAGAGCTGGGCTGACCTGAAGTCAGGAGCCTGGAGTTTCTTCCAAGTCTCCCAAGTGGGTGCAGGGGCCCAAGCACTTAGGCCAACCTCTGCTGTTTTCCCAGGTATCTCAGCATGGAGATGGATCAGATGTGGAGCAGCTGAAACTTGAACCTGTGCCCATCTAGGACACAGGCTGGTGAAGCAGGTGGTGGCTTTACCCTCCACACGATAGTGCCAGCCCCATCCACACTAAGCCTGAATTCATAACTCTACTCCTGGTTTGGACTGGAAGTTTTCTGGCAGAAAGATTATTAATGTCTCTGGCTTTCATTATAGGTATAGAAATAGTAGTGTGTTCTTGGTTTCATTGATATAGAATGGTGATGCAACTGCAAGATAAAGCTGTGCAGAGGGGCTGGCACTGTGGCATAGTGGGTAAAGCTGCCACCTGCAGTGCCAGCATCCCATATGGGCACTGGTTTGAGTCTCAGCTGCTCCACTTCCAATCCAGGTCTCTGCTATGGCCTGGGAGAGCAGAGGAAGATGGCCCATGTACATGGGCCCCTGTACCTGTATGGGAGACCTGGAAGAAGCTCCAAGGCTCTTGGCTTTGAATCAGCTCAGCTTTGGCCATTGTAGCCATCTGGGGTGTGTACCAGCAGATGGAAGACCTCTCGCTGCTTCTGCCTCTCTATAACTCTGCCTTTCACATAAATAAATAAATCTTTAAAAAAAATCTGTGCAGAAACTGGCAGTGCAACACTTTGGGGTGCTCTGCTATGAGCTGCTGGTGGGAAATCCACCCTTCGAGAGCGTCTCTCACACTGAGACATACAGACGCATCCTGAAGATGGATGTGAAGTTTCCTGTAACAATGTCTTTGGGAGCCCGAGACTTCATATCCAGGCTTCTGAGATACCAGCCGTCAGAGTGGCTGCCCCTGGCCCAGATCCTGAGGCACCCCTGGGCCCAGGCCCACTCCTGGAGGGTGCTGCCTCCTTGTGCTCATCCAGCTTCCTGAATCCTGTCTGCCTCTGTCTGCATTTGTGCAGGGAGCTCTCCTGGCTCTGTTAACTCATCTATTTTTTGTTTGTTTCCTTTTAAAGATGCAAGATATAAATTAATAAAAGCTGAATTGTTTAGTACCAGATGAAAAAAAAAAATGCAGAGGATCTCAACAGCTAAACCCAAGACTAGGAACTTTATCTAAAGAAATGTCTACAGGGATGGTGTTGTGGTGTACGAGGTACAACTGCCATCTGTGACTCAGCATCCCCTATGGTGCTGATTTGAGTCACAACTGTTCCACTTCTGATCCAGCTCCCTGCTAATGGCCTTGGAAAGCAATGGAAGATGGCCCAAGTTTTTAGGCCTCTGCATCCAAGTGGGAGGAAGCTTTTGGCTCCTAGATTCAGATCAGCACAGCTCTGGTCATTGTGGCCAACTGGGGAGTGAACCAGCAGGTGGAAGACTTCTCTCTGCCTTTTCTTCTCTCTCTGTGTAACTCTTTCAAATAAATATATCTTAAAAAAAAAAGAGTTGTATGTATACTTATTTCAGAATATCTGACTGATCACCTAATGAAGATGTATCAAATTTATAAAATAAAAATCATCAGATTTATAATTTATACAAATTTATAAAATCCTCAGATAGAATAAATCTGGTTTATAACTGGTTGGATCACTCTAAGTGGATGGATGTTATTTCAAAATTAATAGGGAGTTTATTTTGACCAAATATTTTAAGCCCCTTTGGCATCCTTAACAGATTTCTCAGAATCAAGGTTCTAAATTTTTTCACTTTGAGATTTCCAACAGGAACCCTTGATGTGTCATAGGATATATCCTATCTTGTAGAGGTAATAGCTGATTATGCAATTTAGATTGTATGTAAAGTAGTCATGAAATTATGCTCAATTTTAAATTATATCAATATAGATATACCATTGATATATAAATTTCCTAAAAGCTATAAAGTCTTAAAATCTGATAGTTCTGTTTTGTTGTTATCAGTCATGATGGTTATCTTGATAAAAAGGAGACCCAGAGGACTAAGGGAGACAACAGGTTTGTAAAATCACTCCATTTCTTTCTTTCCTTTTAAAAAGATTTATCTATTTATTTGAGAGGCAGAATTCCAGAGAAGGAAAGACAGAGGGAGAGAGATCTTCTGTTGGTTCACACCCCAAAGGGACACAATAGCCAAGGATGGGCCAGGCTTCGGTGATCATGTCTGCTTTATTAACAACCATGTATACTTTTGAAAGGGCAGGCAGCAGGAGCATAACTAATTCAGGGCAATACTAATTCTATAGGATGAAGCTGACATTGGCACTGCTATGCTTCTCCATTCAGCTTGAAGAGTCGATTTCCAGGTGGGCCTGGGCCACACCCAGGAGCAGTTTAGCTGATTGGTGGTGGTTGGGGGAAATGCACCCAGAGATCCCATTGCCTGCCAGGAGGGAGGCCGTGGGGTCCCTCCCGGGAGGCCTGGTGCACCATGCCCTTTCAACCTCCTGCATGGGCAAGGCAGGCAGTCTGACAGGATCACCCATATCTCCCAAAAGGGTGTAGGAGCCCAAACACTTGGCCATCCTCTGCTGCTTTCCCAGGTGCATTAGCAGGGAGCTGGATCAGAGTGGAGCAACCAGGACTCGAAGTATAACCCATATGGGATGCCAGCATCATAGGTGGCAGCTTAACATGCTATGCCACAATGCTGGCCCCCTCTTTAGTTGCTTTGTAACATGCTCTATGGGATGAATGTAAATGGCTCATGTCAATTAATCAATTTCATTTTAACCATGTATATTTAAAGACTTGTGCCATCCATAATTTTGTATTTTCTAAAAACACTTGAAATCAGTTTAACAGAAAATATTCTTAAATACAGATCTTAGGCTACTTTAGACACTAATTTCCAGAATGCTGAGGGAAAGAAAAAAACTAAAAATCCATTAAACTGCTAGTAGGGGGCCAGTGCTGTGGCACAGTGGCTTAAAGCCCTGGCTTGATGCTCCAGCATTTCATATGGGCACCAGTTTGAGTCCTGGGAGCTCCACTGTTGATCCAGCTCCCCATTAATGTTCCTGAGAAAGCAACAGAGGATGGCTCAGGTCCTTGGGCCTCTACATCCACATGGGAGACCCAGAAGAAGCTCCTGGATCCTAGCTTCAGATCAGCTCAGCTCCAACTGTTTCAGCCACTTGGGGAGTGAACCAGCAAATGGAAGTGCTCTCTCTCTCTCTCTGTGTCTCTGTCTCTCTCTGTAACTGTCTTTCAAATACATAGAATTAGTTACATGAGATTGAATTAATCATATTTATGGATTTCTATGCTTTTATTTAAATATTTTGGTTCTGCATTTCAGTGTTTCATCTAGATTCAGGAAGATCTCTACAATTTCTATCGGTTACTATACTTTAGTATAGTTTTGTAAATAGATGGAAATGTTTACCTTTCTACCTACTTAATTCCTCTAAAATGAAAAACTTTTTTGATTTCTTGTGGCAACGTTATTGTATGAGCTCAGTAAGAATCCGTTATCAGGGCCGGCACTGTGGCATAGCAAGCAAAGTCACTACCTGCAGTGCTGGCATCCCATATGGGCAATGATTCAGGTCCCGATTGCTCCACTTCTGATCTGGCTACCTGCTATGGCCTGGGAAAGCAATGGAAGGTGGCTCAAAAGTCCTTGGGCCCCTGCACCAGTGTGGGAGAACCAGAAGAAGCTCCTGGCTTCAGATCAGCCCAGCTCTGACCTTTGCGGCCATTTGGAAGAGAGAACAAGCAGATGGAAGACATCTTTATCTCTCTCTTACCTCTGCCTCTTTGTAATTCTGGCTTTCAAGCAAAAATGAATAAATTAAAAAAAAGAAGAATCTATTATCATCGTACCACAATATCCTTGAAAACATTAGCAGACACAAAAATTATGCACAGAATATCTGGCATCTTGAACTCCTAGCCTTGCAATTAGTGAATAGAGTTGTCACTTCTTAGTGAACCCCAAAACTTGAAAATACCAGATATTGCAGTTAAAAAAGAAAACATAAGCCTGTCTTGGATTCAGTTTTTAACTTTCAGAATTTTTTGATCAGATATTATACATATTTAATGTAAGCAGTTAGCACACTGTAATACTCCTTCTTTCAGATCACAACTCTGTTCATTGTTTTTGTTTTATTTCAAAGATTTAGTTTTTCATTTATTTGAAAGGCAGAATTACAGACAAAGAGGGAGAGACAGAGAAAGAGAGGTCTTCCATCCATGGTATACTCCACAAATGGCTGCAATATATGGAATGGGGCAAGGCTGAAGCCAGGAATCAGGAACTTCATCTGAGTCTTCCCCATGGGTGACAGGGGTCCAAGCACTTATGTCATCTTCTACTGCTTTCCCAGGTCCATTAGCATGGAGTCATATCAGAAGTGACTCAAATTGGCACTCATATGGGATGTAGGCATCAAAGATGGCAGCTGAACCACTGGGCCACAATACCAGCCCATGTTCATGGGCCTGAAAACTTTCACTGAGGTTAATAAGCACTTCCTGTGTACTTATACGATGTTAATTATGGTATTCTGCTATTCGCTTGTAACCTTGTTCGTTGTTTTAACATATAACTTCTGCATAGCTTATATGCATAGATGTAACTCAATTTGCTATCATCTTGTTGGTTTTGTTAAACACTTTTATTTTGAACTTTGGGCCTATTGAATGGCATACTTCTACAGAAGTACAATTCCCAGCAAAATAATCCTGGCTAGGTACTTCGGGGCGACAACCTCTGTATACAGAACAGATATATCTAAGTTTAGCAATGGACTACAGATAAAGTTAGTCTGAAGACCACTCCTAAATCTTCATTGTTAATCAAATGTGACTAAAAACATATTTACACTGACATCTTCTCATCAAATGTTTCTATCTTGACATGGGTCTGCATGAAAAACCAGGTCAAATACAACTTTGCAACAAGAGACAGATGGAACATGATTGATCAGCTGTGATTTCAGAAATAGATCTTGATCACATGGAAGAAACAAAAGTCAAGATGTAGTGAGTCACTGGTTTGAACTCTAAAGCAAATTAGATAAAGCAAAGAAGTTATAAAGATTTTTAATGAATGATGGATAGTAACTGGCACAAAAAGACTCTGCTAGAACTACAATCTTTAGAGTGCCCTCCCATTTTGAAAAAGAGATGAGAACTAGATATGATACTTTATATTCTCACACCTAATGCTACATCTATATGCTATTTAAAATGATTGTCATTCTATGAGTCTGCTGTGTGGACTGCTTCCAAACTCAACATGTCTTAAAATGCAATGTCTGGCCTCATTCTAAGTCTTGTTTATTTTTGCTAAATATTTATTTATTTATTTATTTGAAAGATAGCCTTACAAAGAGAGAGAGGGAGAGACAGAGAGATCTTCCATCTGCTGGTTCACTCCCCAAATTGCTGCAACAGCCAGAGATGGGCCCACCAAAGTCAAGAGCCAAGAGCTTCTTCCAGGTCTCCCAAGTGGTTGCAGGAGCCCTGGACTTGGGCCATCCTCTGCTCATTTCCCAGGTGCATTATCAAAGATGGATCAGAAGTGGAGTATCTGGGACTCAAACCCATGTCCATATGATGCTGCCAAGGCAGGCGGTGGCTTTATCCTCTGCACTAAAGTGGAAGCCCCATGCACACAAAGTCTTAATCAGTGACTCTTCCTGGTTTTAAACTGAAAGTTTTCAGGCAGAAAAATCACTAATTTCTCTGGTTTCATTTGAGGTACAGAAATACTAGCATGTTGCTTTTATTACTGCTGTAGAATGGTGATGCACCTGCAAGATAAAGCTATGCAGAAACTGGCTGTGTAAACCTTCTATTTATGCAGAAGATCACTAGAGCTAAACCCAGAACTAGGGAGTTGTTTCTTAAAGAAACACCTACAGCAGCTGCTGTTGTGGTGTAACAGGTAAAACTGCCAACTATGACTCCAGCATCCCATATGAGTACTGGTTTTAGTCTTGGCTACTGCACTTCCAATCCAGCACTTTGCTAATGGCCTTGCAAAAGCAGTGGAAGATGACCCAAGTACTTGTGCCCCAGCCATCCAGGCAGGAGACCATGAAGAAGCTCCTGGCTCCTGGATTTGGCATGATCAAGCCCTGGCTGATGCCACCATCTGGGGAAGTGAAACAGCAGGTGGAAGATCCCTCCCGCTCTCTCTCTCTGTTAATTAATAAGTAAGCAAATAAATAAATTAAAGAAATGCCTACAACCTCCTCTCCTTTCATCTTTAAAATACCCTCACATTACCCCATAAATTTCATGAAGCACTCTAGGCTCTCGGTGTTATCTGGATAATTTCTCTTCAAATGCAAAAAGAATTGGTTGACTTTTCCAAGCACCTTGTATTGAAGAGACTACTCATTTTTCTTTTTTTTTTTATTTAGAGAATACTTTATTAGTTCTGTAATCAAACACATGTAGATAAGACCTTACATATTTAATACAGTGCGTTACCCCTGTACAAATGGAAAAAAAATTAAGTTTAACATTTCTAGACCAATAGACACCTTAAAAATCAGTTGACTATAGGTTAATGACTTGTTCTCTATTCTGCCCCATTGCTTAATGTATCTGCTTTAATGCCAGTGATATGCTATTTTGATTACTATAGCTTTGTAAAATATATTAAGTATTCTTCTTTTACTTCAATATTGACTTGACTATTCATTATCCTTCACAGTTCTGTACAATTCTGGGGACTTTAAAATATTTTGTTAAAGAGGGGCTGGTTGGCACTGTGGTTTAGTGGGTAAAACCATCACCTGCAGTACCATACCAGCATCCCATAAGCATGCAAGTTCAAGTACTGACTACTCCACTTATGATTCAGTCCTCTGCTATGGTCTAGGACAGCAGTGGAAGATGGCCCAAGTCCTTGGAGACCTGGAAGGAATCCTGTTTCTTGGCTTTGGATCAGCACCCTGCCACAGCCTTTGTGGCCCTCTGTGGAGTGAACCAATGGATGGAACACTTCATTCTCTGTCTCTGTCTATGCAACTCTTTTCTTTCCTTTCCTTTCCTTTCCTTTCCTTTCCTTTCCTTTCCTTTCCTTTCCTTTCCTTTCCTTTCCTTTCCTTTCCTTTTCTTTTCTTTTCTTTTTGGACAGGCAGAGTGGACAGTGAGAGAGAGAGACAGAGAGACAGAGAGAAAGATCTTCCTTTTGCCATTGGTTCACCCTCCAATGGTCGCCGTGGCTGGCGCGCTGCAGCTGGCACACCACGCTGATCCAATGGCAGGAGCCAGGTGCTTATCCTGGTCTCCCTTGGGGTGCAGGGCCCAAGCACTTGGACCATCCTCCACTGCACTCCCTGGCCACAGCAGAGAGCTGGCCTGGAAGAGGGGCAACCCAGACAGAATCCGGTGCCCCAACCGGGACTAGAACCTGGTGTGCCAGTGCCACAAGGCGGAGGATTAGCCTAGTGAGCTGCAGCGCTGGCCTCTGCAATTCTTTCAAATAAATAAATCTTTAAAAAAGTTTTGTTAAAGAATAACACTGAAACTTTGCAATTGCGTTGAGTCTGTATATTGCTTTAGATAGTAAGAATACCCTAATACTATTCTAATTATGAACTTGAGTAATGTTTCAATTATTTCTGTTGTATTCAATTTCTTTTATCAATATTATAAAATTTTCAGCATTCAGGTAATTATCTTCCTAGATTAAATTCACTCCTATATATTTATTTTTTTCTGCTAGAATTTGTTTTTCAAACAATTGGTTCTTAGGTTATATAAATTCTCTTAATTTTGTATTCTATAACAGTTGCAAAGAAAAAAGCATCTGGCAAAACCAACCCAGATTCATTATTTAAAAAATTCAAGAGACAGGGCCAGGGGCTGATGCTGTGGTGCAGCAGATTAACGCCCTGGCCTGAAGTGCCAGCATCCCATATGGGTGCTGGTTCTAGACCCAGCTGCTCCACTTCTGATCCAGCTCTTTGCTATGGCCTGGGAAAGCAGTAGGAGATGGCCCAAGTCCTTGGGCCCCTGCACCCAAGTGAGGACCTGGAAGAAGCTCCTGGCTCCTGGCTTTAGATCGTGGAAGCTCCAACTGTTGCGGCCATCTGGGGAGTGAACCATTGGATGGAAGACCTCTTTCTCTCTTTATCTCTCTCTCTCCCTCTCTGCCTCTCTTCTCTCTGTGTAACTCTGACTATCAAATAAATAAATCTTTAAAAAAGAGAGAGAGACAGGGTCAGTGTTGCAGTACAGATGGTTAGGCAACTGTCTACAGCATCAGCATCCCATATGGTCACTGATTCGAGTCCCAGCTGCTCCACTTCTGATCCAGATCTCTGCTACTGTGCCAGGGAAAGCAGCAGTGGATGGCCCAACTGCTTGCACCTATGTTGGAGACTTGGATGAAGCTCCCGGCTCCTGGCTTTGACCTGGCCCAGCCCTGCCATCAGTTGGGCATTCATTTGGGGAGTTGAACTAGTGAATGGAAGATCTCTGTCTCTCCCTCTCTCTGTAATTCTGCCTTATAAATGAAGTATAGAAACTTAAAAAAAAAACTATAAAAACTGCAAGAGGGGTCAGTGTTGTACAAAGCAGTTAAAACTGCTGCCTGTGATGCCAGAATCCCACATGGTGCTGATTCACATCCCAACTGCAACACTTCAGCTACCACCTTCATGGGACACAACAAAGAACCTCCTGGCTTCAGCCTTTAGCCTGGCCTAGCGCCAACCATTGTGGCCACTGGGGAGTGAACCAGTGGATGGAAGGTTTCTTTTTCTCTCTGTCTCTCTCTGCTTCTCTCTCTGTAACCTTGCCTTTTAAATAATTAAATAAATCATTAAGAAAGGAAAGAAATTAGGGATAGAAAAAAATATACCTTATTATAATAGAAGCCAGAAATGACAAGGCTAAAGATGACACTGTACTTGGTGAAAAGTATTCCTCAAAGTTCAAGAACAAGATAAAGATATGCACTCTCACATCTGCTGAATCTAACACTTAAATTCACATCAAAGCAACTGTATAAGAAAGTAAAACTTGCAAATAAAAGGGCTAATTTTCTGCTTACTGATAATATGATCTTAAACATATGAAAAATAAAAGGATCACTTACCACAACTTTTATTCATAAAACACAAGCACATTTCAAGATATACAGATCAATAAGTGTGACATGGGACCGGTGCTGTGGCACAGCAGGTTACAGCCCTGGCCTGAAGTGTCGGCATCCTATATGGGCATGGGTTCTAGTCCCAGCTGCTCCTCTTCTGATCTAGCTCTCTGCTATGGCCTGAGATAGCAGTGGAAGATGGCCCAAGTCTGTGGGGAATCCCACAGGAGTCTCAAAACAAGTCACAGATCACCACTTACCTGGAAAGGAAGTGAACTGTGGAAACTCCACAGTAAAAAGTAAGTTACCACTAGCCTCAAAATAAAAGTAAAGTGCAGCTATTCATAATAAGTCAGGAGCTGATGCAATACCTAATGGCTGTTAGGGAGATGCTCCTAATCATACCAAGCAGACATTTCTGGTCAGTCAGATAACAGTGCACTATAGGCAATACCCTCCTACCCACGCAGACTGAACTGTTCAAACATAAGCAAGGAGGAAACAGCATTGATTGGACAACAAGTCAGAGGATGGCAAGCTGGAGGACTGCCAGAAAATGGGGATAAAAAGGGGAGCCCTTGCACCACTCTCCATCCTTTCAAGGACCATGGCCTGGTGCGTGTAAACCACCGGGAGTAGAAGAAAGAAGATGCTGTCCCTGTTTTATTAACATGATGTGGATATTGTCATCTTACAATTTGGTCATTTTAAGAGTAGTTAATTTTGAAATTATTTCAAACTTACAGAAATACCATGAGTGAGCCCCATTCGTTGAGAACACCCAGTTAGTATCCTTTTAGCACTGTTGCCCCAATCCAAGATGTTTCTGCTAGCTATAGGGTGGTCCCCTGATAAATAGAAGATGAACCCCAATTTAGGAAACCAACATTAACCCAACACCACAACCCAATCCACAGAACTATCACATCTTTTTCCAACCGCATTAAAATATCTTTTCTCCCACTGTGAGTCAATGTTCTTTCTTTTTCTGGAATTCTCCTTGACACTTTTCTTTTTTTTTAAATTTTTTTTATTTATTTTTATTTTTTTTGACAGGCAGAGTGGACAGTGAGAGAGACAGAGAGAAAGGTCTTCCTTTGCCATTGGTTCACCCTCCAATGGCCTGCACAGCCGGCGCGCTGCGGCTGGCGTACTGTGCTGATCCAATGGCAGGAGCCAGGAGCCAGGTGCTTTTCCTGGTCTCCGATGGGGTGCAGGGCCCAAGCACCTGGGCCATCCTCCACTGCACTCCCTGGCCACTGCAGAGAGCTGGCCTGGAAGAGGGGCAACCAGGACAGAATCAGGCACCCCAACCGGGACTAGAACCCGGTGTGTCAGTGCCGCTAGGTGGAGGATTAGCCTAGTGAGCCGCGGCGCCGGCCCTTCTCCTTGACACTTTTCTAATATGAAAACCCTCAATAGGTATCAAGAGCAGAGATGACTCAAGCTGGGTCCCTCCGGTGTTCCTTTCTGAGAAAATGTGGGCCCTGTATTCTCATCAGAAGCTCCCTGGTCCAATGCTGGCTCTGCTCAGTCTCCCATCTGTGCTATGATGGATGCTATAACTTGGTATTTAGTGAATTTCTGCCAGATTGGTTCAATACAACCTCCTAAGGATTTATTTACCTGTTTTGAATGCAGAATGACAATGAGTGATGTATATCTATGTCTACATCTATATTTTTTAAAAGGCTTTATGTATTTATTTGAAAGTCAGAGTTACACGAAGAGAGAAAGAGGCAGAGAGAGAGAGAGAGAGAAGGTCTTCCGTCTGCTGGTTAACTCCTCAATTGGCCACAATAGCCAGAGCTGCATCAATCCAAAGTCAGAAGCCAAGAGCTTCTTCTGGGTCTCCCATGCGGGTGCAGAGGTCCAAGCACTTGGGCCATCTTCTACTGCTTTCCCAAGCCATAGCAGAGAGCTGGATCTCTCTCTCTCTCTCTCTCTCTCTCTCTCTCTCTCTCTCTCTCTCTCTGTCTCTGCTGGTTCATTTCCAAAAGAGTTGCAAGAGTAAGTTCTTCGTCAAGCTGAAGCTAGGATGAACGACTGTTTCCTGGTCTTCCACATGGTGGCAGGGCCCAAGGACTTGGGCCATGTTCTGAAACCTTCCCAGGTGCATTCGCAATATGCTTGATCAAAAGCAGAGAAGCTGGGACTTGAAGCAACACCACAGCACTCTGATGTGGAATGCTGGTGTGGCAGGCAGTGGCAAAACTTGCTGCACCACAGCATTCATATATGCTGTGCTATATACACATTTTTATTCCTTTTTGGAATGTGTGGACTTTTATTAAAAATTATTCTAATATTATGCCAGTATCGTATTTCCTATCAAATTTTCATCCAGTACCTTTGATATTCATTATTTTTAATTATCAATACTATATGAAATGCTGGTGTTTTAATTCCCAATATTGTTTCTTCATTTATATTTTGATCTAGCATCAAAGCTAAGGGCTCACTCTTCTGTCCTAGTTAGTGTGTCATTATGTACTATATCACTAGGAGTTCATAGATTCTTATCTTGTTAAATGTATTACAGTCTGAAATTATGTGTTCTGATGCTCAAGTTATTCCAGATCCTAGTGGAATCCTCTTCAACACACCAAATTAGGGCCCCAATATCTACAGTTGGTGTAAGTGCCATCCTAGGAGAAAAGATTCACTAGTTCTTATCTCCCTTCCCTGAATTACATTTCCCTTAAAGATGCCATTTCTTTCATCAAATCTTGTTACTATTAATGAAGATTTACCATTCAGCTGTACTCCTCTATGTTTTCTCTGGAGATGTTCTTTAGTACTAAGGCCATTTTACAAACAAAAATCTCATCAAGTCACACTCCTCTTTCAACCGTGTGGATGGTTTCCCATGACCTTTGAACAGGGACCATAGGACTTACTGTGGTCTTCAGAAAGACAATGCTATTAGGTCTTGTCTACCAGCTGTCTGCTCGCTATTCTTTTCTTACATGCTAGGATGCAGAAGGCTCCCAGTTGTATCACAAACTTTACAAATTTCCTCTCAACCCATCAAAATTACTGAAAGTTCCAAATGTGAGACTAAACTGTTTTTTATAAAAATAATTATTATTTTATTTGAGAGGTAGAGTTACAGACAAAGGGAGAGACAGAGAGAAAAATCTTCTATCCACTGGTTTACTTTCCAGTAGACACAACAGACTGAGTTGGGTTGATCTGAAGCCAGGGGCCAGAAGCCTGGAGCTTCACTCTTCTCTCCCATATGGGTGCAGGAGCCCAAGCATTTGGGCCATCTTCTACTGCTTTTCTGGGCCAAAGCAGAGAGCTGGATAAGAAGAAGAACAGATGGAACTCAAACTGGTGCCACAGGCAGAGGCTAAGCCCCCTATGCCACAGTGCTGGACCCTAAGTTCTTTTAAAATAAGATTTACAGTATTTGTTTGAAAGGCAGAGATACAGAGAGAGAAGGTTGCAGTGGAGATAGAGATCTTCCATCTGCTGGTTCATTCCCCAAATAGATGCAGTAACAGGGAGATGGATCATAATGGAGCAGCTGGGACTCAAACCAGTGCTCACATGAGATGCTGGCATTACAGGCAGTGGCTCCACATGTCACCTACTTCATTTCTTCTTTCAAAGGAGTTCTCATCCATAAGTGATTCAGAAAGATGTACCAAAGGACCTTTGAGGTGGTTATGATAAACTATCTCTTTTAAACTTTAAATTCCACAGAACACACAGTATAAGTAAATTATTTACCAACACAACCTCATTCCTTGATACTTGCCTAACTCAGAGGAGATGTGTAATGAATACTGATCTCTGGGTAAAAAGTGATGATCATGTCCCTAAAGAAGATTGCAGTATAGCTCAGCTGAACAGGCAAAGGATAACATGATACTGTGAGTTAGTCAATAGCAACACAAAAATGCAATAAATGATTATTTAAAATGCATGATATTAAAATAATGCACTCAGAGAATTTCATCATGACAGTCCCCATTTTGGACTACACCTTCAGCACTCTAAGTTTCTATAGCACCAGCGAAAGTGTGGGCAATGAAAGTTTCTTGCTGGGAGAGATAAGAGGAATATTTTAGCATCAGTGACTCACACATTAGCAAGACAGATTTTCTGCAAATAATGGAAATCCATAATCAGCAGCTTTGTTCAAAACTTCATTTTCTGTAACTGTGAAAGTGAAAATAAAGGACGATATTTGAGACAGAATTCTTGAAGATAATTGAAGAAGGTTATTGAGTGGTACATAACTTGGCAAACCCACAGCAGCAGGTTTTGTATAAAGAACAGTTCACCCATAAACAGCTCATTGACACCACCAGAGTGCCCAATCTTGGCTTCCTTCTCTTCAGCTTCATCTTCATTATCAGTAATTTCATTCATGTTTTAGAATTTAGTTCAAATTGAAGGTATAACAAGAGGATAGCACTACTCCTAATCTAGGTAATACTAGTGAGCACAAATACAGTGTCTTCAATGGCAAAGGCTCCCTCCTTTCAGTATTATGCCAAACTTATTAAAGAACATGATACTGGCATTTTTACAATGATAGAATAATAAAAATCATTAGGGCAATTTACCAGGTTTATAATGCACATCAAGAGAAAGTGTGTAAATGTAGAGAACAGTGTGTAAATTGTTGAGTATTATCAGGCAGAAGTGAGAAAATTAAGACAAACCATGCTGGGTAAAAATACATAGGAACATGGAGATTTCAGCAGGCAATGTTAAACAGGGAAGCACCACATAGAAGTATGGAATCACTGTTTATTCAATGGATGCCCTAGTCTGGGCTCACAGCTGGGAGGTAGAAATACACTTGGAGATGCAGAGGTCCCTTATCCTCTTCATGATGAGTTTTACCCAACCAAGACAGTTTTCTCAGTCATTCTCACATGGAAGCAAGTGTCTTTTTGCCTTTATCTCAGCTGTGGGCTCTTTCAATTATGCTTCCTCCACTGCTGGACTTAAGTATCCTGTAAGTGGAGCAGATTTTCTTCCCCAGAAGAGCAGCTGGGGACAACAGTGGGGAATCAGGTGTCAATGATTGTAAAAATTTAATCGACCCTACAGAGCCCTCTAGTGGTGAATAGTCACATTCAACTGATTCATGACCCATTATTATAGCCCAATGAGGACCCCAGCAACACTCAGACCTCCCAGAGTTAATTCAACCAAAGAGGCTCTCCAGTTAGCACACCTTCTCTTGCTTGTTATTGAGAGAGGCACTTGAGGACTTAATCTAGGACAGCTTCCTTGTCAGATGCTTTGACCCTCAAGAGGAGAGTTCTTGCACATAGTAATCATAAGCCTCTCTCCCTGGTCCATGTCATTGGATGCAATGTGCAAGCTTCATGACACAGAAAAATTAACAGAAAGAAAGAAGAAAAAGAGAGAAAGAGAGAAAGAGAGAAAAAAGGAAGGAAGGAAGGGAGGGAGGAAGGGAGGGAGGGAGGGAGGAAGGAAGGAAGGAAGGAAGGGAGGAAGGAAGGAAGGAAGGAAAAGAAAATAGCATGTGGTGCAACTCATGGGTTTACCATAAATTTAGATAAAGTGGGGGCTGGTGCTGTGCCATAGTCATTAAGCCTCTGCCTGTGGCACTGGTATCTCATACAGGTGCCGGTTCATACCTTGGCTGCTCCACTTCCAATCCAGCTCTGTGCTAATGACCTGGGAAAGCAGTGGAAGATGGTGCAAGTGCTGGGACCCCTGCACCCATGTGTGAAGAAGCTCCTGGCTTTGAGTTGGTCCAGCTCTGGCCATTGTGTCCATTTGGGGAGTGAACTAGCAAATGGAATACCTCTCTCTCAGTCTTTCTCCTTGTCTATCTGTGACTGCTTATCAAATGAATAAGTAACTATTTTAAAAAATTAGACAAAGTGACATTTATCTGTGTAATTTCTGTTCTATAAAGTAAATCATAAAATAGAGACTAATCATAATTGGTTTTCAAATTTCCTATAAATCAAAAATTTACCTCTTGCAGTATCGTGCAGTAAAATTTACTTTTTCAAAGAGGAACAAGTTTAACAAGAGCCTTCAAAGAACTTTCTATGATGATCAAATTCACTGTTGCCAGAAAAAATTTGTAAATTTTAGGAAGGCTGATTAGAAAAAATCAGATATGTCTTCTCCTATCCACATGACTTTGTGAGATTAAGAGTGCTTTGTTTCAACTTTTTCCTATTGATGAATATTGTCACTTGAATTTTTTTCTTTAAAACTAAATACTAATTACCAGTAATCAATCATCCAAATAAGTACAGGATAATATACATTAATTATTTTTTATTCAGCACATCATAGTGACAAATGTGCAATAGTAGCACATTTATAGTCTGTTCTGGACTCTATTAAAATATTTATTTAGTTTTTTCTTGAATCTATTTTACTTTCTTGGTTTCTTTTTTTTAAAGGATTTATTTATTTACTTATCTGAAAGTCAGACTTACAGAGGAGGGAGAGGGTGAGATAGGGAAAGAGAGAGAGAGCGAAAGAGAGATAGAGGGAGAGAGAGATCGTCCACCTGCTGGTTCACTCCCCAAGTAACTACCATTTCTGGGGCTGGGCCAGGCAAAAACCAGGAGCATGGAACTCCAACTGGTTCTTCCATATAGGTGGGAGGTGCCCAAGTACTTCAGCAACGTTCTGCTGCTTTCCTAGGCACATTAGTAGTGAACTGGATCAGAACTGGCACTTGAACCTGAGTTCATCTGGGATGCCGGCATTGTGAGCAGCTGCTTAATCTGCACCAAATGCTGGCCCCTGTTCTTGATTCTTAAAGGAAGGACACAGTAATGTCTAGCTGAAGAGAGATATGTACCAGACTTGAGTTTTACTATGGACAGGTTACAGACACTGTAGGTTTAGCTGAGTTTATGCCCAAGGGGTAGGACTCATTTAAGTTTCTTTTTTAAAGATGTATTTTATTTGCTTGAAAGACAGAGTTACAGAGAGAGGTAGAGCCAGAGCCAGAGCCAGAGCCAGAGTGAGAGCAAGATGTCTTCCATTCCACTTGTTCTCTCCCCAATGACCGCAACAGCCAGAGCTGAACTGATCCAATCCAGGAGCCAGGAGCCAGGAGCCAGGAGCTTCTTCCAGGTGTCCCATGTGGGTTAGGGGCCCAAGGACCTGGGACATCTTCCACTGCTTTCCCAGGCCATAGCAGAAAGCTGGATCAGAAGAGGAGCAGCCAAGACTCGAACTGGTGCCCATAAGGGATGCCAGTGCTGCAGGCTAGGGCTTTAGCCTGTTGCATCACGGCACTGCCCCCCATTTGGGTCTTCGAACAAATGCTGGTGTTAGCTTGACTTGTAAATAGAGACAGTTAATAAATTGAACACTAACCTTGGTAAATAATAGAGATATCTTTTGTTTATTTAGAAGGAGACTTTTAAAATAATTTTATAAAGAATATAAGGAGGGGCTAGCATTTAAGCCACCATTTGTGAGAATGAAGTCCTATATGGGTGCCAGTTCCAGTTCTGGCTGCTACACTTCTGATCCAGCTCCTTGATGATGGCCTGGGGAAACATCAGAGAATTGGCCAAGTGCTTGGGCTCCTTCATCCACATGGGAGGCCTGGAAGAAGCTCCTGGTTTGACCTAACCCAACCCCTGCCTTTGTAGCCATTTGGGAAATGAACCAGATGATGGAAGATCTCTCTGTTTTTCCCTCTTCTCTGTAACTTTGACTTTCAAATAAACAAATAAGTCTTTTATAAAAAGAATATAAATAAAAATAAACTCTTTGGAAATAGGTGATTTTAGGAGCTCATCAATGTGGCTGAAGAGGTTATGTCCTATCTGCAATGCTGGCATCTCATATGGGTACCTGTTCAGGTCCTGATGCTTCACTTCCTATCCAGCTCCCAGCCAATGGCCTGGGAAAGCAGCTGAAATGACCCACATGATTGGGTCCCTACCATCCACATGGAAGACCAGGATGAAGCTTCTTTCTCCTGGCTTTGGTTTTACCCAGCTCTGGCCATTGCAGCCACCTGGGGACTGAAGCAGCAGATGGAAAGTCTCTGACTCTGTTTCTCCATCCTTACAAATCTGCCTTTCAAATGAGTGCAATATATCCTTAAAAAGAGGAAAAATAGGTGATTTTATCCAAAGTTAAAATGAATTCTTTAGGCCAGCGCTATTGCTCAATAGGCTAATCCTCAACCTGTGGCACCAGCACACCAGGTCCTAGTCCTGGTCGGGGCACTGGATTCTGTCCCGGTTGCCCCTCTTCCAGGCCAGCTCTCTGCTGTGCCAGGGAAGGCAGTGGACGATGGCCCAAGTGCTTGGGCCCTGCACCCACATGGGAGACCAGGAGAAGCACCTGGCTCCTGGCTTCGGATCAGCACACTGCACCGGCCGCGGTGGCCATTGGAGGGTGAACCAACGGCAAAAGAACACCTTTCTCTCTGTCTCTCTCTCTCTCACTATCCACTCTGCCTGTCAAAAAAAAAATGAATTCTTTCATGTTTCTTCAAAGGTCCTTTATTTTTCTGTATTGTAGGAAATAGCTGAAAATATTTAAACCCATTTTGATGGAGATTTTTTAAATGTATTTGAAAGAATTATAGAGATAGCTATAGAGTATAGAGAAATATAGAGAAAGAGAGAGAGAGATTGGTTCCATTTGTTGGTTCACATTCCAAATGGCCACAATGGCCCGGGCTGGGCTAATCCATATCCAGAGGCCAGGTGCTCCTTCTGGGTTGCCCACAGAGGTGCAGGACCCCAAATACTTGGACCATCTGGGATTTGAACTGGTGGCCACATGGGATGCCAGCACCATAGTTGCTGGCTTTACCCACTATTTTCACAGTGCTGGGCCTAATTTTATTTTAAAAATAATAAAAAAAAAACAAGTTGCATATTTTACTTACAATCAAATAGATTAAAAATAGGCGTATCTGTTTTGGGAACTTCTAAAATTTTCAATCATTATACCAATTTCAAAGTCTTAGTACATCAGCTTGAGCAGATATGGAGGTAGAGGTTGGGTAGATTTTTCTTTCAAATTAAAAATAATCTTGGAAGGAAGGAAGGAAGGAAGGAAGGAAGGAAGGAAGGAAGGAAGGAAGGAAACAGAAGAATCTGGGGGCAGAACCAAGATGGCGGAATAGTGAGGGCGCACACCGATAGTCCGGGAAAATTTAGTTTAATAAAAGCGGAGTTACGGTAGCCTCAGAAAAAGGATCAGGAAAAAATTGCAGAGGAAACTCTTCCGGAGCTATTCGCTGTGACTCAGAGGACCTACTGGGAGAGCAGGGTTGCCCACCACGTGGAAGTCGAACCGCGGGAGCCGCAGAGTCTGAGCGCCAGTGTGGGAAGGGAGTCGATGTGACACAGACACCAGCAGGGAGAGGAGGGATGCCCAGGGCTCCGAGTCCACACATCGGCGCTGATAGCGGAGGTGAACTCAGTAACCGGAGACATTGGCAGGGAAACGGCGGACAGAATTTTAGAGGGAAGCGGGCTATGAAGTGGGAAAGTTCAACAGACTGACTACAGGAGAGAAGAAAAAAATAAATAAATAAATAAATAAAAAAGGTGGGGGCATACTGCTACAGACAAGTTCCACTCTCCGCCAACCTTGCAAAGGCAAGCAAGAGACAAAGAGCTGGGATATACATAATAAAAGGGGAGAGTTAAGGCTACAAATCAGTAGCCTAGGCAACCCAGTGGGAGTCCAGAGGAGAAACCCAGCCTGCACAGACTCTTTGGGTAGAAGCAAGAGATCGGAAGCTAAATACCATCCATTCTGCTCAGCCTTGCAGTATTACTTACCTCCTGAATAAAAAATAAAATAAAATAAATGAATGAATAAATAAAGAGAGATTTACTACGCATAACCTGAGGGTGTCACCTTTGCACACCTGTAACCCTGAAGAACCAAGCAGAGCTCTCAGGCCACACCCTTCTCAAGCCTCCAAGGCTCCTCCAACAGCAGGCAGTCCACTTAACACGGACATAGTAAAAAAAAAAAAAACTCACAGTGAGGGAAACAGAATTAACCATGCAATAAACACAGAAATCGAGGGAACAAGATCAAGATCAACGATGACACTATGACACCTCAAAATAAACAAAACACCCCAAGCCAAGATTATGAAGATGATGAGACAGGAGAAATGCAAGAAGCAGATTTCAAAAAATTTATGATAAGAACATTTAGAAGTTTTCAAAAGCAAATCCTTGAACTACAGAAATCCTTATTGGACAGGATTGAAAATCTCTCTCGTGAAAATGAAATTTTAAGGAAGAATCAAAATGAAACTCAGAAACTAATAGAACAGGAAAGTGTGATAGTAAAGAGAAATCAAAATGAAATGAAGAGCTCAATAGATCAAATGACAAACACATTAGAGAGCCTTAAAAACAGAATGGGTGAAGCAGAAGAGAGAATATCGGACTTAGAAGACAGAGAACAGGAAAGGATACAGTCAGACCAAAGAAAAGAAGAGGAAATTAGAAATCTAAAAAATATTGTTGGGAATCTTCAGGATACTATTAAAAAATTCAACATTCGGGTTCTAGGAGTTCCTGAAGGCATGGAGAGAGAGAAAGGATTAGAAGGCCTTTTTAGTGAGATACTAGCAGAGAACTTTCCGGGTTTGGAGAAGGACAGAGACATCCTAGTAGAGGAAGCTCACAGAACCCCCAGTAAACATGACCAAAAGAGATCCTCACCACAACACGTTGTAATTAAACTCACCACAGTGAAACATAAAGAAAAGATCCTAAAATGTGCAAGAGAGAAACGTCAGATTACTCTCAGAGGATCTCCAATCAGACTCACAGCAGACTTCTCATCAGAAACACTACAGGCTAGGAGGGAATGGCGAGACATAGCCCAGGTACTAAGAGAGAAAAATTGCCAGCCCAGAATATTATATCCTGCTAAGCTCTCATTTGTGAATGAAGGTGAAATAAAGACCTTTCATAGCAAACAGAAATTGAAAGACTTTGTGGCCACTCGTCCGGCCCTGCAAAAGATACTTAAAGATGTGCTACACTCAGAAACACAGAAACACAGCCATCAATATGAAAGAAGGGAAAGGAAGAACACCTACCAGTAAAAGAGCATGGGAAGCTCAAAGCATATACTAGAAAATATCTTTGGGAAAATGGCAGGCCAAAGTCACTATGTATCAATAGTCACATTAAACGTGAATGGCCTGAATGGTCCAGTTAAGACACAGACTGGCTGACTGGCTTAAGGAACAACACCCAACTATTTGTTGCCTACAAGAAACACATCTCTCTAACAAAGATGCATGCAGACTGAAAGTGAAAGGTTGGAAAAAGATATTCCATGCCAACAGAAACAAAAGAAAGCAGGTGTAGCCATATTAATATCAGACAAAATAAACTTTAATACAAAAACTCTTAAGAGAGACAAAGAGGGACACTATATAATGATTAAGGGTTCAATTCAACAGGAAGATGTAACTATTATAAATGTATATGCACCTAATTACAGGGCGCCGGTCTATTTAAAAGATATGTTAAGGGACTTAAAGGGAGACTTAGATTCCAATACAATTGTACTGGGGGACTTCAATACTCCACTCTCAGAAATAGATAGATCATCCAGACAGAAGATCAACAAGGAAACAGCAGATTTAAACGACACTATTGCCCAAATGGATCTAACAGATATCTACAGAACTTTCAATCCTACAGCTAAAGATTTTACATTCTTCTCAGCAGTGCATGGAACCTTCTCTAGGATTGATCACATACTAGGCCATAAAGCAAGCTCAGCAAATTCAAAAGAATTAGAATCATACCATGCAGCTTCTCAGACCACAGCGGAATGAAGCTGAAAATTAGCAACTCAAGAAACCCCAGAAAGTATGCAAACACATGGAGACTGAACAACATGCTCCTGAATGAACACTGGGTCATTCAAGAAATCAAAAGAGAAATCAGAAGCTTTCTGGAAGTAAATGAGGATAACAACACAACATATCAAAACTTATGGGATACGGCAAAAGCAGTATTGAGAGGCAAGTTTATAGCAATAGGTGCCTACATCAAGAAATTAGAAAGGCACCAAATAAATGAGCTTTCAGCGCATCTCAAGGACCTAGAAAAGTTGCAGCAAACCAGACCCAAATGTAGTAGGAGAAGAGAAATAATTAAAATCAGAGAAGAAATTAACAGGATTGAATCCAAAAAAACCTTACAAAAAATCAGCCAAGCGAAGAGCTGGGTTTTTGAAAAAATAAACAAAATCGACACCCCATTGGCCCAACTAACTACAAAAAGAAGAGAAAATACCCAAATCAATAAAATCAGAGATGAAAAAGGAAACATAACAACAGACACCACAGAAATAAAAAGAATCATCAGAAATTACTACAAGGACTTGTATGCCAGCAAACAAGAAAATCTATCAGAAATGGATAGATTCCTGGACACATGCAATCTAACTAAATTGAACCATGAAGACATAGAAAACCTAAATACACCCAAAACTGAAACAGAAATTCAAACTGTAATAAAGGCCCTCCCAACAAAGAAAAGCCCAGGACCAGATGGATTCACTGCTGAATTCTACCAGACATTTAAAGAAGAACTGATTCCATTTCATCTCAAACTATTCAGAACAATCAAAAAAGATGGAATCCTCCCAAATTCTTTCTATGAAGACAGCATCATCTTAATCCCTAAGCCAGAGAAAGATGCAGCACTGAAAGAAAATTATAGACCAATATCCCTGAAGAACATAGACGCAAAAATCCTCAATAAAATTCTGGCCAATAGAATACAACAACACATCAGGAAAATCATCCACCCAGACCAAGTGGGATTTATCCCTGGTATGCAGGGATGGTTCAACATTCGCAAATCAATCAATGTGATTCACCACATTAACAGACTGCAGAAGAAAAACCATATGATTATCTCAATAGATGCAGAGAAAGCATTCGATAAGATTCAACACCCTTTCATGATGAAAACTCTAAGCAAATTGGGTATAGAAGGAACATTCCTCAATATAATCAAAGCAATTTATGAAAAGCCCACAGCCAGCATTCTATTGAATGGGGAAAAGTTGGAAGCATTTCCACTGAGATCTGGCACCAGACAGGGATGCCCACTCTCACCATTGCTATTTAACATAGTACTGGAAGTTTTAGCCAGAGCCATCAGACAAGAAAAAGAAATTAAAGGAATACAAATTGAGAAGGAAGAAGTCAAACTATCCCTCTTTGCAGACGATATGATTCTTTACTTAGAGGATCCAAAGAACTCTACTAAGAGACTATTGGAACTCATAGAGGAGTTTGGCAAAGTGGCAGGATATAAAATCAATGCACAAAAATCAACAGCCTTTATATACACAAGCAATGCCATGGCTGAGAAAGAACTGCTAAGATCAATCCCATTCACAAAAGCTACAAATCAATCAAATACCTTGGAATAAACTTAAGCAAGGATGTTAAAGATCTCTACGATGAGAATTACAAAATCTTAAAGAAAGAAATAGAAGAGGATACCAAACAATGGAAAAATCCTCCATGCTCATGGATTGGAAGAATCAACATCATCAAAATGTCCATTCTCCCAAAAGCAATTTATAGATTCAATGCAATCCCAATCAAGATACCAAAGACATTCTTCTCAGATCTGGAAAAATTATGCTGAAATTCATATGGAGGCACAAGAGACCTCGGATAGCTAAAGCAATCTTGTACAACAAAAACAAAGCCGGAGGCATCACAATACCAGATTTCAAGACATACTACAGGGCAGTTGTAATCAAAACAGCATTGTACTGGTACAGAAACAGATGGATAGACCAATGGAACAGAATTGAAACACCAGAAATCAACCCAAACATCTACAGCCAACTTATATTTGATCAAGGATCTAAAACCAATTCCTGGAGCAAGGACAGTCTATTCAATAAATGGTGTTGGGAAAACTGGATTTCCACCTGCAGAAGCATGAAGCAAGACCCCTACCTTACACCTTACACAAAAATCCACTCAACGTGCATTAAAGAACTAAATCTATGACCAGATACCATCAAGTTATTAGAGAACATTGGAGAAACCCTGCAAGATATTGGCACAGGCAAAGAGTTTCTGGAAAAGACCTGGGAGGCACAGGCAGTCAAAGCCAAAATCAACTATTGGGATTGCATCAAATTGAGAAGTTTCTGTACTACAAAAGAAACAGTCAGGAGAGTGAAGAGACAACCGACAGAATGGGAAAAAATATTTGCAAACTATGCAAAGATAAAGGGTTAATAACCAGAATCTACAAAGAGATCAAGAAACTCCACAAAAACAAAACCAACGACCCACTTAAGAGATGGGCCAAGGACCTCAATAGACATTTTTCAAAAGAGGAAATCCAAATGGCCAACAGGCACATGAAAAAATGTTCAAGGTCACTAGCAATCAGGGAAATGCACATCAAAACCACAATGAGGTTTCACCTCACCCCGGTTTGAATGGCTCACATACAGAAATCTACCAACAACAGATGCTGGCCAGGATGTGGGGAAAAAGGGACACTAACCCACTGTTGGTGGGAATGCAAACTGGTCAAGCCACTATGGAAGTCAGTCTGGAGATTCCTCAGAAACCTGAATATAACCCTACCGTTCGACCCAGCCATCCCACTCCTTGGGATTTACCCAAAGGAATTTAAATTGGCAAACAAAAAAGCAGTCTGCACCCTAATGTTTATTGCAGCACAATTCACAATAGCCAAGACCTGGACCCAACCTAAATGCCCATCAACGGTAGACTGGATAAAGAAATTATGGGATATGTACTCTTTAGAATACTATACTGCAGTAAGAAACAATGAAATGCAGTCATTTGCAACAAAATGGAGGAATCTGGAACACATCATGCTGAGTGAAATAAGCCAGTCCCAAAGGGACAAATACCATATGTTCTCCCTGATCGGTGACAACTGACTGAACACCAAAAGGGAAACCTCCTGAAGTGAAATGGACACTATGAGAAACAGTGACTTGATCAGCATAGCCCTGACTGTTAATGAACAACTTAATATGTTATCCCTCTTAGTAGTTTTTTTTTTTTGTCTGCTCTACTTAATATGACTGGTTTAATTCTGTAATTAATACACAGTTATTCTTAAGTGTTGAAAATTAACTGAAATGTGATCCCTGTTAAACATAAGAGTGGGAATAAGAGAGGGAAGAGATGTACAATGTGGGACATGCTCAGGCTGACTTGCCCCAAATGGTAGAGTTAGAAACATACCAGGGGACTCCAATTCAATCCCATTAAGGTGGCATGTACCAATGCCATCTCACTCGTCCAAGTGATCAATTTCAGTTCACAATTGATCATAATGAAAGGACTGAGAGTCAAAGTGAGCACATAAACAAGTCTAGTACCTGCTAACACTAACCGATAGAATAAATAAAGGGGAGAGTGATCCAACATGGGAAGTGAGATACTCAGCAGACTCATAGAATGGCAGATGTCCTAAATAGCACTCTGGCCTCAGAATCAGCCCTAAAGGCATTCGGATCTGGCTGAAAAGCTCATGAGAGTATTTCAGGCATGGAAAGCCAAGACACTCTGGCAAAAAAAAAAAAAAAAAAAAAAACCTAAATGAAAGATCTCTGTGAGTGAGAGATCCCAGTGGAAAGAACAGGTCTTCAAAGAAGGAGGTACCTTTCTCTGAAGGGTGGAGACTTTGACTATGACCTTGTCTAAACAAGATAAGAGTCGGAGAACTCAAGGGGCTTCCATAACCTTGGAAACTCATGACTGGAGCATGGGGAGATTACTGAGGCGACAAACAAGAGTGTCAATTTGTAAAGTCAACAACAGGAGTCACGGTGTACTTACTCCTCATTTAGGATCTCTGTCCTTAATGTGCTGTACATTGAGACTTAATGCTATAAAGAGTACTCAAACAGTATATTTCACTTTGTGTTTCTATGGGGGTGCAAACTGTTGAAAGCTTCACTTAATGTATACTAAACTGATCTTCTGTTAAAAAAAAAAAAAAGAAATTATCAATTCCCAACTTGACTCTCACTGGGATTAAACATGACAATAGGTCTGATCTGATTTCATCATCATTTAAAAAATCATCTATTATTTTTCACTTTATGTTTCTGTGTGGGAGCAAACTGTTGAAATCTTTACTTAATGTATGCTAAACTGATCTTCTGTATATAAAGAGAATCGAAAATGAATCTTGATGTGAATGGAAGGGGAGAGGGAGTGGGAGAGGGGAGGGTTGTGGGTGGGAGGGACGTTATTGGGGGGAAGCCATTGTAATCCATAAGCCGTACTTTGGAAATTTATATTCATTAAATAAAAGTTTAAAAAAAAGAAGAATCTGAAATGAATGAAAGGAAGGAAGGAAACAAGGAAGGAAGAAGGAAGGGAGGAAGGAAGGAAGGATGGAAGGAAGGAAGGAAGGAAAGAAGGAAACTGAAGGGGTAACAAGACCCTGAAATGACTGAGGCTTATGTCCTTGTTCCATCAGTCCTGTCTCTGAGTATAGATAAGGACATGGGGTGCCAGTTTTTGGCTACTTCTTGCTGATATGAACCATTGACATGGGGTGGGTATCTATACTCTGGATTGGATTGATTGAAGAGCAGTCTTGAGTTTTTCCTGCATAATTGCTGGGGATATAGTAGTCATGTGCTCCTGTAAAGACTTGTGAAATATGTTAATTATACATGGTAATAATGGAAGCATTATGGTTATGAGGATAAAAGGAGAAATTAGAAACATTGCCCATGGTGGGAAAGATGGCCAAAATGAGGAGAACAAAGAGTCCTGCCCATTTAATGTGAAGATAGATGTACGCCTAAGTGCTACTGTTTTGTTTAGTGTGTATGTGCAGTCAAGGAGCTGTGGGGTAGTTAGTCTGGCCTGCTTCTAGTCCTGGGGCCCCTCATTTCCTCCCTCTGTGTATGGAACCCTGGCTGCTGTCAGGGGTTAAGGCGAAGACTGTTCTGCTTTCTTCCAGCTGAATAGGGGTGAAGTAGGGACCGTGATCAAGACAGCGTTCCAGCAGAAGCTGGCCTCTCAAGGGGGTTGCAGTGCCAGCTCACAGAAACTGTCTCCATTCAAGGTTTCATGTGCATGACCATCTAGAATTTCTCTGCCTAAGTCTGGAGAAAATGAATCTAACAAGCAAATTAGATACACAGAGACCAAGACAGTCAGTATTAGAGTATCTAAGAAAGGTGCTGTCCAAACCAAGAGGGAGTTTTCCCATTGAGAGATAAAAGGAAACTGACAAGAAAGGCTTGATAATTATCAGGTTGATGTTAAGGCCTGGCCAGGTATAAGTGAGGCCCAGACCTATCTAACTCTTCACATGGGGTACTGGAAGTGACGTCAAAAATGAGGTGGGAACCTCCTTAGGGAAGACACCCTGTTGACTTCCATTACCTAGCTGGCCTGGGAGGAGAGCTGGCCTGAATAGATTGGTTTTAATAGGTGACATCTCTAAAAGAAATTTAGAGCTCTACCTGCAATGTTACTGATCCTAGGTCATCCCTTCAACCATGCTGGTTACTTTGGAAGTTGGGAAGAGTGAAGGGCTTTTTCAGTTTAGGGAGGGCCAACAGGGTCTGCAGCTCTGACCCTGGAGTCCTTCAACCTCCAGGGCAGTTCCATTTCCACTAGTGTCACTCTTGGTAGAGTTGTCAGGCCCCTTCACGAGCCATCTTCTAGCATGACCGCTGCTTGCCCAATGCCCAGATTGCTCATATTGCCAATCAGTGCCATTTGAGGTAGACCAGCTTTGTTGGGTCTCCTTGGTGGAAGACTCCTATGTAAGGCAGCCATTAATTGGCCTGCCATCTATCCTTACATTGGTCCTGCTGCCTGAATATCTCTTCTTCCTCCTAGTCTCTGTTAAAGTGGACTACAGAGGCACCCTTTGGGAAGGTCAGCCAAGGGGGTGCTCAATCCCATCCCTAATCCTTGGTGGCCAGAGCTAGAAATCTGTGGTCACAGGCATGTTATCACAGTGTTTTCCAGGGCTGGTACTGTGGCACAGCAGGTTAAAGCCCCAGCATGCAGTGCTGGCTCACCATACGGATGCCAGTTCAAGTCCCAGATGCTTCACTTTTGATCCAGCTCCCTGCTAATGCACCTGGGAAAGCAGCAGAGGATGGCACAATTCCTTGGGCCCTTGGATCCATGTGGGAGAACTAGGAAGAAGCTCTGCTCCTGGCTTTGGAATAGTTCTGCTCATGTGGCCATTTGCAGAGTGAACCAGCATATGGGGTACTTCTTTCTCTTTGTAATTCTTTCAGATAAATAAAATAAAAATAAACCTTTAGAATAAATAAAAATAAAAAAGAAAGATAAGATTATGCTCATAAGGAAAGGTATGTCCCTCTAGGTAAGATCAAACATCAAGACCATCTTATCTAAACTGTCATGCATTATGAAGTAATTATTAAGACCCTCTCTCCCTTGTGGGAGACCTGGAAGAAGCTCCTGGCTCTTGGCTTTGGATCAGTGCAGCTCTAGCAGTTGCAGCCATCTGGGGAGTGAACCATTGGATGGAAGATCTCTCTGTCTCTACTTCTCTCTTTCAAATAAATAATTCTTTCAAATAAATAAAAATTTTTAAAAGGCAAAAAAGATAAATAAATAATCCTTTTCACAGCTCAGAAGTGCCCAGCTGCCAACCTCCTGAGTATAAGCTCCCAGAAAATGAAAAATCCCCTAAGACTAGAGGTGGGCAAGCACTATGTTGACACTTTCAAAACCATGTGAAGAGAAAAAGCCCCACCCCACTAGAACCCATTCATCCAAGGATACAGCAGAAGCCTCAGAGGCTGGCCTCACTGCACATTTGCCAACAGGGTAGGCAGGGCACAGAAGGCGGGAAGATATTTGTGGCCTCATGGTGCTGGCTCCAGCTGTTGAAACACAAAGAATGGGTGATAGGCAGGAGTTTGAACTGGCCCTGCCTCTGCCTGGCCAGCACTTCAGTACTCATGGAACAAATCTGCATCTGGAGTGCCTGCTGAGGCCAGGGGATACATGGGGACCTACAGTCAGAGGAAGTCTGAAGCACTAGCTTCCAGGTTGGAGAGTTGCCATAGCAACAACACTTTCAGGGGTTGATGTGACAGGAACAGCCCTGGGAAGGTGAGCTGGTCTCCTGACCCCATGTCTTTCCCTTTATGCTCCTCTGACCTACAATGTGAATGAGGCTCTGACAGAGGGAGAGTGGGGCATGGGATTTCAAGGCAAACAGGTGAGCAAGTGAAGCAATCTGACTTCTTACCTGGGAATATGAGAAAAGAAGAGAGATTAAAAAAAAATTTATCTTATTTGAAAGGCAGAGTTAGAAAGAGAGAGAGATCCAACCCACTGGTTTACTCCTCAAATGGCTGCAACGACCGGAGCTGGGCTGATACAAAGCCAGGAGTTTCTTCTGGGTCTCCCACTTGGTTGCAGGGTCTCAAGCACTTAGACCATCCTTCACAGCCTTCCCATGCATATCAGTAGGGAGCTGGACCACAAGTGAAGCAGCTGAGACTCAAACCAAAGCCCATAGGGATGCCAAAGCTGCTTGCAATGGCTTTACCTGCTATGCTACAGTGCTGGGCCAAGATTAAGACTTTCAAAAGTCCTTATATATGACCTAAGTTACAGAGAGGCAGAGGCAGTGAGTGAGGTCTTCCATCTGCTGGTTCACTCCAGATGAATGGCCAGAGCTATACCAACCTGAAACCAGGAGCTTCTTTTGAGTCTCCCACACAAGTGCATGGGCCCAAGGATTTGGGCCATCTTCTACTGCTTTCCCAGGCCACAGCAGAGAGCTGGGTCTGAAGCAGAGCAGCTGGGACTCGAACCAGCACCCAATATGGGATGCTGGCATGGCAGGCAGTAGCTTTACCTGCTAAGCCACAGTGCCAGACCCAAATGTTCTTAATTACAGGTTTTTGACTAATTTTGATAAAAATTTCCAGAACTCTGAGGGAAAGAAAAAAACTTTAAAAAAAAAAAACAGCACTAAGGGGCTGGCGCTGTGGCACAGTGGGTTAATGCCATGGCCTGAAGTGCTGGCAGCCCATATGGGTGCTGGTTCTAGTCCCAGCTGCTCCACTTCCAATCCAGCTCTCTGCTGTGGCCTGGGAAAGCAGTAGAAGATGGCCCAAGTCCTTGGGACCCTGCACCCACAGGGGAGAACTGGAAGAAGCTCCAAGGCTTCTGCCTTTGTATTGGCCCATCTCTGGCTGTTACAATTATTTGGGGAGTGAACAGTGGATGGAAGACTTTCTCTCTGCTTTTGCCTCTATGTAACTCTGCTTTTCAAATAAATAAATAAATCTTTTTTCAAAAAATGTGTTATGGGGCTTATTTTTTTTTTTAAACAACTGGCATTTGTGCTCAGTGCTTTATTTATTTTTTTTGGGGGGGGCTTATTAATGTATGATTAATCAACATTTCTAGTTTCTTATATAATGTCAATTATAGCATAATATTCTGCTATTACCTTGTAACTCTGTTTATTGTTTAGGATGACAACTCAGCACCATTCATGATTATATTAATTTCAACACCTCTGCTTTTGAAGACATGTAGAAATATTTTGAAGTTGTAAATTAGTGATTTGGCTTGTGCTGTGGTGTACCAGCCTGCAGCATCTGCATCCCATATGGGAGCCTGGCTGCTCCCTTCCAATCCAGCTCCCTGGCAAGGCACCTTGGAAAGTAGCAGGTGATGGCCAAGTCCTTGGGTCCCTGCACTGATGTAGGAGACCCAGGAGAAGACCCTGGTGTTGGATTACCTCAACTCTGGCAATTGTCATTTCGTGAGTGAGCCAGTGCATAGAAGACACATCTATCTTTCTAGCTATTGATCTCCCTACCTCTTTCTGTACCTCTTTCCAACAAAATAATTCTAAAAAAATAATGTGGCTTCGGGGGGCAACTACTCAATACTCCCTCCCCTCTTGTAGAGGCTTTTAAATGTTCTCACCATAAAATATGAGGTGAAGAATGTGAATAATTCTCATTTGAAAATCCCAGAATTAACATTCATCAAATGATCACATCGTACCCTACAAATATGTACAACTATTTCTCAGTAGAATATTTTAAAAAGGCAAAGATTATCAGGTTACACTAAAAAACCAAACAATATAATGTGTATAGGATTAAAAACTTTTTTGTATTAATACAAAGAGAAATGTTCCATGCAATCCATAGCAGGATAAAACTTGACAGGCCAGCATGGCAGCATAGTGGGTAAAGCCACTGCCTGCAGTGTTGGCATCCCGTATGAGTGCTGAGTGCTGGTTTAAGTCCCAGCTGCCCACTTCTGATCCAGCTCTCTGACATGGCCTGGGAAAGCAATGGAAGTTGGCCCAAGTGTGTGGAAGCCTGTATATGTGTGGCTGACCTGGAAGAAGCTCCTGACTCCTGGCTTCAGACTGACTCAGCTCCAGCCTTTGCAGCCATTTGGGGAGTAAACTACTGGATGGAAGACCTTTTCCCCTACCTTTTCTTTCTCTGTGACTCTGCCTTTCAAATAAATAAATCATCCCATATGAGCTCTGCTTTGAGTCCTGGCTGCTCCACTTCTGATCCAGCTCTCTGCTATGGCCTGGAAAAGCAGTGGAAGATGGCACCTGGCTCCTGGCTTTGGCTCAATGCAGCTTCAGCCACTGCAGGCATCTGGGGATTGAACCAGTGGATGGAAGAGCTTTCTCTCTCACTCCCTCTCTCTCTCTCTGTCTCTCAGCTAAGTCACACAAATAAATAAATAAACAGATAAATCTTAAAAAAAAAAGTTGTCTTGCCTACCTGAGGTTGTCCTGAACATTGAACTCTTTCAGAAGAAACCATAAGTTTAGTGTTGGCACTGGTGGGCATCTTACTAATCTATTACAGGCTGTGCTTTCTAATGCCATTGCACTCTCTCTCTCTCTGCTTCTCTGCAACTCTGCCTTTCAAATGATTTATTCTTTCAAAAAACAGAATGATGATAAGAGAACTGGCTATACTATATGGACAATCCAATACTGGACAGAATGGACTTGAAAACAAAAGATATTAATGGAGACAAATAAGACATATTTTCTCTAGCAAGAGCATCAGTGAATCTGGTCAAAATGACAATTATACGAACACATGTTTCTAAGGAAACATGTTGAACAGTTCATGAAAAATGAGTAAAAATAAAGAGTAGACTGGTCAAGAGCAGTATCTGAACATGACAATATACTACTTGGAATAAGAGACAGGACAACTAAAACACACTGAAAAACCATGGAACATTTTGATTTAATTGATTACACACATACACATCCCACCTCGCTTCATTCAGCAAGAGAATACATAGTCTCTGCAAGTATGTATGCAATATTTTCCAGAGAAATGATATGCTGGGTCATCAAATAGCCTCAATAGTTGTTGTAGAATTGAACTATGATATGATATTTTCTGCCCACAATGTATCTCACAGGAAAATCAGGGATGCAGTTGGTCTAGTGCTTATGATGCCTCTGTGAATGCCCACATCCTATATTTGAGTGCCTGATTCTGAATCCTGCCTCAGCACTACATTCCAGTTTCCTGGAAATGTGCTCTTAGGAGAGATCCAGGAATGGGCCAAGTATCTGGAATCCTGCCATCCATGGGACAAACCTGGCTTGAGTTCTAGGCACTAGGCCTCAAGCTGGTTGAGCTCAGGCTATTGTAGAGCAGTTGTGAAGAAAACCAGTTGATGGGTGATCTCCATGCTTCTTTCTCTCTCAGCCATTGTGGCAATTTGTGGCAACCAGCATATGGGAGATCTATCTCATTCTCTCTCTGTAACTCTCTTTCAAATAAATAAATAAGTAGTAAATAAAAATTTTTTGTGTCTTCAGGTTACACTTCACAAAAAGATATAGATGGTTATCTCTTCAGCAATGTATTCTCATGAATACAAAATTGCAAAACACACTGGCAAAAGACAAAGAAAAAACTAGGCTAAGGGATGGGAACCACAAATGCACCATATCTAGGTGAATGGTCCTGGACTGTGAGGAGAAAAAAACAGTAAACATGTTCAAAGAAGTGTTAACTGAATGAATCACTGTTTTTGAAAATTATTTATAAACAAAAGTATATATATAATCTTTTTCATATTTCCTTCCAAAAATCAATGTAATTGCTATTGCTTACATAAAAGATATTGCCTATGTCCTCAAACAGGGCACAGAAACATGGAAAATAATCTTAGAAGATTAGCATTTTTTTAAAGATTTTATTGGGGCTGGCACTGTGGTACAGTGGGTTAAAGCCCCAGCCTGCAGTGCCAGCATCCCATATGGGCACCGGTTTGAGTCCCAGCTGCTCTACTTCCAACCCAGCTCTCTTCTATGGCCTAGGAAAACAGTGGAAGATGGCCCAAGTACACGGGCCCCTATACCCATGTGGGAGACCCAAAAGAAACTCTTGGCTCCTGGCTTTGGATCAGCTCAACCCTGGCTGTTGCAGACATTTGGGGAGTGAACCAGTGGAAGGAAGACCTCTCTCTCTCTGGCTCTACCTCTATCTGTAACTCTATCTTTCAAATAAATAAACATAAATATTTAAAAATAACAGATCAAAGGGACAAGATTTAAAAAAAGATTTTATTGATTTATTTGAGAGGTACAACTACAGACACAGAGAGGGAGGGATAGAAAATATTTCATCCATCTGCTGGTTCACTCCCCAAATGGCCTCAATGGCCAGAGTTGAGTCACTCAGAAGCCAGGAGCCAGGAGCTCCTTCAAAGTCTCCCATGTGGGTGCCAGAGCCCAAGCACTTGGGCCATCTTACACTATGTTCCCAGGCCACAAGCAGAGAGCTGGATCAGAAAATGAGCAGTCAGGACACAAACAGGTACCCATATTGGATGCTGGTGCAGCATCACCAGCCCCCAGAAAATTTGAATTTGAGAGTCAACGTCTGGAAGGAGAATGAAGAAATAGAGAGGAAGAATTGGAGATGACATGATCACTAACCATTAGACATAGAGTAGTCAGAATAGTGAAGAAAAAGACAGAAAGCGTGAACACAATTCAGTACTAATTGGTTATGCAGAGGGTTGAAAGTGGAGTTCAGTTCCATGATGTGTGCATGAAAGACTGCGTGGACACTGGCACAGGAAGTGAAATTGGGAAAAAATCAACAAGAATATGATGCAAAGAAGGGAGACTGGTACCCATACGGGATGCTGGCACTACAGGCCATAGCTTAACTTTTAAGTCTTGAAAAAAAAAGATTGTTTGCACACAATTTATACCTGCAAGACTCAAAGAATCTCCTGAAAACACCTATTTGGTTGGTTCAATATAAAAAGAATACTGGAGCCAACATTGTGATGTAGCAGGTTAATCCACTGCTGGCAACACTGGAATCCCATATAGGTGCCAGTACAAAACTTCTCTGTACCACTTCCCACCCAACTCCCTGCTAAGGTATCACAAAGCAGAAGATAACCCAAGGGTGTGGTCTCTTCCACCCACATAGGAGATATGGAAGAAGCTCCAGGATCCTGGCTTCAGACTGTCATAGCAGCAGTCAATGCAGCCATTTGTGTAATGAATCAGCAGACAGAACCTCTCTCTCTCTCTCTCCTCTTTCTGTAACTCTTCCTTTCACATTAATAAATAAATCATTTTGAAAAAAAAAAAAGATGAAACATGACCACTGCTGGACAATAGTGGGAATCAGAAAGTATTCTTATTTTATATATTATTGTTTAACGTTGCCTCCTCCAGTTCTTCTAAAAAGTACAAGCAATCCTTTGGGAAATGATAGCAATCTGTCATCTCCAAAGTAACTGATACCTGAAGGTTATGGCCAGGCAAACACTGTTAAATTTGTGAACAGTTAAATAGACCTCAGATGCTTTCAAATACTCAAAATTGGCCAACAGAAAGGACAATGAAGCATACATAAAACATGGTTAAAAAAATCATAAAATGAAAGATTAAAACATCATCTCAAACAACTATCTAAGTCCACTTTTCATTGTCAGAAGCAATCCAACTGACAAAAAGTACTGAGTGTTTAAGCCATAGAGGCCAAGGGTGATAGATAGGAAATACAACACCTAAGCAATCTAGCCCCGAGAGTCTTTGCCAAAGGCTGCTATGTGGATTGCAGAGGAAGGATACTGCAGAGGGCAGAGACATGTGCAGTGAGGATGCATAATCAAGGCCTCAGTAGAGTGTGTGCCATGTGAACTTAGGTCACTCCCTATTTCTGCCTCCATGATAGACAAATTGCTATGATGATCCCCTGCCCTTTCAGACTCCTACTTTTTTCAGATCATAAAGCAATCTGAAAATCTGAAAAACTGAAAAGTTATTCTTGTTATCTTGCTCATGCTCTCAACCTCTACATGGGGTACACAGAAAGCACATAACTTGTTTCCTCTGTTAACAGGTCTATGGATCAAGGGTAGCTACATCTGGAGACAACTTGGTTGTCTGGCATTATTCTAGATTCTGGATTTGAGTGTAAAATGATGGAAACATGGGACATTGTGGTCTCTGGTTATGAGAAAAAGTCAAGATACCTGTGGGATGGCCAGTGCCGTGGCTCACTTGGTTAATCCTCTGCCTGCAGTGCCAGCATCCCATATGGGCACCGGGTTCTAGTCCTGGTTGCTCCTCTTCCAGTCCAGCTCTCTGCTGTGGCCCGGAAAGGCAGTGGAGGATGGCACAAGTGCTTGGGCCCCTGCACCCGCATGGGAGACCAGGAAGAAGCACCTGGCTCCTGGCTTCAGTTTGGCATAGCGCCTGCTCTGGTGGCCATTTGCGGAGTGAACCAACAGAAGGAAGACCTTTCTCCCTGTCTCTCCCTCTCACTGTCTATAACTCTGTCAAATAAATTAAAAAAAAAAAAGTTACCTGTGGGAGAAGCGACATTGCAGCATGTGATGACCAGGGACCACTCATCCTCAGTGTTGTTTCCTGTGAGAGGATCTTACACCCCTATTCCCATAGTGAAAAATGCAGACAAGGCCACATGACTCTTTCCAGATACAGTGGAAGAAAATTTTGTCACATTTGATAAAATCACAGAAAATCACTGTTCTTTCTCATCCAGCCACAGTGACCATCAGTAGACACCATTCTATCAGCCTGAGGTCAAAATGACAGCTGATGCACAGCTTAAATGTGGAAGCCTTGAAGAAGCTGGGTCATTGGTTACCTGAGAAAGCCATTAAAAGACCATTAGCTGCAGTAGATGGCACTCACAGATAGATGGCACTGCAAGTCCATGGGTTATAGCTATGGAATTTTTAATAAATAGTGCTTAACACAAATACAGAGAAAAGGGGCCAGTGTGTGGCACAGCAGGTTAATGCCTTGGCCTGAAGCGCTGGCATCCCATATGGGTGCAGGTTCTAGTTCCAGCTTCTCCTCTTCTGATCCAGATCTCTGCTATAGCCTGGGAAAGCAGTAGAGGATGGCCCAAGTCCCTGGGCCCCTGCAGCCACGTGGGAGACCCAGAAGAAGCTCCTGGCTCCCAGCTTTGGAATGGTGCAGCTCTGGCCATTGCAGCCATCTGGGGAGTGAACCATCGGATGGAAGACTTCTCTCTCTGCCTCTCTTCTCTCTGTAACTCTGTCTTTCAAATAAGTAAAATAAACCTTTTAAAAAAGAAATTAAAAAAAAAAGTTTGGATCAATACACATAAATAAATAAATCTTAAAAAATACAGAAACAAGCTAAGATGGAATCCAAAGATCACATGAAATGTATAAAAACTTGACAACTACATGAGGTATATGATTTATAATTTTGAGTGAGAAAATTCCATAGCATTGTACTAAACACCAGGTGCCTAAAATAACAGAAATTTAGTTTCTCATAATTTGACACTATGCTGCCTGAAGTTTTGATTTCTTCTGAGGACATTCTCTTGTTTCAAGATCATCAAATTTCCAACATAACCTTTGGGATCTAGTCTGTTTGTCCTCCCATCTCTAGGGACTCTCTTTCAAAATCAGACTGGAAGGGCCAGCGCTGTGGCACAGTAGGTTCATCCTCCATGCCTGCGGTGCTGGCATCCCATATGGATGCTGGTTTGAGTCCCAGGTGCTCCTCTTCCAATCTAGCTCTCTGTTATGGCCTGGGAAAGCAGTAGAAGGTGGCCCAAATGCTTGGGCCCCTGCACCCATGTGGGAGGCTGGGAAAAAGCTCCTGGTTCCTGGCTTCGGATCGGCAAAGCTTCAGCTATTGTGGCCATTTGGGGAGTGAACCAATGGAAGGAAGACCTTTCTCTGTCTTTCCCTGTCACTGTCTATAACTCTACCTCTCAAATAAATAAATATATAAATAATCTTTTATATATCAGATTGGATTAGGTCAGGCTATAAGATAACACTCAGACATCAATAGCCTCTGTATATAGACAATACCACAGCTGACATAGAACTTCTAACATCAATCCCATTCACAATAGCTACAAAAACAATCAACTACCTTGGAATAAATTTAAGCAATGTCAAAGATCTCTGTGAAGAGACATACAAAATATTAAAGACAGAAATGAGACAAAAAATGAAAAATTGTTCATGTTCATGGATTGTTGGAATCAATATCAAACTCCAAACTACTGAAAACAATTTAAAGATTCAATATACCAAGGACAATCTTCTCTGATATAGAAAAGAATGCTGAAATTCATATGGAAACACAGGAGTCCCTGAATAGCTAAAGCAATCTTATACAACAAAAACAAAGCTGGAGGCTTATTTAAGAGGTAGAGTTGCAGACAGTGAGAGGGAGGGAGAGAGGTCTTCCATCCACTGGTCCACTACCCAATTGTTCACAATGGCCTGATCTGGGCCAATCCAAAGTCAGGAGCCTGGAGGTTCTTCTAAGTCTCCTATGCGAACACAGGTGCTCAAGCACTTGGGCCATCCTCTACTTCCCTCCCAGTCCATAGCAGAGAGCTGGATTGGAAGAGGAGCAGCCAGGACTTCAACTGGTGCCTATATGGGATTCCAGCACTGTAGGTGGAGGATCAACTCACTGTATCACAGCACCGCCCCCAGGTTTCAAGATATACTATAGTGCAGTAATCAAAAGAGCCTAGTACTTGTTCAAAAACAGATGGATAGACCAATGGAACAGAATATAAATGCAGAAATCAATCCTAGAGAAGGATAGTCTCTTAAACACATAGTGCTGGGAAAACTGGATCTCCTCATGCAGAAGTGAAGAGTTAAAATTGTATGTGTGCAGGTGTAAAAAGTTAAGCTTAAGCTTATAGGTTTAAACCTTCCTGGTGCAGTTGTGAAAATAAGACAGAGTGAAGTAGCACCTTGACAGTAGGGACTCCATTTTGGAGCACTTGAGACTGTATTCTGGGAAAGCAACCCCCCCGACACCGTGAGACTCTGGTCTGAAACTATGATCTCAAATAGTCGGACAATAGCAGTGCACTACATCACCCTTGGCAACACACAAAAACCCCCTAGCATGATTGCTCAAGCTTAAAAATAAAAAGGTTACACCTGGGTTACCTGAGCTAATAATGAAAATGTGATTTGTCTATGTCTTAAGATCATAATTGCTGATTGTAAGATATTAGCAACCGCTTAGCAACCGTGTGTTCTCTCCCCCCTCCCAATTTTGCGGTTTTTGCCTTTATAAACCCTAACCTTTGGTTATTCGGGGCTGCTCTGCTTTTGTATGATCAGGCAGCCCCAGCATGCTGGATAATCAATAAAGCTTCCCCGTGCTGTTTGCATAAGAGACGTGTCTCTTGGTGACGTTTTTCGGGCGGTCCACTCTAACATTTGGAGGCCCCAGCGAGATCGCGGCTGCCCGTGGACGCCTCCAGCAGACGTCTCTTGGGGTAAAGTAAAAAGGCGCCTAAGCTAGGGACTCAGTATATGCGCGCTTCAGGTTTCAGTTTTTCAGGTTACAGGCCTGTTTCGGTTTTGGTTTTTGGGTTGGCACGGTACGCACTGTGGCTGGCAAACGTGCCTGGAAGCCCCAGGCTACCACCTTGGGGGACACCCCGAGAGGACCAGGAGACTGAGGACGCTCAGCGAAACTCCCATCAGAAATTCCCCTAGGCGGGAGTTTTGTGCCAACAGCAGTTACATTTTAGGTTTCAGTTTTTTGGGAATTGCTTTTCTGTCTGTAACATGGGTCAAACTGTGTCCACGCCGCTATCTCTTACTTTGGCTCACTGGCCTGATGTAGGGGCTAGGGGATCTAATCTCTCTCTCCTGATTAAGAAGGTAAAGCAGCAGTCTTTCTGTGCCTCTGAATGGCCTGCTCTGAGTGGATTGGCCCCCCAGAGGGCTCATTCCATTTACCACTCATTTGCTGAGTGAAAGAGGCCATTCTCCTGCCTGGCCATCTTGGGCACCCGGACCGGGATTTTGAGCAGACATCGGAGGTCAATATTCCTTCCCTCAAGTGGGACTGGATCTGTGGAAGTGACCGTTGAGTGTCTGGCACCCCACAGCTCTCCGAGAACGCGGAGTCCCCCCCCCCCCCCCGCCACAGCTTAGCTACAGCCGAAACTCCAGAGGGATTGTAAGGAACGGGAGGGAAATTAGGAAGGGCAGTTGGCTGAGAGCCTGGAGACCCCCTGAGCTCGCTTGGGCTTCTCGGCAGCTGGACTGCGACCCGAGGATCAGGTCTCTCTCTCAGAGGGACACCTGTCACGCTGCCTACTGCTACGCGAGCAGGGCTTAGCTTCAGTCGAGGCTAATATTGGCCCTTCAGGTAAACTCAGACAACTAGGTAGTGGGTAACCTTGAGCGATAGGAGATTTCAAACCCCACTCAGCCCCCAGACATGAGGAGCTTCATTGCTTTCTGCCTTCCTCCTCCTCCCGGGGGCTCCCTCCCCCACTCTTTTGCTCTCCTCATCTCCATTCTATACCACTGGCCAGGAGAAAGGGAGAGGGAAATTCCACAGGTCTCTCCACCCAGGGAAAAGCTGTTACCTGTTACCTGTTAACCCTTTCCAACCTGGTAGAAAGTTTTCTGTCTTTGCAGCTTATGGTAGCTCTGGTGTGTCTTAAAGTTTTTTTGTGAACTATTACTGTTGCTAAGCTTTGATTACCTGAGGACTAAATCTGGAAAAGAGCTAGTTAACTGTTGTAATTGACTGAGTGTCAGCAGTAGTCCTAATTAATCTGGCTTTGGTTAAATTATAGGAGGTTCCCAACACTCTTGGTGAAAAGGCGCACCTACCCAACCCCACGGCTAGTCCTGCCAGGCCCCCATGTGCGCAGTCTTCCCTGTAAATGGGGGACCACAGCCTTTCTCTGCACTCTATTCTAGTCCATGTGGCCTGGTGCACCCAGGCAGGCATAGCCAAATATCTCTAGGCAGAGCCCCCACCCCAGGGCTGCTTCTTTTTCCTCTCCTGGAGGAATTTCCAATTCAATACTAATGCTGGCCTTACCTAAGGGAGCCAGAACCTTAAGCCATTAACCCTTTCCAACCTGATGGGTTTTTCTCTTTGCAGCTAATGAAAACCTAAACAATGGGTTCATATGCTGGTAATCAACTCTTTTCTGTGCTGCTGTCCCTGACTCATTTGAGAGCGTTCACCTGTCTTGAAGGTTTCGTGTTTTTCTATTGCCATTAGAGTCTTGATTGGAAAAACTACAATGTGAAGTTTATTTACATTGGTTATCTGTTTTTAATGTCTGAGTGATTACCCAACTGATCAGAAATGTACTAATTTTGGCTAAATGGTTTGACTCTCTGACAGCTTAAATTCTAAACCGAGTCTTCCAACTTTGGGCTTCCAGTCGGATCCCTGGAACTCTCAAAGGATGAGACTCTAAATTTGTTAAAGTAACAGCTGCTTGGGTCAATTCAGATTATATAAAATGTATTAAAATGTTATAAATGGTGTCAGACCTATGCTGTATTCATGTTTTTGCTTTCCAGCTAAAGTGGTCTTATAAAAATAAGAGTAAATTCTGTGTATACAAGCCTTTATGATGTTAACTAAAGTAAGCCAATGCAGATTGGTTCAGAAAATTAAGGTAATACAAATGCCCTTGGTTTGCTCAGTGGCTTGCTTGCTCAGTTTTGCATGTCTTTGATATGCTTTAAACTTTAATGGTGTGGTATTCATTAATAACTCAGTGTCTTAAGTCATCTAGGCATCACTGCTAAGTAAAACGGGAAAAATATATTATATATACTTTTAACATCTCAAATTCAAAAAAAAAAAAACTGTTTGAGTTTGTTAACATGTATTCTCATAGGTTGTCCATACATGACAATTCAAGGCTATGTAAAAGTAACTACGGGTATAAAGTTTCAAAAGGTGTAAACAAGTCATAAAAAGTTTTAAAATGTTTACGATTTTAAAATATTGTTTACAGAGTTGAGTGCTAATGCCAAAATTACACTGACCTAAAATTGAAGTCTGATCTTCTGTTATAACAATGGGTTTAAATCTTGGAATCTGTTTCTGCAAAAACTGTAACGTCTATTTTAACAGTGTCTGCTTAATCAATTACTACTGACCTTTTCTGTAATAATGCCTGGCCACAGTATAGGGCCCCAAACAACATAACAAAAACAAAAACAAACAAAAAAAAGAGGTTAAACTAACAGCTACATCAAATTTTCGGTGTATGTGGTAAATGGGCAGAACTCCCCTTTTAAACCAAACTAAAAAAATAAAAAGTTACACTGACGACCTCAAAGTATACAAACAGGTCACCACAGTTGATCTTACCTAAAAGGTCATAGTTCTCTTCATGGGCACGGTCTTAAGTGTCAGAATTTGCCCATGACCATAGTTTTTCTAGCTCACCCTGATATTAAAAAAAAAAATCTCCAAAAATCAGGGTTGGGTTGAGCACCCGCTTGACTGACAGCATAGAGGCTGGCTCCTTGGTCTACTTTATTAGAGACCAGGAGAACGAGGAGCAAGCTAGCAGCAAAGGATAGGCAACAGGCCAATCAATGGCTGCTTTTACACAGTGATCTGCTGTCAAGGAGACCCAGCAAGGCCAATGCACCCCAAAAGACACCTGTTACTGATATAAGGAGCCAGGGCATTGGGCAAGCAGCTGTCATGACAGCAAATGCCTTCTGTCAGCTCTGCCAAGAGCATGGTCACCGGACATGGAACTGCCCTGGGTGTCGAAGGACTCCTGGTTCAGAACCGCAGACCCTGTGGCCCCGAGCTAAAAAGCCTTTGGTTCTGCCCAGCCTCTGCCCAGCTTCCAGCTCCAGCCACTGCTATTGAGGGGATGGCCTAGGGTCAGTGAAATGTAAGTTGCCTATTTCTATCAGCCTCCTATTCAGCTCTCCTCCTAGTCCAGCCAAGTAATGCAAGTCAACAGGGTGCCTCCCTTAAAGGAGATTTGCATCTCTTTCAATTCTCTTCCAGCATCCCATGGATAGCTCTGGGCCTCACACACCCAGCCAGGCCTTAAAAGTCTATCCAATAACATTAGAAAGCCCTCCCTGCCAGTTCCTAAAAACAGGGCTTTCAGTAACAGCTAACTCAGATAGCCCTACACCTATTTGGACAGGTCCTCACTGAGGACTTAAAGGGCCCATCTCTTGAGGGGTGTGCACAATAATCCATAATATAAATAGTTAAATGTAAATAATGCATTAGTCTGTCTTCTTTCCCAGCCTGAGACTCTCATCTTGTACATTGGCTTAACTTCCTAGCAAAAGTGGCTACTAGATATCCGAATATATATATATATAGAGAGAGAGAGAGAGTATCTGGGTCAATCAGACTAGACAGACACAAACCCAAATTTGTACTTTTTCTGGAAAAAGCCAAACAGCTCCAGGACCAGGCCAAGCAGGGCTGGGATTTCTGGCCTAACATCTGATCATAAAAATCCTGGCTATTTCCTCTCCTTGGCCCACTAACTTCTGCAATCTTGATGCTTCTCTTTGGGCCGTGTGTTTTTAATGCCCTTGTTCGTTTTGTCTCTAACAGCCTAAAAGCTGTTGAACTCCAAATGGTCATCAGGCAAGACTTCCAGCCCATTCCACTGGACGACTTGAGCAGCCCTCTGGACCGAGCAACACAGTCTTTCCAAGGCCACTGTTGCACACCATAAGACAGGTAGCAAGAGGAAATACCCAAATCCCCCTCAACACCCACATGCCAGCTTCAAAGAAGTTACAGAAAACGGAACTCCATCCATAATCCCAAAGAAGAATTTGGGGTATTACCTCTTGAGGGAAAAATATTAGGCAGAAAGTCAGTTATGAGCTTATGTGTGTGTGACATAAAGGCCTAATGTGTCCAGCATATGCATCTGCATCTCAGTCATCCTGACAATGTTTCACGGGCAGCCTGGCCTTCGCATCCTGCCCTGCCCCCTTCTACCTGATAACCTGCCAGGTGGAGATCCCCGCCCCTTCTGCCTGACAAATCTTCCACAATCTCCCAGATGCGGCCCAGTATCTGCATTTCAGTATTACAGAACAGGCGGGGGTTGAATCTCATTTTCATGGTTGGGGGGTGGTTATGCGCAGCCCTAAAGGAAAAATGTTGTTTTCATGCCAACTGAACCTGGGTGATTAGAAACTCCATGGCCAAACTCAAAAAAAAAAAAAAAAAATGACTGGAACAATGGCAACGGGAGAGGGAAACTGAACAGGGATGGTTTGAGTCATGGTTCGGCCGGTCCCCATGGCTTACTACCCTACTGTCAGCCCTAGCAGGACCCTTAATTGTTCTACTCCTAATTGTAACCGTAGGACCTTGTGTGTTAAATAGACTCATCACCTTCATACAGAAACAAGTTAAAAATGTTAAACTCATGGTCATAAGACAACAATATGTCACATTAAAAGAGACAAAAACGAATAATCTCTAAGATTAGAGATCCTCACAACAAGGAGTGGGGAATGAAGAGTTAAAATTGTATGTGTGTGGGTGTAAAAAGTTAAGCTTATAGGTTTAAACCTTCCTGGTGCAGCTGTGAAAATAAGACAGAGTGAAGTAGCACCTTGACAGTAGGGACTCCATTTTGGAGCACTTGAGACTGCATTCTAGGAAAGCAACCCCCCCCACCACCGTGAGACTCTGGTCTGAAACTATGATCTCAAATAGTCGGACAATAGCAGTGCACTACATCACCCTTGGCAACACACAAAAACCCCCTAGCATGATTGCTCAAGCTTAAAAATAAAAAGGTTACACCTGGGTTACCTGAGCTAATAATGAAAATGTGATTTGTCTATGTCTTAAGATCATAATTGCTGATTGTAAGATATTAGCAACCGCTTAGCAACCGTGTGTTCTCTCCCCTCTCCCGATTTTGTGGTTTTTGCCTTTATAAACCCTAACCTTTGGTTATTCGGGGCTGCTCTGCTTTTGTATGATCAGGCAGCCCCAGCATGCTGGATAATCAATAAAGCTTCCCCGTGCTGTTTGCATAAGAGACGTGTCTCTTGGTGACGTTTTTCGGGCGGTCGACTCTAACAGAAGTATGAAGCAAACTCCTACTTTACACCTTACAAAAATACACTCAAAATGGATTAAAATGGATTAAAGATTTAAATAACAACCTGATACCAAATTATTAGAGAAAGTTGGGGTAACCCTGCAAGACATTGGCATAGAAAAAGACTACTTGGAAAAGACCAAAGAGGCACAAGCAATCAAAGCCAAAACTGACAAATGGGATTACATCAAATTGAGAAGCTTCTGTACTGCAAATGAAACACTCAGCAAAGTGAAGAGCCAACAGACAAAATAGGAGAAATTATTTGCAAACTATGTAACTGATAAAGGATTAGTAATCAGAATATATAGAGGCTCAAGAAATTCCACAACAAAACAAACAACCCAGTGCAGAAATGGGCAAAGGACTTAAACAGGTATTTTTAAAAAGAAATCCAAATAGCCAACAGATACATGAGAAAATGCTCAGGATCACCATTCAACAGAGAAATGTAAATCAAAACCACAAGGAAGTTTTACCTCACCCCCGTTAGAATGGCATTCACATAGAAATCAAACAAATGCTGCCAAAGATGTGTGGAAAACACATCTGATCCACTGTTTGTGGGAATGTAAACTGGTAAAGACACCATGGAAGACAGATGGAGATACCTCAAAACATCGTCCTTAGTGAATAAGCCAGTCTAAAAAGGACAAAAACCATATATTCTCCCTGACCTGTGATAACTAATAGCACACCTAAAGATAACCTACAGAAATGCAATTGACACTTTGAGAAGCAATGACTTTGAACAGCCCTTGTCTTGACTATTGAGGAACATTTTTTTTTCACATTATCTGTTGAACTCTTCACTTAGTATAGAGTTACTCATATGTGTATAAAGTTAATTGAAAATAGATCTTAGTAAAAAATAGGAATGAGAATAGGAGAGGAAGAAGATGAAGAGTGTGGGTGGGAGGGTGGCTGTGGTGGGAAGAGTCACTATGTTCTTAAAGTTGTAATTATGAAATGCGTGAAGTTTGTCTTCCTTAAATAAAAGGTTTCTAAGGAAAAAAGATATGAAAGGAACATTCCAGGAAAATTTTCATTTTGATGATTTGGGTCAAGGCTACTTGGTAGCAATATTTAAAAGCAAAGAATGAATGATGCATTTTTCATCTTATGTATTTTTAATTATTTAATTTTTTGTTTTGAAAGACAAAATTTTGTAGAGAGCAGAAGGCAGTGGAAGATCTTCTAGCTGTTGTTCCACTCCCCAAGTGGCTGTAACAGCAAGAGCTGGGCCAGACTGAAACCAGGAGCCAGAAGCTTCATCTGGGTCTCACACATGGGTGGCAGGTGCCCAAGCACTTGGACCATCTTCTGCTTTCACAGGTGCCCTAAGCAGGGAGCTAGATTGGAAGTGGAGCAACCAGGAAAAAAACCAGAACCCATAAGGGATGCTTGAATCCCAGGCAGCTGTTTAACCCAATATAGTGCAATGTCACAATTTTTGTAAATTTAGACACTAGAAGTGAGTGTTGACAACTCAAGAAATTAAGCTTCTGCAACTTAAGTGAGAGGCTAGGACTATATTCCTGGCTCTCAGTTATGACCCTGTCCCAGCCCTGGTTGTTGTGGGTGTGAATCAATGTGGGTGTTGTGGGTGTGAATCAATGGATTGAAGGTGTCTGTCTCTATCTCTCTCTCTCTCCCTTTCTCTCTGTCATTCCATAACACAGAGCAGGCTAAGCCTCCACCCACAGTGCCAGCATCCCATATGGGCACCAGTTTGTGTTCCAGATGCTCTTCTTCTTTTTTAAATATTTATTTGAAAGTAGAGTTGCAGAGAGAGAGCTGGAGAGACAGAGAGAAAGGTCTTCCATCTGCTGGTTCACTCCCAAAATGGCTGCAATAGTTGGAGCTGGGCGGATACAAAGCCAGAAGCCAGGAGCATCCTCCAGGTCTCCCACTTGGGTGCAGGGGCCCCAAGAGTTGGGCCATCCTCGACTACTTTCCCAGGCCATAGCAAAGGGCTGGATTGGAAGTGCACCAACTGGGACTCAAATCAGTGCCTATATGGGATGCCGGCACCACAGGCAGAAGCTTAACTTACCATGCCACAGCAAGGGCCCCAGATGCTCTTCTTTGCATCCAGCTCTCTGTTTTTGTCCTGGCAAAGCAGTGGAAGATAGTCCAAGTCCTTGGGCCCCTAAACCCACCTGGGAGATGCAGAGGAAGCTTCTGGCTCCTAGCTTTGGATCAGCCCATCTCCAGCTGCTTTGGCCATTTGGAGACTGAACCAGTGGATAAAAAATTTATATGTCTCTCCTCTCCCTGTAACTATGCCCATCAAATAAATAAATAAAATCTTTTTTTTAAAAAAGATCTCTATATATTTCCATCTGCTTCTCATTCTCTCTCAAGTATATAAATACTTTAAGAGGCAAAAGATTCAAGTCAAAGACTAGAGAATTGTCTTGGGCTCTGACTATAGTTTATGCCATTGATAAATGGAATAATTTGCCTGAAACATAACTTTGTGGACTCTGAAGTAGTCCTGCATTTGTAGAATCACTGTGATAAAACTATGGAGAGTTATTTAAGGGCCTGCAATAGATTCGATCCTATACACATTTTCTGATCTAATCCATGAAGCAAGTTCAGCCTCCAAAAGCTTTTAAAGAAACTCCACTTTAATAATTCAAAATATTACCTTTTTAATTAATTGTTTCTGATGTAGCAAATTCTTGCTGAAGTTTGAATTCAAACCATGTTTTGTAGCTATGGCAATAAAAAAAATTGAGACCAATGTGCATTCAGCTCAGGTGGCTTTAAATCTTGAAACCATGCTTACTTTATCTTATATGAATCCTGATTCTGAATTATATTTCTTTATGCTTTTCCAATTTATTTTAAAAATCTCATAAAGCTCTTAATATACAATGTGAAAGAAGCTGAGGAATAAATAAACAACCTACCAGCAATATATTTATTTTTGTTGGTCTTGGCCACATGTAGATGTCTCTAGAATCTTATCTGCAAGAGAAATTGCTGAGAAGGAGGGGTCAGACAAAAAGTCTAGATTCTTTCTAGAGTCTACTGTGCTAATCAAGATCATGAAGGAAATGTATATAGAAAAATGGGCATATTGGCTCAGTGACCAAAATGAGGTAGCCTCCCTGTGGGGGAATATAATCTTTACACATGGGAAAAACAGAAAAGATGCCAAAAGAGCACACACTAGTCTACCAATCACTATGATTAAGCATAAACTATTGTTAGACTAACTAAAATATTAATTTATTACCAATTCTGTAAAAAAAAAATCCTTGTCAGGGCTGTCACTATGGAGTAGTGGGTAAAGCCATCTCCTACAGTATGGGCATTCATATGGGCACCAATATGAGTCCCAGCTACTCTACTTCTGATCTAGCTCTCTGCTATGGACTGGGAAAGCAGTGGATGAGCACCTAAGTCCTTGGGCCCCATGCACTCACATGGGAGACCTGTAAGAAGCTCCAGGCTACTGGCTTCAGATCAGCCCAGCCCCAGCCATTGAGGACATGCGGGAGTGAACCAGCAGATGGAAGGCCTCTCTCTCTCTCTCCCTGCCTCTGTCTCTTTGTAACTCAGCCTTTCAAATAAATAAATAAACCATATAGAAATAATTTATAATGTTCATCACAATTGTTCAAATAAGCAGCAGTACACCAAAAAAATTATGATTTCACTAGAATCTATATTACATAGAAAATCACTCAGGCAGTACTCTTTTCCTTAAAACATCTCTTGCTTTTTTTATGTATCTCAAATTCCTTAAAAGTATCCAGCTTCAAAATTAGTTTTTGGCCACAATTGTATATATAGGAAAAATTAACAGAATCTGTTAGCACAGCTTTCTGTAACTGTTCCATGTGACACTCCTCCCTGTATCCAAATCTTGACCTAATTCTCCACCACACAGAACCCTGACATTTTCCAGTTCACTTGATCTAGCCCATGATATGACCATAAATATGATATCAACATAGTTTGTAAAGTATTTTACCTTTGGGAGTGTGCCTTCTTGTACAGTAATCATGTGGAGAATCCTGAGACTTACCTGATGGACACCTGGGGCCTAGGTCAAGGCTGTGCAAATCAGGCATTGGAAGGGTAGGCATTAAGATGCAGTAGGCTTACCTACTTCTCTGGACATACCACGTCACAGAGTGCCTGGTTTGTGTCCTGGCTATTCCACACTTCCAACTCAACTTCCTGCAAGTGTTGTTTTTAAGTTTTTTTTTTTAAATATTTTCTTGAAAGGCAGAGCTACAGAGAGGCAGAGGCAGAGAGAGATAGGCCTTCCACCTGCTGGTTCACTTCCCAAATGGCCATAATGGCCAGAGCTAAACAGATCCAAAAACAGGAGCCAGGAGCTTCTTCCAGGTCTCCCATGAAGGTGCAGGGGCCCAAGGACTTGAGCTATCTTCTACTGCTTTCTCAGGCCTAGCAGAAAGCTGGATTGGAAGTGGGCAGCCAGGACTGGAACCAGTGCCCATGGGATGCTGGCACTGCAGGACATGACTTTCCTGTTACAGCACAGCACCAGCCCAAAAGTGTTCTCTTGAGTCAACAGATCATGGCTCAGAAACTTAGTTTCCTGCCATCTGAATGTGAAACCCACATAGAGTTCCTACCTCCTGGCTTTCATAGATATAACACTTGCTATTGTGGGCTTTTGCAGAGTGATCCAGCAGATGGAGGACCTTTTTCTCTGCCTTTCAAATAAACAAATCAGTAAAAAATCATCGGTATGTGATATGGAACAATGGGTCTCTACCACCACTGGTTAAAGCCAGAGTTGCTCCACTTCCAGTCCGGTTCCCTACTAATGCACCTGGGAAAATACCTGAAGACAGTCCAACTACTTGGACCATTTCTATCCACCTGGGAAACCTGGATAGAGTTCCTGTCTTCTGGCTTTTGCCTGGTCCAGCCCTAGCCATTGAAACCATTTGAAGAGTGAACCAGCAGAACATATTAGATAGTAAGATAGATCTGTCTCTCCCTGTCCCTCTATGAATCTGCCTTTCCAATGAACAAATAAATAAATTAAAAAAAAATATTGGTGTGAGTTAAGCAATCTTGAAGGCAGCAGCCTCAATTAAAGCAGTAGCTAACTAAAACAGGTGATTTGTGATTCCAGGTACCACCAGCATATGGATGGCCTAGCAGAGGCCACCCCAAAATGCTTACTAAGAATTACAAATGAAATGGTTGAATTTTATACCTGCACAACTTTTCTCCATTTTGAGTGCAAGAGCCCAAAAACTTGGACCACCTTCCTGTTTTTTTCCCAGAATATTAGCAGGGGCCTGGATCAAAATTGGGGCAGCCAGGACATTAACTGGTGCCATATAGGATGCCAGGGTCAGGCAGTGGCTTCACCTGCTATGCCTCAACACAGGCTGCAAAACTTTTAATCTTATACATCTATTTGAGCACTGTACTGTGATTTACTTGTATTTTACAAACCAACAAGCTGTAAAAGTGTGATTTATTCACATGTTAAATAATGGGAAATAGATTCACATTAAATTTTGTAGCATATAAGTAGCTGATATTAAGTGTGAAAAACTTGTATAATGCCCACTTTTGGATACACAATCCATAGAGATTATTAGGGAAAAAGTGTAACCATGGACAAGGAAAAGTCTTCCAAAACAGTGTTTGTTCCAAATCAACTGTGGTTTCTGAAATGGGTCTCAAAATATGACTTTTAAAATAAATGTGGTATATTAAATAACACTACTCAAAAATAAATAAATAAACCAGAGTTTGTGACATCTACAAATCATTTATTTGTCAATGCATTTCACCATAGCTCTAGATATCAAATATGACAAACTACATTTCACATTAATTGGAAAACAATAATTTTTTTAAAGAAATCATAGTAGACAAGACACACACCCTGGTATTTGATATGAGCCTCCCAATCAGCAGCTTAAACTGATGCAGCACAATCCCTGCCCCACAGCTCCTGGTTTTGATTTAGCCCAGACTCAGTTGTGAGCCTTGGAGGAATCAGCACATGAAAGCACTGTATCTGTTTGTGTCTCTGCCTAAAAGAAATAAAATGATAAATTAAAGAAATATACTACGCCCCTTATAAGCAGGATGCAGCTACAGAAGAGATGTTGACTCTACACCCCTCAATGTCCCTTAGGATTAAGAGAATGGGGTCTCTGAGGGGAGAATGTTGTAGGCAGGCATATAGAATAAAATTGATTAGGTGTGTGAGCTAAAAGACCACACTTTCACCATGCCCCTGTGTGACCTCATACCCCTACCTGGCCACACCTGTGTACCCACTGGCCAATCAGGTTAATTAACTGCTCCCCTTTGGAAATGGATTAAAAGTCTGGGACATGGTGTCCTTCTCTCTCCTTTCCTTGGCCTTTTGCCAGTATGGGGCTTGCTGTGGCCCTGCACCTCCAGGGCTCATGGACTTTGGGCCACCCACCCCGTGCTTCCTGGCCTAGATGTTCCTCCATGTGGCTGGTTCCTAGTACTCAGCATGAATTCAGATTTGCTTCTCTCCTGTAGATAGGGTTCTCACTCTCCTATGCATTTCTTTCACTAAATAAAAGCTTAAAAATGTAAAAAAAAAAATTTGGCTGCCTTCTGCTCTTTTCCCTATTTCTAAACTTTGCAACACAAGCAACCACAAATGTGCTCCATTAAAATAGATTTGCTTACTGTGGACATTGCAGGGAGGTTTGAGGGTAAGAAATGCCACTTGTGATAACGTCATTGCATACTGGAGTGCCTTGTTGGAGCCTGCTTATCCTACCTGATCCATCTTCCTGCTAATGTTCACCCTGAGATGATGATTCAAGTACTTGAGTCCCCCCCATAAACATGGTAGCTGCAAATGCAGTTTTTGGATGCTGGATTTAGCCTCTCCTAACCATAGCTGTTGCAGGGCCTTGGGCAGTGAGCCAGCAGATGAGAAGGTCTTTCTGCTTCTGCCTTTCAAATAAATGAAAATAAATAAGACATTAAAGAAAAATGACAGCAAAAGAGAACAATTAAAATATGCTATTTTAATGAATTCTACTATATAAATTATTGTGTTCAATGTGAATTATCTAAATATACCAATTAAAAGGATTGAAACAGCCAAAATAAAACCAAGACCTAACTATGTGTGATCTATAAGAAAACCATTTTAAATATAAAGACACAAAAAGATGATCTGATTCTGGGCTAATTAAAGAAAAAACTGGATGCCAGCATTATAGCACTGTATCAAGATTAACTTCCTACTTATGATGCTGGCATCCAACAGAGTATCAAATATCAGCTGCTCTATTTTCAATTGAGCTCCCTTCTAATGTCTAGGAAAGCAGTGATGATTGTCCTAGTACCTGGGCTCCTACCACCCATGTGGGAAACCCAAATGGAGCTCAGGTATCCTCCAGATGAAGAGTTAGGGTCCTGGCTTAGGCCCAGCCCAGCCCAATCCAGCCCATTGCAGCCATTTGCAGAGTGAACCAGAGGATGGACAATCTCTTTCTCTGTCACTCTCCCATTCAAATAAATAAATAAATATTTAAGAAAGAATAAATTTCACTTGCATATGAATTGTGAAAGATCTGTATTACAACATGGTGACTCTACTATGAATAATAACTTAGATTAGGTTTTAAGTGTTCCACCATCATCAAAAAGAACTACACAATAGAATGCATATGATGGTGAGGTTTATTTCACTTCTACACACATATTTATCACCATTAATGTGTTAAATTATTCCATTTTTTTCAACTGAAAATATGTAAGTACATTAAGAGTAGGATAAACACAAAGATAGCTTCAGTTCTGATTAGGATTTAGGTCAGAAAAATTTTAAGTGTTACACAATGAAACTGAAGGTAGTTTTCCAAAAGGATAGTACACTGTTTCCTTAGCATCAATCTATGTAAAGTAAAATCCATACAACTGAATGGGCATTACAGATACATCAGTGGTAATCAGTACAAATAAATATAAAAGTGGAAATACCAAGTCACTGGAAATTGGTATTTAGTAATGAATAATCAGAGATGCCAGTTACTACTAGATGGAATAAGGGAATAAGGTCATCCCAGTGTTGACAAATCACAAAATACACATCAATGAAAATTTAGATAATCCCTCCACTCTATGAATACTTCATATTAAATTTGAATTTATCCACAACCTGCAGTCTAACAATATTTTTCTCAGTTATTTAAAATATTTGCCATGCATTAGCACTGGTGGGGAATTAAAAAAGTAACAGTCACAGACATCGAATAATAATCTAGAAGAAAGCAACGTTCCATAACTACTGGAACCACTGACGTGAACTGCCTGAACTACAACCTAGAATAGAAACATCTGGGGGAAAAACACTCAAGGCAAAAAAGGAAAATATCTTTTTAGTGTAAAATATCAATAGTTAGTATCAGCATTCTGAAAAGTTGAAAAGCCAAGAGACAAACAAAATTCTTCTTTGGAAGAAGCAGATCACAAACTACAAAAAGAACCACAAAGAATTAGACCTGGTCACTTCTGAGGGCAGTGGGGGAAGAAATCAGGAAGACACCTGAACTGACAAATGCCCATTCATTCACTTGGGTAAGCATTCTGTGGGTGTTTATATTTTTATGTAAAGTCAGCAGAAAATAAGTGCTACTGAGCAATAATGAGGCCCTTGCTTCTCGACAACTGGATTCACCAGAGAGGAAAGCATATATTTCAAGAAGCCGGCATCTTGGGGAAAAGAAAGAGATCTCTTCATCTAAAATGTGCTCTTTCCACCCAACAAGCCAGCAAGAGCTGTTTCTAAGAACATGGGTCGAGGGGCAGACACTGTGGTATATGCGGTAAAGGCACAGCCAGCAGTAAAACTGTCACATATGGGCACCAGCTGCTCTGCTTCTGATCCAACTCACTGTGAATGCAGCTGGGAAATCAGTGGAAGGTCACCCACATGCTTGGGCCCCTGCCACCCCCTTGGGAGACCTGGGAGATGCTTCTGACTGGACTCCTGGATTTGGTCTGGCCCAGCTCAGGTGATTGCAGCCATGTGGGGAATGAACTAGCTGATGGAAAATCTCTCTCCATCTCTTCCTCTCTCTCTCTCTCTGTACCTCTTCCTTTTGAATAAAATAAATACATCTTTTTTTAAAAAAATGGGTAGCTTCAGATGGAGGTTAGAAATCAAAGTGATTCTATTTAGTTGACAATTTGGCAGCTGTTCAGGCTTTGCTCTAATAAGTGCTCATCTGGGGAAATCCAAGGCATCAACCAGGTGAAGATCTTTTGATGGGGCTGAAGCTCCTTTGTTAGCTGGGTCAAAGCCTGCTATTCTGGGCTGGTGCTGTGGCACAGCAGGGTAAAGACACGGCCTGTGACACCAGCATCCCATATGAGATGCTCCTTTCCTGATCCAGCTCTCTGCTGTGGCCTGGGAAAGCAGTAGAAGATGGCCCAAGTCCTGGGGCCCCTGCACCCATGTGGGAGACCCAGAAGAGGCCCCTGGCTCCTGATCATCTCAGCTCTTGCCATTGCGGTCATTTGGGGAGTGAACCAGTGGATGGAAGACCACATAGGATCCCTGGTCATTATGAGATAATAATCACTTACATAATATTAAGTCAAATTATTTATAAATATATTAAGTATATTGAATATTTAATTAATAGATATAGATATTTAAAATATATTAAAAATCTCAACTCTTAACACTCAGCTTTCTAAACCCAAAGTCAGAGAATACATGAGATAATCTTGACAAAACACAAAATTTCTTTCCCTTCTGTAGTAACCAAAAGGTAAAGAAAATTCTTTTGTGCTGTGTTTCTTCTAATGGGAAGCTCCTCCAGATTACTTAGAAGTTAAACCCAATGGAAAGGTACCCAACCTTAGACACTGGAGGCTGTGAGCATTCAACATTATAAAGGAATGAAAAAACTTAGAAAAGATTACACCTGTTGCCGGCACTGTGGCTTAGCAAGCAAAGCCATTGCCTGCAGTGCTGTGATTCCATATGGGTGTCAGTTCATGTCCTGGCTGCTCCACTTCTGATCCAGCTCTCTGCTATGGCCTGAGAAAGCAGCAGAAGAAGGCCCAAGTCCTTAGGCCCCTGCATCCCTGTGGGAGACCCAAAAGAAGCTCCTGGCTGCAGCTCAGTGCAGCTTTGGCCATTGTGGTCATCTGGGGAGTGAACTATCAGATGGAAGACCTCTCTCTCTCTCTCTCTGCCTCTCTGTAACTCTGCATTTCAAATAAATAAATACATCAAAATAAAAGAGAATAATACACCTTAGAAACAAAAGCAGAAAAAAATCCCATAGAACAATTTAAATACATCTAGAAAAGTCAGGTGTAGGGGCCAGTGTTGTGGCGTGGTGTGTAAAAGCCACCACCTGTGACACAGGCATTCCACATGCACACTGATTCTAGTCCTGACTATTCCATTTCTGATACAATCTCTGCTAATGTGCCTAGAAAACCAATGAAAAATGGAGGGCAGGCAGGGAAGCAGGAGCAGTGAATCCCATTAGGATGAGAGTGGAACTTGACACCAGTGGTTAGGCCATGAGGCCACCTGGCTTCTAGTAATGGCCGGGGGAGGAGCTAGGGCCTAGGATGTTTTCAGCCTGTAGATTGCTCCATAGGTAACACTGCATCATTTTCCTAACACTTCTGGCTGCTGTGGCAAGAGGTTTCTCATTTAAATAAATCTTGCTTTACTCACTGCAAGACCACAAGGAAATTCTTTGTGTGACACGCACCCCAGGCACTTCCTACATCACCATTTTCCCCCATTACTTTTGTTACCAGAGAAATGCAGGCTTCTGGTCTTGGCACAAGAAAGAATTCAGGGACGCACCCAGGCACGCTCCTGAGGCCGGCCGCTGTCTCATCTCGCGTGGACTGCCCCAGTGGTTTCAGGAGTGGGTGTGTCCCAGCAGCAGCCCCCAGGAATGACCCCGCCCTACAAGCCCTTAGGGCAGGGAATCCTGGATGGCTCAAGTGCGAACTGAGCCCAGCCCAGGAGCCGGGGAGCCAGAGTAGGACGCTGCCGGGGGCTCCAGCTTCCCTCAGAGAAATGTTTTTGTGGCCCAGGGACACCCGCAGGTGTGCTCCTGAGGCCGGCTGCTGCCTCTGGCTAGCACTGGGGCCAGTTGGCAGCACCGGCTGGGCAGCCTCCTGGAGCCAGGGGTCCGGCAGGCTCCGCGGGCGAATGGCAGATGGAAGCCAAGGGGGGCCCCGCCCGCTCCTAAGTGCGCCCTGGAGGCCAGGAACACAGGGGCCAGAAGTGGGTCTGGGTTTGCAATGCCCGACCAGAGGGAGGGAGCCAGCCAGCTGAAGAGCAGCCAGGTCCATCCTCCCAGGAAGTGCCAGCGGAGGCTTTGGGGGTGTGCGGTGGCAACCTTGGCTTGGCCGGGGGAGCCCTCCCGTCTCTGTGCCTCCAGCCATCCAGGCAGGCTGCAGGGTTGGGTGCGGCCGTGGGCCTATGGAGCTTGCTGCCCTGCCCGTGGGCGGGGCTTCCACACGCAAGGTGGCACAGGTTTCCTGGGGTTGTGCCTCATCCTGGCCCAAGGGAGGTGTGGGGAACCTAGGAGGCACCCAGGAACGCAGGAGTGCCCAGATGTCGGTCCTGCAAGGCAACACAAGAGGGCCCACGCGTGTGCGCTTATGCTCTGAAGGCCATCGTGCGACAGCCCATACATACCCCAGCTCCGAGCTCATCTCCCGTGGACCGCCCCAGTGGGCGTCAGGAGTGGGTGTGTCCCAGCAGCAGCCCCCGGGAACGGCCCCACCCTACAAGCCCTTAGTGCAGCGTGGGGAGCAACTCGGACTAGACTAAGTTACTGGAATTAAGACTTATTCTGCTCTCCCACAATATGGCGCTGGGAGAGGAGGAAACAGCTTCTACACAGCTGCCTCCAGTTCAACAAATAAACTGTAGGACCTGCTCCTGATTGGAGGAGAGCAGCGTACTCAGCGTGTGGGTAGCAGAGTTGGAATTAGTGGAAGAGGACTATAAAGGAGGAGAGAGACAACATGCACCAGGAACACCTGAGGAACATCTGAGCAGCCCCCGAGAGAGCCAGCCGGCGGTGTGCCACTCCCCCGCGGAAGTGGGGAACGTGGCAGGGGGAACCGCCCTTCCACGGAGGTGGAAGGATGGCAGCCAACCCAGGAAGAACCAGCAGCAAGCCCGGGAAGGGCTAAGCAGACAAAAGAACAGCGCAGGGTTTAGTGTCGTTCCTCCACGAAGATGGGGAGCGACAGTGCAGGGAATCCTGGATGGCGCACAGTGAGCCGGCGAGCCTGCGAGCCGGGGAGCTGGAGAAGCTGCCAGGGGCTCCAGCTTCCCTCAGAGAATGTCTGTGCGGCCCGGGGATGCCAGCAGGTGCGCTCCTGAGGCCGGCCACTGCCTCTAGCTAGCACCTGGGGCCAGTTGGCAGCGCCGCCTGGGCAGGCTCTGCCTGCGATTTATTTATTTATTTATTTATTTATTTATTTATTTATTTTTGAAAGTTTTATACAGAGAGGAGAGGCAGAGAGAGAGAGAGGGAGAGAAGTCTTCCATCTGATGGTTCATTCCCTGGTTGACTACAACAGCCGGAGCTGCACATATAGGAAGCCAGGAGTCAGGAGCTTCTTCTGGGTCTCACACATGGGTGCAGGGGCCCAAGGAGTGGCCATATTCTTCTGCTTTTACAGACTGACAGTTCATTTTAAAAATGACCTTAATTCCCCACATCCAAAGCATTTTTTTTTAAATCAGAATGTTTAAGGGCAGCAGCCAGTACATTAGTATTGTAAGTTTCATTCCCTACTGAAATTCTGCCATAGTAGATTCAGCTTTGGAGACACCAATTCCGATTTGCATTTCATAAGCCATTTGTTTTAGTAATATTTTTTCACTTCTTGATCATCTACCTGATGTTCCATAGCTTTTTCTAGCCTATCCACAAAGGACGTACAGCCCTCAGTTGGCCATTGATGGACTGCAGAAAAGGAAACGGAAGGGTCTTTAATATCAGGAATCTTTTTTCAAGCTTTTAATGCAATGCTAGAAATTTACACATGGGTTTCCTTTCAGGGATAAACAACTTGTTGACCAAGATATGAATATGCTTTCTCTCCTAACAACTACTCCAAAATGATGAGGACATTGTTATTTAAGTTATCTATGGCTTGTACAAAAGCCATTTCTTTATATTCTCCAACCCAAACAGTGTATTGGGATGGGGTAACCAAAATTTTAACTAGAGTTTTCCAATCCCATGGCACCATCTCAAAGATCTCATATCCTCCTCCAACTCCCTGCAATATGCCCACTGTATAAGAACTTTGCATCCTATACTCTGTCAAGCTCTTTTTTTTAACTCTGTAAACATAGGGAAGATGCTCAAGCCAGGGAGACACATTTTGAGATATAACAACAGGACAGTTAACATTGGTAATTCTCCTTGCTCCTTGGCTTCCTGAAACATACCTTGTACCACTGACACAACTGAAGGGGACTCAGACACCACTGTTACATCAGTAGGCATGGAAAGCACAGAGGTCTCATCTTCAGGCAGTAGGGACAAGCCCATTGACTGACTCTCTTGGCCAGGGAGAGCTGCCAAGAGGTTTGTAACCTTACTACTGGCATCCCAGCAGAGATACCACACATGGAAAACTGGAATAGAGTGTAACTTTTGATTGATTTTCTGTCAGTTACTTTTAAAGTGCTTCCATCAGGGTACCAAGGGCAGCAACTATTGATTTTTTTTTTTGCAGCAAGTGTCCGATTACCTTTTCTGATAGACTGCCACACATTCTTAAGAAGATAAAGCAGTTCATCCTTATGTTTCTGTTGCACTGGGGACAGGGAGTTCCCCATCTTAGTGACTCACCCAAATCTCAAAGAGATGAATGATGCATCTGTAACCATTGCTATGCAAGGTGAGCCATCCCTTGCATTTTATGCTAAGTGTTCCTGTTTGGGCACAAGATGTTGGGGTGTGCAAGTGAGAGACAGGACACGGAAACTTTTCCTCCCAAAAGTGCCGCCAGGCCAACCCAGCATCTTTTCCTTATTGATAAGGATTACAACAGCATATGTGCATGTTCAAATAACTCTAAGGTTTCTCTGAAACATGTTTTGCAAGACATATTAGGTAAGCCTATCTGGGAAAGCAGCTGCATGTCCTTGTGAAGCCAACATTCCAACAAAGGCTCAGTGCTCTTGTTAGAAGGCCATAAAATATCCTTAGTCAGATCCTGTGGTCACGTTCTGTGTTCTAGGAAGAAAATACTTCACTAAAAGTGCTTTGTCAGAAACCTTATTCTTCACATCCCTTGCTCTGTCACTCTGTTTTAAAGGCAAGGGATAAGGCTGGCTCTGTGGTGTAGTCAGGTATGCCTCTGCCTGTAGGACCAGCATCCCTTATGAGCACTGATGCTAGTCCTGGCTGACCCTCTTCCAATCCAGCTCTTAGCTATGGCCTGGGAAAGCAGTAGAAGATGGCCCAAGTGGTTGGGCCCCTGCACCCACCTGAAAGACCCATAAGAAACCCTGGATCCTGGCTTTGGATTGGTTCAGCTCCAGCTGTTGCAGCCATCTGGGGAGTGAACCTATGGATGAAAGGCCTTTCTCTCTGTCTCTCCCTCTCTATGTAATTCTACCTCTCAAATAATTTTTTAATTATTTAAGTCTTTAAAGGCAAAAGAAGTCAGATGAGTTTAAAATAACAAATAATATGAAACAACATATTTTGTATAAAAGAAAAAAATTTAACTCAAATATATAAAAAGCTGATGAAGTACAAGAAAAAGATATGCAAAAATGTAAGAAAGATGGCTACGTTGGTTTGACATCCCACAATACAGAGAATAAATTTTAAAACAAAAGATGCTTCTAGAGACATATATGGCCACTTCTTGTAATAAAATGTCAAATAATGTGGGTATAATGACATTTAACCTTAGATATATATTTAAGAAAAATATACAGCATTATATGTAAAAAGGATGAAGATAAAGAAAAGGATGATTGGATTGTTCAACAACAGTACATCTTGCCTCAGATTCATGTCTTGACACTCCTGATTTTTCACAACCAAATCATCCACTGGACAACTGGAATGAGAAAAAAACACATCAATTGAACATATATGTTTGTTTGTAATGCTCATGCAAAAGCAATGAAGTTTCTTCCTGTCCTAGTGGCCTATGATTTTAACATATCAGTTAAATGTATTTATTTATGACTAAAAATTTTTTCTCTTGATAAATTAACATAATAGCTGACACCAATATATTTCCCCATTTTCAATCATGTAGTCGTACAATCTTTAGTGTTTTCTCTAAATGGGGTGGTGTACTATGGTACACCAGTGTTTGGGATGCCTGAATCAAACCCATAGCAGTGCCAGTTTAACTCTTGGCTACTTTGCTTCCAACACAGCTTCTTGCTAATGTATCCTGGAAATCAGCAGAGGAAAACTCAAGTGCTTGGGGTCCTTACACACTTAAGAATAACACACCTCTGAGACCTTGATGGAGTTTCAGGTTTTTGGCTTCAGCCTGGCCAGCCCTAACAGTTGCAAGCAGTTGGAGAATGAACCAGTAGATGGACAATCTTCTCACTTCCACTGTCACTTTTTCTTTCAAGTAGAAGAAAATAACCAAATAGGCATTTTTAAAAGTGGGGAAACATTTAGTAAAAAAAAAAAAATTACTCACTGACTAAATGGAGTAATAAGCTGAGTGGTTTTGATTAGCCATTTATATTCTCTCTTCTTTTTCTGTGTTTGAAGAACTCTCAGCATGGATGATGGAAAAATTTTATTGTATTATTTACCTGCAGATGCAGGAGAGGAACATGTCTGTTAAGCAGGACCACAGCTTGGGAACAGATTCTCATGCTTAGTCTTCCAGGAGGAATGGTTATCAGCATGTGTGGAGTTTTTAAATAAAAAACTCTCTTCTTCCCCACACTCTGCAAAGACTACTTTCCCCATATTTCTAGAAACCCTGACATTTTCAGGATTTCAGAATGACAATAGGTACAGAAAATTCCCAATAAATCAATACAGCTGGGTATAGTGTGCTTAACACCTACACTCTGAGTAGGGCTAAAACAGATAACTTGCTTGCTAGGGACATGAGTCTATCAGTAAAAAGAAGCCACATCTTGACATGATCTACATTTCTGGAATCATTCAGAGATCCTGAATATCAGTACAAAGTGATGAATAAATGAGCCCTGAAGATTGTCTCCTGGGTATGGGATGAAGTTGAGATATACATGTCGGAAAGAGGAGTTCTAATATGCAGTGACCATTTCCCACTCATCTCAATAGTGTTTCATGTGGGAGAATAACCTATCCTCCCCTAGTCTGGAGAAACCAAGGCAGGGCCAGATGATTCTGGCCAAGCAAATGTAATTACAGATTAATTGTGTCACTGTTTCATTCAGTGCCTATTTTGTTCTCCTGTCACAAACTCTACCCATGTTCTAGTAAAGGACATTCTACCACCCTGAGAAAAACAGATTTGATACACGTTTTGAATGCAGAGGCTGTAAGTCGGTGGTTTCCTAACCATAAGTTAATTTACTACCACCTAATATTCTGAGACAGCCAGAAAAAACATTACTTAGAACAGTTCACCCTCACAGATAGATGTCACTGCAAGTCTATGGGGTGGCCCTATGGACCTTTCAATAAATGGTGTGGAAAACAGATACAGAACAAAATTAAAGATGAATTTCACACCAAGTGTGTAACAGCTTGAAAATGTGTGTGGGGTTTGACTTATAATGTTGAGTAGGACAAGTCCATTCTTTATTTTAAGATTTGTTTCCTTCTTCTCTGAGAGGATACCAAATGGTGGGATGATGCTGATGCAGGAGGGTCTGGAGGCCCTGAGGACCCTGGAATGGAAGGCCATTGCAGTTTCTGCTGAGGTTTTGGCAGTGGCATCCAGGGCTGTGGTAAAGCCAGGGCCAGGTCCACAGCCAAGGTTATGGAACTCATAGAGCCTGTCACCAGGCTTGGCCACCTGTTTAAGAACATGAAGATCAAAACCTTGTAGGAGATATATCTCTTCTCCTTGCCCATCAAGGAGTCCGAGATCTTTGATGTTTCCCTGGGGACATCCCTCAGTGAGATTTTGAAGATCATGTCCGTGCAGAAGCAGGCATAGATTGGCAGTGAAGCAGGTTCAAGGCATTTGTTGCCATTGAAGAACACAATGGTCATGTCAGCCTGAGTGTGAAGTGCTCCAAGGAAATAGCCACCACCATCTGAGGGGCCATCATCCTTGCTAAGCTGTCCATTTTGCCCATGTGGAGGTGCTATTGGGGAAACAAGATAGGCAAACCTCACACTGTGCCTTGCAAGGTGACCAGATGATGTGTCTCTGTGCTATTGTGCCTCAATTCTTGCTCCTAGAAGCACTGGAATTGTCTTCACTGTGTCCCCAAGAAGTTGCTGATGATAGCTGGCATTGGTGGCTGCCACACTTCAGCCAGTGGGTGCACTGCTACCCTGGGCCACAAAGGGCGCCTTCTATGCTATCCCCAAGACCTACAGCAATCTGATCCCCAACCTCTGGAAAAAGAATGTATTCACCAAGTCTCCCTATCAGGAAAGCATGGACCATCTTATGAAGACTCACACCAGAGTATTTGTGCAGAGGACCCAGGCTCCAGATATGGCTACAAAATAGGATTTTACACAAGAAAACAAAGTGAATTAAGTCTGTTAAAAAAGATTTATTTATTTATTTATTTATTATTTATTTATTTGAAAGGCAGAGAGAGAGGGAGAGAGAGAAGGAGAGACATAGAGGAAGTAAGATATTTTCCATCTACTGCTTCACTCCTCAAATGGCCACAATGGCTGGGGCTGGACCAGGCAAGACAGGAGCTTCTTCTGGGTCTCCCACATGAGTGTAGGGTCCCAAGGACTTTGGGCCATCCTCCACTGCTTTCCCAGGCACATTAGTGGGGAGCTAGATTAGAAGTGGAGCAGTCAGGACTTGAATGGGATGTTGGCACTATAGGCTGTGACTTAATTAACTATGCCACAGCACCAGCAGTTGAAAAGTCCATTCTAACTGAAACTCAATATTCAGAAGCTATCTAAGCCCAAGTTGAGAAATCTGAATATATAAATATCCATACTCCTTATGACAAAATTAAAGAAATGCAAAACAATGTTAAAAGAAAAAAGTTACACCACAGAGAAGTTACCTTCCTAATAGCAAAAAATGACCAATCATATGAAAAAAATAATTGGCAAACATTTTGAAATATAAAAAATATTGAAAAAATAATTGGCAGGGCCGGAACTGTAGCATAGTAGGTAAAGCTACCACTTTCAGTGCCAGCTTCCCATATAGGTGCCTGCTTCTGATCCAGCTTCTGCTATGCCCTGGGAAAGCAATAGAAGATGGCCCAAGTTCTTGGGGCCCTGCACCTGCATGGGAGACCCATGGCTCCTGGCTTCAGATCGGTGCAACTCTTGCCATTGCGGCCAATTGAGGAGTGAACCATCAGATGGAAGACCTCTCTCTCTCTCTCGCTCTCTCTCTCTTTCTCTGCCTCTTCTTCTCTGTGTAACTCTGACTTTATAAATAAATCTTAAGAAAAGAAAATATAGTTGGCAAAATAATTGGAAAATGTGCATAGTCCAGAAAGACACTATTTAAAGTATAAAAAAGGTGAATACAGAGGGACAAATAAATGAGAAACACAAATTAAAATTTCAAGGGAACATATTGTTCCATGTAATATATTTGAGAAATTCAAAAATTTTTTGACAGAGTTAGAGAGAGAGAGAGAGAGAAAGGTCTTCCTTCTGTTGGTTCACCCCCCAAATAGCCACCACGGCTGGCACACTGCACCAATCTGAAGCCAAGAGCCAGGTGCCTCCTCCTGGTCTCCCATGCAGGTGCAGGTCCCAAGGACTTGGGCCATCCTCCACTGCCTTCCTGGGCCACAGCAGAGAGCTGGACTGGAAGAGGAGCAACCAGGACAGAACTGGAACCCCAACCAGGACTAGAACCCAGAGTGCCGGTGCTGCAGGCAGAGGATTAGCCTAGTGAGCCACGGCGCCAACCCAAAATGTTTTTAAATTGAACTAAATCTGACTAGTTCTATTTCCATTTTACATAAATTATTCCTATTCAAGAAGGACCTGACATGCAGAGGAAAAAATCAAACTGGCAACTATTTAAATCAATAGTACAGTGTAGAGAAAATTTTATAACAGAAACAACTCAAAAGTATCATGTTCATGACAAAGTATTCAACAAGATGAACCCATGAAAGAAAAAAAAATTATAAAATTCACAGTTTGTAGCACAACCATTTGGGAATTGGAGTGCATCACAATAAAAGGCAGATGCTGAACTGAGGGAACTGACAGAAGAGAAACTCATTCATTTTGTGCATTTTACCAGAGGACACTTTCCTATTTACACATAGATCAAGGGAGTCAAAGTTACAGCTTTAATTAGGGTGTTTTGGTAGAAATTTCAGGCTACAAAGACAACCAAAGAATGGGAGAAAAGGAAAATAGGTCCTGGAATAAAGAAAATCAAAGAATTTAAGTCCCTAAATTTGGATATAAAACACTACAGTACACTATATGGGACACTTCAGATAAAAAAAAAAAAAGCAATAAAAAAGCAGTCACTAGAAGCTGAAGGAAATAGAGTTACCTAGTGACCATTGTAAGGAATACACTTTAGAATTTAAATCCAGCCAACTAACTGCCTTGTAAAATAGAAATAATTTTTCTGAAGAATATGAGTATCCACAATGTCTGCAACACATGGTTTACAATATTGATGATAAAATTCAGAATCACTATTCATGTAAAGAAAGAAAAAATTTAGTCCTACTCAAGGGAAAGAAAATCAGTTGAAGAAAAGGCCAACATAAGTCAGATTTTATAAGTAGCAGACAAGATGACTAAACATTTTCCAAATCTCTTCCGGTACTTAAAGGATGACATAAAAGTAATATCAAGACTTTTTTTTTTTTTTTTTTTTTTTTTACAGGCAGAGTGGACAGTGAGAGAGAGACAGAGAGAAAGGTCTTCCTTTTTGCTGCTGGTTCACCCTCCAATGGCGCCACGGCTGATGCGCTGCAGCCGGTGCCTGATCTGATGGCAGGAGCCAGGTACTTATCCTGGTCTCCCATGGGGGTGCAGGGCCCAAGTACTTGGGCCATCCTCCACTGCACTCCCGGGCCATAGCAGAGAGCTGGCCTGGAAGAGGGGCAACCGGGACAGAATCCGGCACCCCGACCGGCACTAGAACCCGGTGTGCAGGCACCACAAGGCGGAGGATTAGCTTAGTGAGCCACGGCGCCGGCCTTTATCAAGACTTTTATAGATCACACCACCAGTGGCAGCGCTGACTGCTGAGGAAATGGTAGCCTAAGATAGTTGGCTGTTAAGTGACATGGATTCTGCCTGCCGCACCTGACTCTTGAGAAAGAGACACAGCCCCTGCTGCAATGGGACTAGGAAAGTGGGCAGTGAATTTAAATCCATCTGGCAGTGGGGAGATGTTCCTGCCCTGGATAGCAGCAAGGCAGTAGCCACAGTTGATATTGGAAGATTCCCATAGGAATAACACTTCCAAGACAGGACCTCAAGCTGGTTCAGCAGATCAGGAAGTTCACATTTTTCTCCACAGGTGTCAACACTGTCAGAAAGTGAGGAGTCTCAGGACTTATTTGGCAGCTGAGGCTCTGCACAGAAAGCCCATTAGAGTTATGCTGGGAAGCTGGAAAACCTTGAAGAAATGGATAAATTTCTGGATACATATAACCTACCAAGATTAAATCAAGAAAATATAGACAATCTAAACAAACCCATAATAAGCAATGAGATTGACACAGTAGCCAAAGTCTTCCATCAAGGAGAAGTCTAAGACCTGATAGCTTTACTGCTGAATTCATTCAAATAATTTTTAAACTATTCCAAAATCCTGAAGAGGATGGAACTCAGCCACTCTTTTTATGAGGCTAGCATCAATCTGATACCAAAACCAATGATACAACACAAAAAGAAATCTACAGACCTAAATCCTGAATGAACATAGATGCAAAGATTCTCAACAAAATATAAGCAAGCCAAAGATTTTAACAATTTGCCCCCTTCTATATATAAAGTCATACTAAAAATAATCTATAATGAAGAAGGAGATGGAAAAGAGAATGGGAGGTGGGAAGGGAGTGGAGTGAGGGGCACGGGGGAAAGAACCACTGTATTCCTAAAGTTGTATCTATGTAAAAATGCATACATTAAATAAAAAAATCATTCAATATGATCTCATTAAAGTCAAGGACTCTTATATTGAGAAGAGCTGGCTGGTTGGGTTGTTAGGTAAAAGGAACATACTTTAATAGCCACAGGAAAAAATATAAGCAAGTCAAATATAAACAATATCAAAAAGATCATATATGATGATCAAGTGGAATTTATCCTAGAAATGCAAGGGTGGTTCAACATTTGCAAATCAATAAGTATCATAAATCACATCAATATAATGAGGAATAAAAATGACATGGTCATCTCAATAGATGCAGAGAGAGCATTTGATAAGATTCAATACACTTTCATGATAAAAACCCTCCATAAATCAGATAGAGAAGAAACATACTCAAAATTATAAAGGTTTTATATGCCAAACCAACAGCCAATATCATGCTGAATGGGAAAACACTGAAAGTGTTTTCTCTCAGATCTGAAACACGACAAAGGTGTCCAGTTTCACCACTCTTATTCAAAATAATACTGGAAGTTTTAGCAAGAGCAATTAGGGAGTAGGAAGAAAGAAAGAGTATCAAAATTGGAAAAAGGTAAGTCAAATTATTCTTGTAGATGACATGATATTGCACATGGAAAACATACACTCCACCAAAAAGCTGTTAGAATAGATAAACCAATTCAGTGAAATTGCAGGTTACAAAATAAATATACAAAATGCTGTAGATTTTTCATATGCTATGATGAATTCACTGAAAGAGAAATCAAGAAAAAGAATCCCATTCACAATGGCCACCAAAAAATTAAATATTTATGAATAAATTTAACCAAGGAAGTAAAAGATCTCTACAATGAAAGTTATCAAACATTGATGAAAGAAATCAACAAGGACCCCCATGAAATGGAAAGATGTCCCTTGCTCATGGATTGGAAGAATGATTATCATTAAACTGTCCATAGGGGCTGGCACTGTGGCATAGTGGGTAAAACTACCACCTGCAGGGATGGCACACTATTTGGGCAGCAGTTTGAGTCCCAACTGCTCTACTTCTGATACAGCTCTCAGCTATGGCCTGGGAAAGCAGTAGAAGGTGGTCCAAGGGCTTTGACCCCTGAACCCACATGGGATACCTGGAAGAAGCTCCAGTCTCCTAGCTTTGGATCAGTCCAGCTCCAACCATTGTAGTCATTTAGGGATTAAACCAGTGGATGGTAGACCTATCTCTCTCTCTCTCCCTCTCTCCCTCTCTCTCTCTCCCCCTGCCTCTGTAACTCTGCCTTTCAAATAAATAAATCTTAAAAAAAAATAAAATAAAATGTCTATACTACCTAAAATAACCTACAGATTCAATGCAATCCCTATCAAAATATCAACAACATTCTCTTATAGAATTAGGAAAAAACAATCCTAAAATTCACATGGAATCACAAAAGACCTAGAATAGCCAAAGTGATCCTAAGTAAGAAAAATCAAGCTGGAAGCATCACAATACCTGATTTCAATGCATAGTACAATTACTAGTATAGCAATGAAAACAGCATGTTACTGGCATAAAATGTGACATATAGATTGGCCAGTGCCATGGCACAATAGGCTAATCCTCTGCCTGCGGTGCCAGCACCCCGGGTTCTAGTCCTGGTTGGGGCACCGGATCCTGTCCCAGTTGCTCCTCTTCCAGTCCAGCTCTCTGCTTGGCCTAGGAGTGCAGTGGAGGACAGCCCAAGTTCTTGGGCCCTGCACCTGTGTGGGAGACCAGGGGAAGCACCTGGCTCCTGGCTTTGGATCAGTGTGGTACGCTGGCCACAGCAGCCATTGGGGAGTGAACCAACAGAAAAAAGAAGACCTTTCTCTCTGTCTCTCTCTCTCATTGTCCACTCTGCCTCTCAAAATAAATAAATAAATAAATAAATAAATAAATAAATAAATAAAATAGACAACCCAGAAATTAATCCACATACATATAGAAAACTTATTTTTGATAATAGTCTCAGATCATACAGTAGAGTAAGTATAGTCTCTTCACAAATTGTTCTGGCAAACTGGATTTATGTATGTAGAAGAATGAAATTAAATTCACACCTCACACCATATATAAAAATCAACTCAAAATGTCCTAAGACCCAAATTTAAGACCTGAGACTATAACTGGAAGAAACTATAGTGGAAATATACCAACATTGGTGTACGGAAAGATTTCTTGGACAAGACCTCCAAAACAGGCAACAAAAGCAAAACTAAAGAAATGGAACTATATCAAACTCAGAACTTTCTGTGTGGCAAAGAAAATGACCAATAGAGTGAAGACACATCCAACAGAAGGAGAAGAAGACATTTAAAGCTACTTATTTGACAAAGCATAAAAATCCAGACTATATCAGCACTCAAAAACTCAACAATAAAAAAAAAAAAAAAACAATTCAGAGGCCGGCATTTTGGCATATTGGGTAAAACCTCTGCCTGTAATGTCAGCATCCAATATGGGTGCTAGTTCATATGCCAGCTGCTTCACTTATGATCCAACTCCCTGCTTCCGACATGAGAAAAGCAGCAGAGGATAGCCTAGGTGCTTGGGCCCCTAATACCCATGTGCGAGACTTGGAAGAAGCTCCTGGATTTGGCCTGGTTGAGCCCCATCCACTGTAGCCATGTGGGGAGTGAATTAGCAGATGGAAGATCTCTCTCTGTCTCTGTCTCTCTTCTGTCTCTCACTCTATGACTCTTTCAAAAAAATAAATCATTTTTTTTTAAATCCAAGGAAGTAAAGAGCAAAGGACCTCAACATACAGTTCTCAAAAGAAAAAGAATGGCCAAGAAATATATGAAAAAATGCACAAGTCACTACCCATCAGGGAAATGCAAATTGAAACCATAATGAGATACCACTTACCCCCTGTCAGAATGGCTGTTATCCAAAAGACAAAATGTAATAGGTTCTGGCAAAGATAAGGAGAAAGGGGAAATCTTATACACTGTTCATGGGAATACAAGTTAGTGCAGCCACTAAACAGTATGGAAATTTCTGAAAAAAACTAAACACATATACTTGCCATATGACCCAAGAATCCCACTTCTGTGTATATACCCAAATGAAATGAACATATTCTATCAAAGATATACCTGCACCACCATTTTTATAGCAACACTGTTCACAATACTCAAAATATGAAATCAAACAAGTATCCATCAACAGATGAATGGGTAAAGAAAATGTGATATATATATATATATATATATATGTATGTAAGCAGTAGAATATTAATCAGATATAAAAAATAATGAAATCATAGTATTTGCATCAAAATGGATGCAACTGGAAGGCATCATGTTTGGTGAAATAAGCCAGACACAAAAAGACAAATCCTACATATTCTCTCTTATATGTAGGAACTAAAATTAAGGAAGAAAAAAACAATAAAGAAAAATAAACAAAAAAGAAATATATATGTATCAATATTACTGTAAATACACTTTTGCCATATTTGTTTTACATATTTGTCAAAACAATGAGTTAGAATGACATATTACTACAGTTTTAGAGATATGTGATCGTTTTCTAATTTACTGTATATGAGCAAAATGTATGTATTTTCTTTTGATTTTGCCTATATTCCTGCTGAATATCGCCTTTTAATTTTTACTTATTTAATTCCTTACTTAGTGGAGAATTAAGCCTTCAGCTAGAATATAAATTTAAAAATACATTATCTCAAAAATTAAAAAGAAGGAAAGAGGAATAAGAGAAATATCATGTCTTGGAATTGTATCTATTGACTACATTAAATTTATTCCCTTGATATTAATATCACATTAATGATAAAATTGATGAGAACTGTGTTATAGCAATTATCATACATTTGCTTTAACCCTGACAATATAATGTATTAGAAATTCCTTTAAATAACTAACACAGAAGCTGGCACTGTGGTATAGTGGGTAAAGCCATAGCCTGCAGTGCCAGTATCCCATGAGGATGCTGGTTTGAGTCCTGCTGCTCCACTTCTGATCCAGCTCTCTGCTGTGGCCTGGGAAAGCAGTAGAAGATGGTCCAAATCCTTGGGCCCCTGTATCCACATGGGAAACCCAGAAGAAGCTCTTGGCTCCTAGCTTTGGATCAGCGCAGCTCCAGCCATTGCGACCAATTAGGGAGTGAATCAGTGGATGGAAGACCTCTCTCTCTCTCTCTCTGCTTCTCCTTCTCTCTGTGTAACTCTGACCTTCAAATAAATAAATAAATCTTTCCACTGGGATCTCACTCACGCAGATCTTTCATTTAGGTCTTCTTCTTTTTTTTTCCCCAGAGTGTCTTGGCTTTCCATGCCTAAAATACTCTCATGGGCTCTTCAGCCAGATCCGAATGCCTTAAGGGCTGATTCTGAGGCCAGAGTGCTATTTAGGACATCTGCTATTCTATGAGTCTGCTGTGTATCCCACTTCCCACGTTGGATCATTCTCTCCCTTTTTGATTCTATCAGTTAGTATTAGCAGACACTAGTCTTGTTTGTGTGATCCTTTTGACTCTTAGACCTATCAGTGTGATCAATTGTGAACTGAAGTTGATCACTTGGACTAGTGAGATGGCATTGGTACATGCCACCTTGATGGGATTGTATTGGAATCTTCTTCCTCTCTGGGCTTCCTTCCTTCCACAGGGGTCTGCGTGGCTCGCTTCCTCCCTCCTTTCTTTAGGTTCCAATCAAGCACATGTTCCCTGAGTGCCCTATTTAAACAGGTATTCCAAGTACTCCCTCCCTCACCTCCATCCCATCTCTTCTTTGCTTTATTTTCCAACTTCTCTCTATTTGAGATGCTGTGTATTTTACTCATTATTACAAACAACAATAAATGTAGGGTCCATAAAAAATGAATCTTTTAAAAACTAACTAAAACAAATAGCAATTAATTACAAACATAGTACATATTAATCCAACAATATCAATAACCACTTCAAATGTGCTTCAGCTAAATACATCAATTAAAAGAATTTCACACAGGAAAATTTAAACCAACACCCAAATCTGTGCTGTGTATCAGAAAACCATTTTAAATATACAGACAAAGGCTGGTGCTACACTACAATAGGCTACACCATTGCCTGTGATATCAGCATGCCATATGAGTGCTGGTTCAAGTCCCAGTTGTTCCAGTTCCAATCCAGCTGCCTGTCAATGTGCCAGGGGAAATGCTGTATTATCACTAGAGTGGTTGGGCCCCTGCACCTATGCTAGAAGCCCAGATGGTGTTTCAGGCTCCTAGCTTCAGCATTGTTCGGTCTCAGCCATTGTGGCCATTTAGGAAGTAAACCAGCAGGTGAAATATCTCTCTCTCTGTCTCTCCCTTTCTTTATGTCACTCTGCCTTTTAAATAAATGAATATATTTTAAATAAACAAATATAAAGACATATGAGGGGTTTGAGGACATATCGGTCAAAGGAAAACACATTTCATTTGCATTGGAAAAAACTCAGAAGAGGTCTGGCATACATCATGGTGACAGTAGTTAATGACAATGCATTTGACTATAGAAAGTAAATAAGAGATTACATTTTAAATAGCTCCAATGTAAAGAATAGGTGTATGATAGAATGCATGTGGCAATTACCTTGGTTTATCCATTTTACATTATGCAAATATTTTCAACCATCATTTCTATGTACTAAATGCAATCAATTTTTGTGAATTTAAGATAAACATTAAAATTAGTATTTTAATTTTTAAAATATTTTATTTATTTGAAAAACAGACTTATCTAGATAGAAGGAGAGACAGAGAGATCTTCCATCTATTGGTTCACTCCCCAAGTGGCTGCAATGGCTGGGGCTGGACCAGGCTAAAGCCATGAGTCACCCATGTTGGTGGCAGGGGCCCAAGCACTTGGGTTATCCTATGCTGGTTTCCCAGGCATATTATTAGGGATGTGGATTATAAGTGAAGCAGCCAAGTCTCAAATCAGTACCCATATGGCCTAAGCCTTTGCACCACAATGCTTGCCCTCAAATAAGCATTTTATTTTAAGATTTTTCAAATATTTTTCTATTTCTGAGCACTGCATAAAGTATCATATTATAGGGATCAAAGAGTATAACCAAAAGGTTAAAAACAAATTTTTGAGTACCACTTCCATTCCTTACTTGAAGTGCAATAAAATCAATAGAACTATACTATTTCCACATTGAATACAAGTTAATAAAGTAATTCCTGCAAATAATGTTGATAACTTTACCTCAAATATTTGAATTATGATTTGAGATTTTCTAGTATACAACAGAACTAGACTGGGAGGTTACTACCTAAGCAAGAAAAATATATATCATTAGCAAATACATGAATTGAGACCATAGTTGTAAATTTAGAAACTTGAGACAAACTATATTTATTTGAGGAGTTAAGTAAAAGAAACTACAATCTGAGAGGCACCATCCCTAAACAGGAACTTTATCACATATGCAGAGGCTGTTAGGAAAAGAGTTGCATATTGGTGCCTCCTCACATGGGGCACCAAAATGTTAGGAAACAAGGCACAGAATAGAGAGGAGGCAGTGTACAAATTTACAGCCAGACTGATTTCATTCAGCGAAAATAAATCCATAGAGGTGAGTGACCAACTGCCTGAATGCACATTGATGGAGCTTGTGGCAGAAGACCCTGACCCCCAGGGGCCAGACCTTTTTATATTTTAGGAGGACTGGGGTTGGGGGTGGGGTAGGTGGGAACAGCCGGCAGAGGGGATTTCCTGCAAATGGTCTTTCAGGTGTTCAGAGCAACTGGTCTTTCAGGTGGCTGTAAGGGGTCAGGTATGAAGGCAATGTGTGAGACCCAATTGAGTTTCAAGGGCAAGGAATACATTCCAAAGTTTTAGCTTTTGTGCAATGAGGGAAAATGGCTGAGGCTCATGTCCTTATTCCACCTGAGGCCATATACTCTTGATAAAAAAGAAAAAAAAACTTGGAGGGTCTGGCACTGTGGCAAAGCAGGTTAAACCATTGCCTGCAGTGCCAGCATCCCATATGGGCACTGGTTTGAGTCCTGGGTGTTCCACTTCCAATCCAGCTCTCTGCCATTGCTTGGGCCCCTGCACCCACATGGGAGACCTGAAAGAAGCTCCTGTTTCCTAGTTTCAGATCCACCCCCCTCCAGCCATTGCAGCCATTTGGGGAGTGAGCCAGCAGATGGAAGATTTCTCTCTTTCTCTCTCTCTCTCTATCTCTATCACTATCACTATCACTATTTCTGCCTCTGCCTCTGCCTTTGCCTCTGCCCCTGCCCCTATCTCTCTGCTGCCTTTCAAATAAATAATCTTAAAAAAAAACTTGGAAGGATCTATACCATAAATTTAGCAGAATATTTTTTATGTACAGGAGCGTAACATTTTAGGTTTAGATTACCAATGAAGATAATCTTTAAATAAATCCTCAAAGGTTTTCTATTAATATTTAACGTTCTAGTACCATTTGTTGAACTCTGTAATTAACACACAATTATTCTTAGGTGTTTAAATTTTAACTGAAAAGTGATCCCTGTTAGGAATTTGGAAAACATTATGCTGAGTGAAATAAGCCAATCCCAAAGGGACAAATATCACTTGTTCTCCTTGATAGGTGACAACTAACTGAGCACCAAAAAGGAAACCTGTTAAAGTGAAATGAACACTATGAGAAACGGTGACTTGATCAGCCCTTGCCCTGACTGTTGATGAGCAACTTAATATGTTATCCCTCTTAGTATTTTTTTTGTTTGTTCTACTTAATACTTTTGGTTGAATACTGTAATCAATACACAATTCTTCTTAAGTGCTGAAACTTAACTGAAAAGTGATCGCTGTTAAATATAAGAGTGGGAATAAGAGAGGGAAGAGATGTGCAATTCGGGACATGCTGAAGCTGACTTACCTCAAATGGTAGAGTTAGAAACATACCAGGGGATTCCAATTCAATGCCATCTCACTAGTCCCACTGATCAATTTCTGTTCACAATTGATCATAATGATAGGACTAAGAACCAAAGGGATCATATAAACAAGAATAGTGTCTTCGAATACTAGCTGATAGAATAAAAAAGGGAGAGAATGATCCAACATGGGAAGTGAGATACACAGCAGACCCATAGAATGGCAAATGTCCTAACAGCACTCTGGCCTCATAATCAGCCCTTAAGGCATGCGGATCTGGCTGAAATGCCCATGAGAGTATTTCAGGCATGGAAAGCCAAGACACTCTGGGGGAAAAAAAAAAAACCTAAATGAAAGATCTCCACGAGTGAGATCCCAGTGGAAAGAATGGGTCATCAAAGGAGGTACCTTTCTCTGAAGGGAGGAGAGAACTTCCACTTTGACCATGGCCTTGTCTAAATATGATCAGAGTCAGTGAACTCAGGGGGCTTCCATAGCCTTGGCAGCTCATGACAAGAGCCTAGGGTGATTACTGATGCCATAAACAAGAGTGTCAATTTGTTAAGTCAACAACAGGAGTCACTGTGCACTTACTCCTCATGTAGGATCTTTGTCCTTAGTGTGCTGTACATTGAGATTGAATGCTATAACTAGTACTCAAACAGTATTTTTCACTTTATGTTTCTGTGTGGGAGCAAACTGTTGAAATCTTTACTTAATGTATGCTAAATTGATCTTCTGTATATAAAGAGAATCGAAAATGAATCTTGATGTGAATGGAAGGGGAGAGGGAGTGGGAAAGGGGAGGGTTGCGGGTGGGAGGGACGTTATGGGGGGAAGCCATTGTAATCCATAAGCTGTACTTTGGAAATTTATATTCATTAAATAAAAGTTAAAAAAAATAGCCCTTGGGGCCAAGAAAATGACTTACTCAAAACATCTATTTACTTTGTGAGAGTAGTCAAAGCAGAAAAGGCAGTAATGCATTTTTTAAAAATAGATGTAATCTTCTACCCGTAAGCTCCATTACATCACAAGAATAAGGTGAGTTTAACATTTTACTTAAGGTCACTTAGCATTATCAGTTTTCAAAGAAACAAATACCTTAGAAATAAATCATTCTGCTTTAATAAATTATAATAATGTTAATGAAATTTGAAACTTCTTTAAGGGTAGAAGCCAAAATCCAAACTGGACAATCTTAAAAAAGCTGAAATGTAAAATGTTGACTTCCACTTAGATAAAATGAATTCTTGTTCTAATCTCTGTGGCTTTATTTACCTCCTTACCTTTATTCTTTGGCTTGGTGATGACAGTGGCCCCTTAGCATTTCTAATTTCATTCTGAAGGCTATGGTGGCTGTGGAACTTCACAGAGCTTGAGTAGTGGCAAAATGGGAGTACATGTTCATCGATGAGGTAAGCACTGGGTGCCAAGCAGTGTTGGTCGGAGTCTCAAGGTGGAGTTTTTCCATGATCTTCTGGTGCCCACACTCAGCAGCAGCAAGATCTCAAATAAGTATTATAAAAGTAACATAAATATAAAGACACAAATTAAATATAAAATATGCAGAAAGATAGACCATTAGAACAATAGTCCAAAGTAACCCAAAATAGCTATATTCACTTCAGACTAAACTTAGAGGTCTCCCACATGGGTGCACCCTCTGCTGCTTTCCAAGTCACATTAGCAGGGAGCTGGATCAGAAATGGGGCGGCTGGGAATTGAACTGAGACCCATAAGGGATGTGAGTGCTGCAGGTAACAGCTTAAATTACTGCAACATAGTGCCTGCCCTGGAATCTTTTTGGATGTCACTTCTAACACCAAAGTTGTCATGCTTCCTGAACACCAACCCAGTTCTCCAACACCTACTAATTATCAGACAGTTCAATTCTGATCCCATCTAGAGCTAGAAGAGAACTTGAAGATGCCAGACCCAAGCATGTTTGCTGTTTATGGTCAACTCTCTCCATTCTGAAGTTGTATAGTGAGCTCACAGTTATTGCCAGAAAGGGGTGTGTTATGAAGGATCAGAGCTATACCTATTACTCAGGAAATTATAAAGGCCTTAAAATCTCTGTGCTAGACAATAAGTAGAAAGCCAAATAATTTGTTTCTTATAACTACATTCTCAAATAAACTCTCAAATTCATAAACCCTTTCTCAGCCAGCAAAAGCTAACCTTCCCAGGCATCCTCAATGGGCAAAAACTCTATCTGAAAAAAACTACTGTGATACTATTTCCTTTTTTTTCTTCTTTTTTTCTTTTTTGACAGGCAGAGTGGACAGTGAGAGAGAGAGAGAGACAGAGAGAAAGGTCTTCCTTTACCGTTGGTCCACCCTCCAATGGCTGCTGCAGCTGGTGCGCTGCACTGATCTGAAGTTGTGTATATTTTCAAAATGTTTTTTTCTGTCACTCTCTAAATCTACATTGAAATTTCTCCCCCAGGGGCTGGTTCTCTGGTGTAGCAGGTTAAGCTATCATCTGCAGCACTGGCATCCCCTATGGGCTCCAGTTCAAGTCCTAGCTGCCCCACTTCTGATAAAGCTCCCTGCTAATGGCCTAAGAAAAGCAGCAGAAGATGGCCCAAGTCCTTGGGTCCCTGCACCCATGTGGGAGACCCAGTGGAAGCTCCTGGCTCCTGGCTTCAGATCGGCCCAGCTCCTGCCATTGCAGCCATTTGGGTAGTGAGCCAGTTGATGGAAGTTCTCTCTCTCTCTCTCTTTCTCTCTCTCAAAAATTATTTCTTCCCTAAGCACTTCTGGATGTATAAAAAATCACAGCATAATATAGATCAATCCCATTAAAACACTCAATGATAGATCCATGACTTTTTCTTCCACTTTATATGAGGAAGTAAAGAATAACTCACCTGGGAATATTTCAGAAAATGAGAGCATCTCTGCTGCTGGTTCAGAGAAACATCCAGCCTTTAGGCTGAGTGCTGGTGCAAGCCCACTGTTTTGTAGTTGCTTGCTGCCCTCTGCTGGCCCTCTGATGGAACTAATAAACTTTTTGTTAGATACTGACAAATGATTTACAAATCTAAAGACCCTACACAATGGTGAATAGCAAAGTTGAAGTGGTCACAGTTTCTCATTTTAGTACTTACTATTATTTAGTACTTCTTATTTGGCATAGTACTTAAAAGAACTACATTCTATATCACAGTGCCTGGGTTCAAGTCCCAGTACTGTTTCTGATCCAACTTCCTGCTCAGGCACAGCCAAGGAAGCAGCAAGCTGAAGGGTTGTCTCTCTGCCACCAAGCTGAGAGTTTCAGAATGAGTTTCCAGCTTCTGCTTTAGCCTGGCCAGTCCCAGTGGATGCAAAATCTGTATGTGTGTGTGTGTGTGTGTGTGTCTGCATGTCTCTCTGCCTTTCAAATAAAAGTTGTTTTTTTTTTCAAGTGAGAAACAGAGAACCATCCTGGACAAGCAAAGAAAGAAAGAAAGAAAGAGAAAAATGAAAAAAAAAAAATTCCTCCTAAGCCATGAGGGTCACGTTGAGGATCTTTTCCTCCATTTGGATGCAGTCCCAGGTATTCCAGAAGCTGCAGTGGTACCTGCTTAGCCCAGTCTGTAACAATCCTGTGCACCATGTGGGGACTCTAGGGGGAATTTTGGTGCAAAGCTCACTGTTCAGTGGTTACTTGCTGCCCCCTGCTGGCCCTCTGATGAAACCAATAAACTTTTTGTTAGATACTGAACAATTGTTCACAAACCTAGAAGACTCCACACAATGAAGAGCAAAGTTGAAGTGGTCACAATTCCCCATTTTAGTACTTATTGTAAAGCTATAAGAATTCTTCTCAGATGTCTTTGTTATTGATATTCATGTCACAGAACATTCTTTGTTGCATTTGTATACTTTTATTTTATTTAGGATCTTTTGTGACCAAGCAAAAGGTCATCTGCAGACAGTGTTCCATGTGAACTTGAACAGAATGTGTATTCTCTTGTTTAAGTACATGATCAAGTTGCTTTATGCTGTTGTTCATATCGTCTAAATCCTTTCCAATATTTTGCAAACTTGTTCTGTCCATTACTGAAAGTGACATATTTGTGTCCCCTAATATTAGTCTTTTTAAAAAAGATTTATTTGTTATATATAAGGCAGAGTTACAGCGAGAGAAAGACAGAGATCTTCCATCTGCTGATTCTCTCCCAAAATGGCTGCAAGGGCTGGATCTGGGCCAATCTGAAGCCAGGATCCAAGACATTCTCCCAGGTCTCTCACAGGGATGCAGGGGCCCAAGCACTTGAGCTGTCCTCAGCTGCTTTCCCAGGCACATTATCTGGGAGCTGCACTGGAAATGGAATAGCCAGGACTAGAACCAGCACCCATATGGGATGCCAGTGCCACACATATCAGTTTTACATTCTATGCCATAGTGCCAGCCCTTCCTAATACTAGTCTTGACCAGTCTTTTCTCTGGTTTTTGTCATTTTCTTTCATTTAATGTTGGGCTTTTTTGTTAGGTACATATATATGCACAATTAAAATGTTATCCAGGTTGATTGACCCTCTTTGTACCATTAAATGTCATTTATCTGTAGTAATTTCTTTTATTTTAGACTTTATTCTGTTCCTTATTAGAATGCTCAGCAAGTGTATACAGCTCTTTAGTACTTGTCTTACATTGTATATCATTTTTTCAAGCTTTACAGTCTAATATTTTTATATTAGAAGCACCACTGTTCTGGTGCTTAAGGCTCATTTGCTTCATAGTTCTGGCTTTTTCAATTTTTTCCATTTCTTTCAACTGGGCATTCATATCAACCTTCTGCAGCTGCTCAAACTCTGTTGGGGTTTTCTTGGCTTTCCCTTTCTGCAAAACTTTGTGGTACATTTGTTTTTAAATTTCTTCTCTCTGAGTTCTGGCCTCATAGTAGGACTACAGAGCTCAAACCCTCTGAAGGTCTGGTCAGCACATTTTAGCCTCATCCAAGATTATGACCTTCAGAGAGACTTTTTGCACTGGAGACAGTAAAGAGTCTGTCACTGGCTGCTTGTTCTAATGGAGGAGGTTACAAACTTTCTGCTCCAAGGGGATCCTTGCCTTCCTGCCACTGAGCACGTATTCGATGGAACAAAGGTTGATTGCTCCTTCTCCAGGAGAAAAACCAGCTGTTTTTCCAGATGGTACTTCAGAATGATAGGATCCCATTTGGGGAAGGCTTGTGAGGTTTTATTGAATGTCACTTCTCTGTGGAACCATTCCACTTGTTTGTTAAAGGATAGTTCCAGAGTCTTCTTTGCTTTGACTCTATTCGTTTGCTTTTTCTCAGGGGCCAACTAGGATGAAGTTTAAACAGGCTCAAGCAGATCTGAAAAGATCAGCTTTTCTCCCAGTTTACAACTGACATTGAACTCTGATAACTTTGGATGGGCCTCAGATCTCTCAATTTCTACTATTATTGCCATCAAGAGAACTAATTGCTGTGGGGCTGGCGCTGTGGTACAGTGGGTTAATGCCCTGGCCTGAAGCACCAGCATCCCATATGGGTGCCAGTTCTAGTCCCGGCTGCTCCTATTCCAATCCAGCTCTCTGCTATGGCCTGGGAAAGCAGTAGAAGATGACCCAAGTCCTTGGGCCCCTGCACCCATGTGAGAGACCCAGAAGAAGCTCCTGGCTCCTGGCTTTGGATTGGCACAGCTCCACCCATTATGGCTAACTGGGGAGTGAACCATCAGATGGAAGACCTTTCTCTCTCTGCCTCTCCTCTTTCTATATAACTCTTTCAAATAAATAAATAAATCTTTAAAAGAGAGAGAGAGAGAGAGAAATGCTTCCAAAAGATCTTGATACTTTCTCTCCTTATGACTCTCCCCTTCATCTTCACTGGCACTCAAGGGGTAGTCATTCAGCAAATCCACTAATCCTCCCTGTTGCCTTAAAGTCAATTCTCTCTGCATCCTAGATAGTGCTCATCTGAGTAACTTGCCTCTCTCCAGTCCTGTATTTTAGACCCTTTGCTTTGTGGTCTTCCTCTCTTTGGCTGTACTCACCCTCCAAACATCTTAATGCTCTTACGCAGACTGCATGAATACTCAATCATTACAATGTTGTAAATAAGCTTGAGGTACTTTGCAACCAGCCTGGCCTTTTTCTTTTAAAGATTTTGAAAATTATCTCAACTAGTTTTTTAAAAGTTTTATTTATTTACTTATTTATTTTTATTTGAGAAGCAGAAGTACAGACAGAAAGGGAGACAGAGAGAAAGGACTTCCACCCACTGGTTCACTCTCCAAATGGCCTCAATGGTTGGAGCTATGTTTATCTAAAGGTAGATCCAGAAGCTTCTTCCAGGTATCCTACATGGTTGCAAGGAGCCAAGCAATTGGGACATCTTGCACTGCTTTCCCAGGCAATTAGCAGAGGACTGGATCCAAAGTGGAGCAGCCAGGACTTGAACCAGCACCCATATGGGATGCCTGTGCTGCAGGCAGAGACTTAACCTACTGCACCACAGAGCTGGCCCTTGATTTTTTAAAAATATTTTATTTTAATTTATTTGGAGAGAGAAGTATCTCACCTCTGCTAGTTTATTCCCCAATTGCTTACAAAAGGTGAGACTAAGCCAGGCCTGAACCAGGAATCTGAAACAGAATCTGGGTCTCCACAAAATGTGGCTTGGCCTCAACTCTCTGAATATCACCACTGTCCCACAAGATGCCCTCAAGAAGAAGTTGGAATCAGGAGTGAGACTGAGCCCCTAAAATATAAAGACAGGATCCAACCTTTTATTTGTGTCCCTTAGACCAAGGCCTCCATTTCTGTCCTCCTTTTTTTTTTTTTTTTTTTTTTTTGACAGGTAGAGTGGACAGTGAGAGAGAGAGAGAGACAGAGAGAAAGGTCTTCCTTTTGCCGTTGGTTCACCCTCCAATGGCTGCCACGGCTGGCACGCTGCGGCCGGCACACCGCGCTGATCTGAAGCCAGGAGCCAGGTGCTTCTCCTGGTCTCCCATGCGGGTGCACATTTCTGTCCTTTATTAAAAAAAAAAAAAAAAAAAAAAAAAAAAAAAAAAAAAAAAGCACTGAATTGATACAGCTGGCCTGACAATGTTCTAATCACCAGACTCAAAACGTAATTTGCTTCTCCATTAGATAAAACCCTCCTGGCATATATTGTCCAGGGGAATACAAAGTCAAGACAACAGAAATCCAAGTCTGGGCCAGAAGACGTACATGTAACCTCACAGACCAATTGGAGCCTTTCTGCACTCTAAAGAGAGCAGTATCACCAACTGGTCAAAGGAAGGTCAGAAGCACTGTGACTAGCCCAAAACTTGCACAACAGCTGAACATATACCTGTCATCCCAATTTCAATCTATAAGAACCTTCGCGTCTAACCCCTTGGAGAGCTTAGCAATTAAGCAACAGTTGTCTAGCTTCTTGCTCTGCACTTTGCAATAAATACTTTTATCTTCCATCCTAATGTCAGTAATTAGCTTTCTGTGTGTTGGGGAGGTGGACAGAGGTTCAGTTTCTTTAGCAAGTTATTTGAAGTTTTATTTTTACAAGTTATTTGAAGGTTTATTCTACAATAAAATGGCAACCACGGAGTGAGTACAATCTGTAGCAGGCAAACCAGCCCCTTGCCCAAAGTCACCCTTGTGAGCTGTCTTACTACTTCCTGAATATCTGTTTGAATCAGAAATAACCTGAGCAACTGTTGATCTGATGTCATTGGCCTAAGGTGTTTTGGGTGGCAGAAACCAGACTTTAAACTGAAATTTAGGGAGACGTATTTAGCAAGTATCAACCAGTATCAACACAGTACTACCAGGGTAATATCTCTTTTAGAATTTGGTTCAGCTGTTACTGGATATTGTTGGTTTTCTTTTTTTTTATTATTATTATTTTTGACAGGCAGAGTGGACAATGAGAGAGAGAGAGACAGAGAGAAAGGTCTTCCTTTTGCCGTTGGTTCACCCTCCAAAGGCTGCCACAGCCGGCATGCTGCGGCCGGCACACCGCGCTGATCTGAAGCCAGGAGCCAGGTGCTTCTCCTGGTCTCCCTTGGGGTGCAGGGCCCAAGCACTTGGGCCATCCTCCACTGCACTCCCTGGCCACAGCAGAGAGCTGGCCTGGAAGAGGGGCAACCGGGACAGAATCCGGCACCCCGACCGGGACTAGAACCCGGTGTGCCGGCGCCACAAGGTCAAGGATTAGCCTCGTGAGCCGTGGCACCGGCTTGTTTTTGTTTTTTAAAACAAAGATTTATTTATTTGAAAGGCAGAGTTACAGAAAAATCAAGAGCGAGAGTGAGAGTGAGAATGAGAAAGATCATCATATGTGGTTTCCTCCCCAAATGGCCACAATGATCAGAACTGAGTTGATCTGAAGCCAGGAGCCAGGAGCCAGGAGCTTCTTCCAGGTCTCCCACGTGGGTTCAGGGGCCCAAGCACTTGGGCCATTTTTCTGCTGCTTTCCCAAGCACATTAGCATGGATCTGAATTAGAAGTGGAGCAACTGGGACTTGAATTGACACCATAGGTGGTGAATTTAACCAATATGCTATAACACTGACCTCTGAACATTGTGCTTAAGGTACTTATCCTTTTTATAGCTAGAGATCTCTGTTCTGAGAAATTCTTTGTAACTTGGTTCTTTTACAGATGTAGCCTAAGCCAGCGCCATGGCTCACTAGGCTAATCCTCCTCCTTGCGGCACCGGCACACCAGGTTCTAGTCCTGGTCGGGGCTCCAGATTCTGTCCTGGTTGCCCCTCTTCCAGGCCAGTTCTCTGCTGTGGCCCAGGAGTGCAGTGGAGGATTGGCCCAGGTGCTTGGGCCCTGCGCCCCATAGGAGACCAGGAGAAGCACCTGGCTCCTGCCTTTGGATCAGTGTGATGTGCCAGCTGTGACAGCCATTGGAGGGTGAACCAATGGCAAAAAGGAAGACCTTTCTTTCTGTCTCTCTCTCTCTCTGTCCACTCTGCCTGTAAAAAAAAAAAAAAAAGATGTAGCCTAAACAACAATGGTGATCAGAGCTCTATTCATATAGCCCTCTAGCATATATTTTGCAAAGTTAATAAATTTTATTTGAAAACTGTGAAAGAAAAAGAGGTTTCACTATAATACTGTTTGACCTCTTTGAGATTGAATGAGAAATGGCCACTTAAAAGATCTCTGGGTTACATCACTATTTCCCAACTGGAATTGTTTTATGAAAAGAGAAGAAAATGGGAGCAACTTAAATACGTGCAAGCTGCTACGTTCTTATCCCAAAGCAAGCCAATTCAGAATAGTTCAGAAAAATATTGATCAAAATGCCTGTGGGTTCACATAACTTAAGTAGATATTTGATAATTTGCTTTAATTTGTTTTGCTAAATGATAAAGATTATTTTCAAAACCCTTAGCATATGTTTGTTCTTCTGTTTGCTGAACACAAAATATAATCCTTGGGGCCAGGATTGTGGCACAGTGGGTTAAGCCACCACCAGTGATTCTGGCATCCTATATGAGTGCTGATTGCTCCCTTCTTTTTCTTTTTTTTTAAGATTTATTTATTTTTTATTTGATAGGCAGAGCTACAGAGAGGAAGAGGCAGAGAGAAGGCTTCCATCCACTGGTTCACTCCCCAAATGGCTGCAATGACCGAAGCTGTGATGATCCAAAGCCAAGAGCCTGGGGCTTCCTCCAGGCCTTTCCATGTGAGTACAGAGGTCTAATGACTTGGGCCATCTTCTAGTGCTTTCCCAGGCAATAGCAGTGAACTGGAACAGAAGTAGAGCTGCCGGGACTTGAACCGGCACCCATATGGGATGCCAGCACTGTAGGTGCCAGCTTTACCTGCTATGCCACAGTGCCAGCCCTGATTGCTCCACTTCTGATCCAGCTCCTTGCTAATGCACCTAGAAAAGCATCAGAAGATGGCTCGATTTCTTGTGATGGAAACAGAAAATGGTGAATTTTAATTTTTTTGTGGGGTAACTTACCAGGGATAAAATGCCTGATGTGCAGAGGAAAAGTTCTTGTAAAGAAGGCAGGGGATTGAAAATTAGAGGCCTTGGGGCTGGTGCTGTGACATAGCCAGTAAAACCATGACCTGTGCCACATGGCTCTGTAAGAGCTATCTCTGTTCATCTCAATAAACTCTGCTTCACCCTTTGCTTACCATAGGGTATGTGTCCACGTCTTCACTGTTCATTGTACATGGACAATGAACTTGAACAGCTAGAGATACAAATGGCTGCATTGTTTGGGCCTCTGCTGCCAAAATGAGAGATCCAGATGACATTGCAAGCTCTTGGGTTTGACCTGACCTAGTCCTACCCCTTACAGCCATTTGGCAATGAACCAGAAAAAGATCTCTCTCTCTTTATCTGTGCACCATAACTCTGCCTTTCAAATGAATAAACTTTTTGAAAAGGTTATACCTATCCCTATTAATTATTTAAAATAATAAGAATATAATTTTTACCTAAGAACAAATAATCCAGATAAAGACATAGTGTTCATTATGTTACTAGACACAATAACCAGGTCCTTGCTGCTCACTGACAGCCAACTCACCAGAAGAGAGATGTAAGAGGAACCTATTTACTTCAACAAGCCTACAGTTGTGGGAAAAGATCGATCTATGGATCCAAAATGTGTTGTTTTCTTCCAACAAGCAAGCAAAAGGAGTTTTGAGGGAATTGAGCAGCTGAAGGTGGAGATTAGAAAAAAACAATTAGTCCAGTCAACTGATGATGAGGCACATTCTCAGGCTTTCTATTGATGATGGTCTGAGTGGAGACTTCTTAGTAATGGAGTTCAGTTGTTTGCAGGTGATGGTTACGTACTTCCTCATCAGCTGGCAGTGAGGGCTACCCTTGAGTCATTTCCTTACAGTAGGCTCCTGAAACTGCCATGCAAACACCGTTGTTCACGGGCAATTCACCAGCAGCAAGCTATTGTCAGACAAAATGTGAAAAGGGAACGGAAAATGCCTTCACTAAGGTCAAAATTATGTTCTGTTAAGTGAAATGAATCAGTCTTTTGAATTTTCTTTGATAGGAAAAGATATTCAAAATGACAGCTTTGCTCATATAGTATATCAGTTTCCAAAGATGTCTAGGTATTGTTGCTAAGTGTAAATTGGGCAAAGCAAATGAGGTAAATGTTTCTAAATATAAACTTAAGTACTCTTAACATCTTACATTCTATTAAAAAGCAGAGTATTTGATGATAGGACCAAGAGCCAAAGGGATCACATAAACAAGACTAGTGTCTGCAAATACTAACTGATAGAATAAAAAAGGGAGAGAACAATCCAACATGAGAAGCAAGATACACAGCAGACTCGTAGAATGGCAGATGTCCTAAACAGCACTCTGGCCTCAGAACCAGCCCTTAAGGCATGCAGATCCGGCTGAAAAGCCCATGAGAGTATTTCAGGCATGAAAAGCCAAGACACTCTGGCAAAAAAAAAAAAAAAAAAAAAAAAAAAAAAAAACAACCTAAATGAAAGATCTCCGCAAGTGAGAGAGTGAGATCCCAGTGGAAAGAACAGGTCTTCAAAGAAGGAGGTACCTTTCTCTGAAGGGAGGAGAGAACTTCCACTTTGACTACGACCTTGCCTAAATATGATCAGAGTCGGTGAACTCAAAAGGCTTCCATAGCCTTGGCAGCTCATGACAAGAGCCTAGGGTGATTACTGATGCCATAAACAAGAGTGTCAATTTGTTAAGTCAACGACAAGAGTCACTGTGCACTTACTCCTCATGTAGGATCTCTGTCCTTAATGTGCTGTACATTGTGATTTAATGCTATAACTAGTACTCAAAAAGTATTTTTCACTTTGTGTTTCTATGTGGGTGCAAACTGTTGAAATCTTTACTTAATATATGCTAAACTGATCTTCTGTATAAAATGAGAATTGAAAATGAATCTTGATGTGAATGGAAAGGGAGAGGGAGCGGGAAAGGGGAGAGTTGTGGGTGGGAGGGAAGTTATGGCGGGGGGAAGCCATTGTAATCCATAAGCTGTACTTTGGAAATTTATATTCATTAAATAAAAGTTAAAAAAAAACACAAATAAAAAAAAAAGCAGAGTATTTGGATGGGAGATCCAAGATGGTGGACTGGGCAGGGCACTTACTGCCCTAGGCTAGGAGAAGACAGTGTAAAAGAAGTGGAGAACGCAGTCTCAGGGAACGCTAAGGGAGAAAATGGCAGAGGAAACTCCAGACAAATTAGAGGGGCGCTGTGGATCCATGTGGAGGGTGTGGATGTGCACACATCCAGATCCCAGCAGCCGAGAATCTCAGCACCAGCTTTGGAGTGAGGTGAGACCAGTCTGGCAGCCAAGCCAATGGCAATAAAGCTATCGGAATAACCTGGAGGGAATCCGGCCTGGACCCCTGTGAGGGACAGTGTACCTGCCAAACTAGAGGAGGATAAAAGGCAGCACATCACTCTCCCTGACCATCCTGCACCAGCATCTTGTAACAAGCTGAGAGCTTAGACATCCTCCTGGACATACATAATAACTGCACCAGCTCGTGAAGGTGCACACAGAACTCAAACTAGCAGAAATGCCTAAGTCTGGCTGGGAGAACTAACAGGGATTGGGTGCTCATGATTGGGGGGCTTGTGTGCCGGGACTAGGAAAACACTGAGGCTTCATGGGAGGGCTTAGGGTGTGGTTGAGACATTGAGCAGTGACTGGAAAGCTCTGCAAGCTTGGGGCTACTAGATTCCCTGGTGAGGGTCATTGCTGTGGAATCCATGCTTACACCAAGGACTACCAGATCCTCTGTGTGATTCTTGTGCCAGTGCGATGAATATTATACCCACTGGGGCTAGCACCCAGGCACTGGTCTCCTTTGAGGAGAGGAGGTGAGTATGAGACTATGCCAACAGAGCAGAAGAAACTTCCCCTAAGATAAAAATGAGAGAGAGAGAGAGAGAGAGAGAGAGAGATATGAGAGATTTATCACATGAAATGTGGGTGTCACCCTGCAAACTCCCCCTGGAGCACTGAACAGAGATCCTTTTCCACACCCACCACTGAAGTATTCACTGAAAAAGTGGACACTACTAAGCCAGAGGCATAGTCCAAAGATAAAAACCATCACAGGGGAGAAAGAAAACAAAAGAAGCAAGAATGAGTATCTCTACAAATGCCCACTAATAAGCTCACGAATTCAAGAAACAAGAATAAGAAAGACAACAGGATGCCCCCAAAACTACACAAAACTTCAATACTAGAATGTGAAGATGAAGAGATGGAAGAAATGCCAGAATGAAATTCAAAGAGAATGAAATTCAAAGAATTGATCATAGGATTAATCAGAAAGTAATCACAAATAGGGGCGAGTGCTGTGGCGCAGTAGGTTAGTCCTCCACCTGTGGTACCAGCATCCCATATGGGTGCCAGTTCTAGTCCCAGCTGCTCCTCTTCCAGTCTAGCTCTCTGCTATGGCCTGTGAAAGCAATAGAAGATGGCTCAAGTCCTGGGGCCCATGCACCCATGTGGGAAACCAGGAAGAAGCACCGAGCTCCTGGCTTCTGATTGGCACAGCCCTGGTAGTTGTGGACATTTGGAGAGTGAACCAACAGAAGGAAGTCCTTCCTTTCTGTCTCTCCCTCTCACTGTCTATAACTAGCTCTCAAATAAAGTAAATAAAATCTTTTAAAAAAAAAGTAATCAGAAACAAATTCAGTACTAATGCAATCTGTACATGACATTAAAGAAAATCCCATAAAATTCAGATCTTAAAGAGAAATCAAAATCAATGAAATCTTATGGATCATTGCTGTGGTGTAGCGGGTAAAGCTACCACCTGCAGTGTCGGCTTCCCATATGGGTGCCGATTCAAGTCCTTGTTGCTCCACTTCCAAGCTAGCTCTCTGCTATGGCCTGAGAAAACAGATTATGGCTCAAGTCCTTGGGCCCCTGAACCTGTATGGGAGACCTGGAAAGAGCTCCTGGCTCCTGGTTTCAGATAGGCTCAGCTCCAGCCATTGCAGTCATCTTAGAAGTGAACCAGAAGGTGGAAGACATCTCACTCTCCCATCCTCTGCCCCTTTATAACTCTTCCTTTCAAATAAATAAATCATAAAAAAAAAAACAAAAATGAAATCTTGGAAATTAATAATTCAATAGAACAAATTTAAAAATGTGGTGGAAAGCCTTAACAGCAGAATTATTGAAGCAGAATATCCAAGTAGCTGACAAATGGCTGGAAATATTGCAGTCAGACCAAAAAATGGAAGAAATTAGAAAACTATAACACTATGGGATGCTATCAAATGACCAAAATACAGGTCTTAGGAGTTCCTGAAAGTGTGGAAAGAGAGAAGGAAATAAAAGGCCTTTTAAGTGAAATAATTACAGAAGGGCTGGCACTGTGGTGCAGTGGGTTAAAGATGCGGCCAGCAGCGCCGGTACCCCTTATGGGTGCCGGTTTGAGTCCCAGCTGCTCCACTTCTGGTCAAGCTCTCTGCTATGGTCTGAGAAAGCAGTAGAAGATGGCCCAAGTCTTGGGCCCCTGCACCTGCATGGGAGACCCAGAAGAAGCCCCTGGCTCCTGGCTTTGGATCAGCTCAGCTTTGGCCATTGTGGTCATTTGGCGAGTGAACCAGTTCATGGAAGACCTCTCCCTGTCTCTCTCTCTCTCTCTGGCTCTACCTCGCTCTGTAACTCTTTCAAATAAATAAAATGAATATTTTTTTAAAAAAAGTAAAGAATAACAAAACTTCCCTAATTTGGAGAAAGAAAGGAACAGCCCAGTACAAGCACATAGAACTCTTAGTAGACATGACCAGAAAACATCTCCACCACAATAGATTAGTCAAATTCTCCACAGTAAAACATAAAGAAAAGATTTGAAATTGTGCATGACAAAATTGCCAGTGGACTTCTCATCAGAAACCTTGCAAGTTAGGTGAGAATGGTGAGATATAGTCCAAGACTTAAAAGAAAAAAGCTGTCAATGCAGAATACTGAAAATATTTTTTTCAGTATTTATTATTCAGTATTATAATTATATTATATATTATAATTATGTTATATAATCATAATAATTATATATTATATAATTATTATTATAACTTATATATTTATAATTATAATTAGATGATATATAATTATATAATATAATATAATTATATATATAATTATATTATTCAGTATTATAATTATTCAGTATTTTTCAGAATACTGGAAATTTTCAGAATACTGCAAAGCGCTCATTTGTGAATGATGGTGAAATAAAAACCTTCCATAACAAATAGAAATTGGAGAGAAATTGCCACCAAGAATCCAGCCCAACAAAAGATGCTTAAAGATGTGTTAAACACAGAAACACAGAAATATGGCCATCACTACAAAAGAAGGTGAAGGCAGAAAATCTCCCAGTAAAAGTGCAAAGGAAATCCAAAGTAAACAACAGGAATATTTATGGGAAAATGGCAGGGTAAAGAAGTTACATGTCTAACCAGTTTGCAATGTTTTTGGAAGTGTGTTTCAAATGGACTGTTACAGACTGAAAGGTGTGAACAGCTTTGTATGTTTATGAAGGTTAAGGGAATTGAATACTTTTCCACAGATTCTTTTGAAGGGGAAAAGGGAAATGTACACTTTTTATAGCAATATTTTGTATATTATGTTTATTTCATGTGATGAATATGCACGGTGGCACACTGTGCACTGGACAGAATCAGAAATCCTCAGTTAATGTGGACTGGAGCATAATAGATGCTTGGTTGTTTGGGTCTCAAAATGGTGTCCTATAAAGATGCAGGTGAGAGAGGAGGCAAAGCACACCGTATGTCCACGGTTAGATTCTCCTAGAGGAACTCCAAATCCCTTTTATCTCTTAGATAACGAAAGGCACTGTGATACAGTTTTGGGTAAAAAGACATTTTTTAAAAGGCTTTCACTTTTGTGGATTAAAACCTTTTTATAAAGACCATTTATATTACTGTTTTAAAATGTGAGGCAATAAGAATTACTTTATGTTTGATTTGAAGTATCTTTGGTAATAGCTTCATGTAAATGAAGTGATAATCCTCTCAAGATAGCAATAACTGAAAATTAAAGTTAATTTTATCTTTTTTGAGTAATCAGGGAACTTAGTAAATCATGTCAACACATTGTATAAATGATATCAAAATGATATACATCAACATATCTTATATTTTTTAACATTCAAAGGATAATTGGTTTAGATGATAAAATATTATTTCAACTTTCTTAACTGGAAATAATACCACTTATAAAGGAACATTTTATATTTTACCCTTTTTTATGTTGGTTAATATAATACAAAAAGATGTTCAGGAAAATGCTTATTGATGAGGTTTATTCTGATTTGTATTAAAAGCATAAAGGTTGCATTATAGATCACCTTGTTTGTAAGTATGGCATAGTTAATCATTACGTGTGTTTTAAGGTGAGAATTGGTTTTCTTTCATCCTGGTCAGTGAATTATGAACATCAAGTTTGAACAGATAAACAGCCTTATTGTGACTGAAATGCTTATAGATTCTGTGCCAATTTTCTAACACTGTGTACTTTCTTGCTATTTAAAACTATTTGGCCAGCGCTGTGGTACAGTGAGTAAAGCCATCTTTTGTGGTGCCACAGCATCCCACAGGGGCACTGGTTCTAGCTGCTGCACTTCCAGTCCAGCTCTCTGCTATGGCCTGGGAGAGCAGTGGAGGATGGCCCAAGTCCTTGGACCTCTGCACCCATGGGAGACTCAGATGAAGTTTCTGACTCCTGGCTTGAGACTGGCCCAGATATGACCATTGTGGCCATCTGGGGAGTAAACCAACAGTTGGAAGACCTCTCCCTCTCTCTCTCTCCCTCACCTCTCCATGTAACTCTAACTTTCAAATAAATAAATCTTTAAAAAAATAAAAATAAAAAAAAAGCTGTATCAACTCTGACAAAAGAATTACTTGTGATTTAAAAAAAAGTTACATGTCAATAGTTATCTTGCATATAAGTGATCTCAGCTCTTCAATTAAAAGACACAGACTGGCTGAATGGATTAAAAACAAAATCCATCTATTTACTGCCTACAAGAAACACATGTTACTAAAGATGCATGCAAATTGAAAGGATGAAAAAAGATATTCCATGTTAACAGAAACCAAAAAATAACTGGTGTAGCCATCTTAATATCAGACAAAATAGATTTTAACACCAAAACTACTAAAAGAGAAAAAGACAATATATAATGATTAAAGAATCAATTCAACAGGAAGATGTGACTATTCTAAATGTATATGCATGTAGTTACAGGGCACTTGGGTATCTAAAAGAAATGTTAATGGTGATAGATACATGACCTTTTCATAAACTTCATATGAAAAGTAAAGAGTAACTCACTCTGTTGCTGGTTAAGAACATTCTGGTCTCTGAAGGGAGGAGAGTACTTCCACTTTGACTATGGCCTTGTCTAAGTAAGGTCAGAGTGCTTCCATAGCCTTGGCAGCGCATAACAAGAGTCTTGGGTGATCACTAATGTCATAAACATTGTATTGTGACCCAGCATAAGGTTTTTCTACATACAGTAATCCATGTGCATTTCAACAGCAAGTATGTTTTCTTGTTCAACTATACTGTGAGGTTCTCTCAATAGGTTCCTATCTTCTATAGCCCGCCTGATATTTTGCAAGCTTTTTTGGAAATTTCTATCAATTACTAAGATACTTCACCAGTCTACTTCTCCCTTTGATTTTGTCATTTTTTCAATTAATGTTGCTCTTTTGTTACATACTTGCATATCTACAATTATAAAGTTATTCAGGTTGATTACCTTCTTTATTACCCTTAAATGTCCCTACTTATCTGTAGTAACATTTTTTTAGTGCTTATTCTGTCCTTACTACAATAGCCAGCTCTTTTGTTATTTTACATATAGCCATTTTCATGATTTAACTTTCAATGTATCTCCAGACCACAATATACTGTTAGAGATTGTTTTTCATAAGTTAATCCTATAATCTGTGAGTTTTTAATTTTTTGTTTAAATTTATAAATAATATGCTATCACAATGTAATGTTTGATAAATAAAGGCTTTGTGGAACTATCAGGCCAAGTACCATAATAATTACTTCATAAAATTGCTATTTCTGTATGGTAACACATTTAAAATCCAGCCATAACAATGTAACTAGGATCTCCATAATCTAAAACACACACCAGAATTTATTGACCAATGTGTTCTAACCCTCAACACTCTGATATACACTATTCTATTCTATGATTTTAACTACCTTGGAGTCAATAGATATGTGAACTCTGTAATATTTGTTTCCTTTACATTCACCATATTGTCACTTTGACAGAAACACCTTGTTTCAATGCTACATGGTTTACTTTTCCGTACGTTTTCTGTCCATTCATCCATGGAGGGGCACATTGGTAGTATTTCTATCTTGGCAATTTTGAAAAATGCATAAAGAACATGGGAGTTGAGACATATTTTCAGTTTGGTCAAACATATAACCAGAAGGTGGTTTACTAAATGTTATGGTAGCTTTTGTAAATTTTGCTTTTTCATCTTTTACTTATTAGACAGACACAGACACAAACATCTATATCCCACATACACTGACATACACTGATTCAATCCCAAAATGCCTTCGATAGCAAGAGGTAGACCCAGTTGAAGGTACAAACCAGGAACTCAATCCAGGTATCTCAATTGTGTGGTGGGAATCCAATCCAAGCCATCAGACATACCTCACAGGAAACTGGGATCAGGAACCATAGATAGGCACAGAATCTAGGCTTTCCTAGAGATCTGCATAACTTATCTTTAAATTCAAAAGGAATCAGTTGACTTTTCCAAACATCTGTTGTTAAAGAGACTACTCATTCTTCATTATCTGTGCTTGACACCTTATCAGTTGCCCATAAGTTAAAGACTTGCTCTCTATTCTGTTATATTGACTAATGTATCTGCTTCAGTTCCAGTGATATGCCATTTTGACTACCATAAGTTTTGATTACCATAACTGCCTCTCCTACTGTGTGTAACTCTGCCTTACAAGTCAATAAATCTTTTTTAAAAATGCTTAAAAGGGCACAGGGATGGTGGGGAGAACATGGAGTAAATAAGGCTGCTCCAAATTATCTGGAGAAGCAGCTGTGCAGTTAAACTTGTCTAGGGAGGGAAGATGTCCTAAATTCTGCTTCCTATTATCATGCTTTGTACTAAAATTTACATGTATTCAACACTGTAAGGTGGAGAAAGTACTGACTCAAAAATCTGGGGGACAGGCCAGGGATGTGGTTCAGTGGGTTAATGCCTTGGCCTGAAGTGCCAGCATCCCATATGGACACAGGTTCTAGTTCCACCTGCTTCTCTTCCAATCTAATTCTCTGCTATGGCCTGGGATAGCAGTAAAAGATGGCCCAAGTCCTTGGGCCCCTGCAGCCATATGGTATACTCAGAAGAATCTCCCAGCTCTGGATTGGCACAGCTCTGACCATTGCAGCCATTTGGGGAGTGAAACAGTAGATGGAGGACCTCTCTGTCTCTACCTCTCTCTGTAGCTGTCTTTCAAATAAATAAATCTTAAAAAATATTCTTCTACTCAACAGCGTGCATATTGGTTATCATATACTGCCACTACTGAGACAATAGGAAGGTTACTAGCAAACTTCTGGCTAATCGAGGAAGTACCAAGCCATTTTTCATAACCTAAATTTGCAATAAAACAAAAACACCTTGAGGCCAGCCTTGTGGCATAACATGCTAAGATGACCTTCAATGATGACAACCCAAATGTGTGCTGGTTTGAATCTCAACTGCTACACTTCTGATCCAGCTCCCTCCTAGTGCATCTGGGAAGGCAGAAGATGGCCCAAGTCGTTGGGCTCCTGCATCCACGTGGGAGCCCCAGAAGGTCCAGGCTCCTAGCTTCAGCCAGAATGCTAGAGCCATTAGGGGCATGAACAGCAGATGGATGATCTATCTCCTCCCTCTGTAGCCCTTTCAAATAAAAAAATCTTTTTATAAAAGGGTTTGCCATAAGAATCTGGCACTGTCACAGAGCAGGTTAAGCTATCACTGACAATGCCAACATGCAGTGATGATGATTATATTGGCCAGTGCACAGTAGAGTGGAGGGAGGAATAGAAGTGGGCTGGGAAGTGAGTTAGATGGAAAAGCAGAACCCATGAAGTCACAGATGGGTAGGAATCTACATACATGAGGTAGCACACGGAGTACTTTATCTACTGCTGGTTAAATACATGATTTTCCATTCTTTGTGAGCAAGCCCAGAAGAACTGCTTCAAACTGATTTACCTGTGTAGAATGTTGAGGTGGGTGTGGAGTCTTTTGGAGAAATGTGACCATATATGATTAGTACAAGACTCTAAGGCTGAGATGGGGCACAAGACAGGTAACTAGCACAAGGCAGGGGAGATAACATGATGAAGGCAACTTTCCCAGCTTCTCAGGACATCATTCGATGGCCTGCCATGGAAGCCAATTCAGATTTATCTACCTTATCAGTTCCAATCAAAGGGTTCACACCCTGGGACTGCCTCATGCAGGCAAACTATTCATTATGATGAAAAGCGGCAGTTACCCTGCAGATGCTGTGCTAAGCCTCCATGATCACTCTGAGCAATTAAAAATTTTGTGCATTGGAGGGGAATTGAACCCAGACTCCTGAATGGGAGGTGAGAACTTGATTGCTAAATCAGTAGTGCCCTTGTGGCGTGGTATGTCAAATCAGATATACTGTGGAAAGGGCTCTGGAAAGATAATTTTAAAGTAGGATCATACAGGTCTCTTTACTGGACATAGCAAATGAATAGAAACGACATGCAGTGTCACAGCTTGCTTAGGAAACATGTTATGCAATGCTGTTCACTTATGGTACTCAAATAAAGCCATCTGACTTCAAAGAGCAAAATTTTGAAACAGATGTTTTAGAACTAGAAAATGGCCCTCAATTTTAAAATCATAGAACAAGTAAAAAGGGGAACTCAGACACTATTTGTAAGAATATAAACACAGCTACTGTGGATTACCAGAAAGAATAGAAGTTGGGATAAATAAATAGAAGTTGAGAGTGGTTCATTATACTATGAAATGTTGGTTAGTGAAAGGGGGTGAAAGGTACATTGCAAGTCACTGGAGTACTTACCATTTTATTTTATAAATTTGATATTAAAAATTTACTTCCAGAGGCCAGCATTATAGTGCAGTGGGTTAAAGCTCTGGCCTGAAGTGCTGGCATCCCTTATAGGCACTGGTTCTAGGCCCAGCTGCTCCTCTTCTGATCCAGCTCTCTGTTATGACCTGGGATAGCAGTTGAAAATGGTCCAAGTCCTTGGGACCCTGCACTCATGTGGGAGACCCAGAAGAAACTCCTGGCTACATAACAGCCCAGCTCCAGCTGTTGCAGACATCTGGGGAGTGAACCAGCAGATGGAAGATCTGTCTCTACCTCTTTCTGTAACTGTCTTTCAAATAAATAAAATAAACCTTTAAAAAGAAATTTATTTCCTTATTAATGGTGATGTATTCTTGCCTTCCCACTTTCTGGTATGTACTAGATTCTTCCTAAGAACAACAACCAGTTATTTCCTTAGCAAGTATCAAAGTATGCAGAGCTTGGGGCTGGCACTGTGGTACAGCAAGTTCAGCAGATGCCTGCAGTGCTACGATCTCCTATGAGGCCTGTTTGAGTTCCAGCTGCTGCACTTCTGATCCAGCTCTGTTAATCCTCATGGGATGGCAGCAAATGGCTCAATTACTTGGATCCCTGAATACATGTGCATGACTGGGATGAAAATCCTGGTTTTGCCCTGGTCCAGCCATGGTCTGTGTGACTATTTTGGGAGTAAACCAGCAGATGGTTCATCTCTCTTCTCTGTCTGTCATTCTATCTATAAGTGGGACTTTCAAATAAATCTTTAAAAGAAAAAAAAAAAGATGTACAACCAGTATGATTCTGGGTGTTCCAAGTTGCTCCAGAAGAGCTGGGTGATGATTGAACTTTTCCTCTTGAGTCACTGAAAAAAGCGAAGGATTTAATAGCCTTGAATTTCAAAGATTTCTTACCTGAATCATACCCTGGATGGTCACTAAAGGAGGCAATGTAAGGTTTATTGGTCAACTGAACCACTTGGGGAAGTACACTATTCTTGGGGTGATGCAGTGCCTGCATATGAACTCGGCACCTGAATAGATGGAGAGTGGTGAAACTGTCAGGGAACTCTCTGGTATGTTGATTTTTAGCATATGTGGTTCTGATACAAAAATGAGGCATCCACTTCTGAATTAGGAGTTAGAAGAGCAAGTTTGAAGTTTGGATAGCAACGAGGGAGCAAATGTAGATGTGGTTGAGGTAGATATAATTGAAAGTGTGCTATTGGGGCTGGTGCTGAGGCGCAGTGGGTTAACGCCCTAGCCTGAAGCACTGGCATCCCATATGGGCACTGGTTCAAGACCCAGCTACTCCACTTCTGCTCCAGTTCTCTTCTATAGCCTGGGATAGCAGTATAAGATGGCCCAAGTCCTTGGGCACCTGTACCCATGTGGGATACCCAAAAGAAGCTCCGGGCTCCTGGCTTTGGATTGGTGCAGATCTGGCCAATGTAACCAATTGGAGAATGAACCATCAGATGAAGGACCTCTCTCTCTCTGCCTCTCCTCCATGTATAACTCTGATTTTCAAATAAATCAATCTTTGGGGGAAAAAAAGTGTGCTACTGGACACGGTGTCTGTCTTCATGTTGAGTAGAGAGCACAAACAGCCTAAGCTCTAAATGATAGTTATTTCCCTTGGGCTCAAGTTAAACCACTCAGCCTTGACCAAGCTTAATTCTCAGTAAGAGCATAACTCACTGGAATCACTTATCTTTCAAAAGGTCATAATGGGGGCTGGCACTGCGTTGTAGTAGGTGAAGTATCCACCTTCATTACCTGTAACCCATAAGGGTGCCAGTTCAAGTCACAGCAGCTCCACTTCCAATGTAGCTTCCTGCTGATGGCCTGGGAAATCAGAAGATGGGCCAAGTGATTGGTCCCCTGGCATCCATGTTGGAGACATGGATGGAACTCCAGGTCCCAATTTCAGCCTGACTCAGCCCTGGCCCTGGCTGTTATAGTTATTTGGGGAGTGAAATGGAAGGTGAAAAGACCTCCTTCTCTGTGTCTCCTTCTAGTTTTAACTGCCTTTTAAATAAATATTTTTAAAAAGCATAGCAGTTGTATTTAAGCATAAAATATACACATGGTAGTATCTGATAAATAGTAGAGATGTAAAATCAATGTTTTAGTTGAGTGAGCTGCAATTTACACTAGTGTATTCTCTTCACAGCAGGGCTCAGAGATGATTGAATCTGACATGCATACAAGACCCCATCCCTAGAAGGGGCACCTCAGTGTCTTTTCTAAAACTCCCTGCTCACAGGTTGTATGTGGATGACTCCCACTGTGGGAGGATTACAGTCCTAACTTGATGCAGTCTCCACAGCTATCAAATCCTTGCATATTTAGGCTTTTATCACTTCTTGGCCTTTTAGCTAAGATCAAGTATAATACTTGGGCATCTTTTTGAGCAAGTACAGCTTTTGAAAACACAGAAGAGACATTAAAATGAAGTTATGCCGGCGCCACAGCTCACTAGGCTAATCCTCCGCCTTGCGGCGCCGGCACACCAGGTTCTAGTCCCAGTCAGGGCGCCGGATTCTGTCCCAGTTGCCCCTCTTCCAGGCCAGCTCTCTGCTGTGGCCAGGGAGTGCAGTGGAGGATGGCCCAAGGCCTTGGGCCCTGCACCCCATGGGAGACCAGGATAAGTACCTGGCTCCTGCCATCGGATCAGCGAGGTGCGCCGGCCACAGCGCGCCAGCCGTGGTGGCCATTGGAGGGTGAACTAATGGCAAAGGAAGACCTTTCTCTCTGTCTCTCTCTCACTGTCCACTCTGCCTGTCAAAAAAATAAATTAAAAAAAATGAAGTTATAATATCAACAAAAAAGCACCATTCAATGAAAATAAGTTACACAGGATAAGAGGACTTAATTATCTGTAAATACTCTCAGAACATCCTCCAGAATCACTCCATGAAGTGAGTGAACCCTTACTGGGTAACACAAAGATTCTTGATAATAAGTCTTGACATATACCTGAGTATGCCCATAGCTTCAGTGAAATACAGAAGCTACTTACAAGAATAGCCATCGCAATGTGCTAAATGTACCATGATCTATTGAAATATAGGTACATAGTAGGCCTTGTCCAGGAAGTCAAACACAAAATGTGTGCCCTGTACTGTATAGTTGAAAGGCAGAATTAAATAGAGAGGGTGAGACAGAGACATCTTCCATATGCAGTTTCACTCCCCAAATGGCTGTAATAATTAGGGCTGGATCAGGACTAAGCCAAGTGTAGATATAGGAAACCGAGGACTTGAAACATAATCTGCTGCTTTTCCAGAGGCATTAGCAAGGAAATGGATCGTAAGTAGATATGCCAGAACATTGGCCCAAGTGGTCTCCAGTTTTAAAGACTTTGCCAGGCGGCACTGTGCCATAGTGGGTAAACTGTTCCACTTCCATTCCAGCTCTCTGCTATGGCCTGGGAAAGCAGTCAAAGTTGTCCCAAGTCCATGGGCCCTTATATCCATGTGGGAGACCTGGAAGAAGATTTTGGCTCCTGGCTTTGAACGAGCACAGCTCCAGTTGTTGCAGCAAATTGGGGAGTGAACCACTTGTTCAATTCACATTTTTAATATAGACTATATTTTTTACAGTGCTGCCAATATATACAAGGAATATTTTGTCTTGAGATGTAAAATCCCAAATGAATTTGACAGTAAATAGCAGAGAACTGGCTCACTACCTAATACTAAAAGGCAAAATTACAGAGAGAAGGAAATACAGAGAGAATCTTCCATACACTGGTTCACCACTCAAATGGCCACAATAGCAGGGGTTGGGATAGATCAAAGCCTCCACATGTGTGAAGGGGAACAAGGACATGGGAGATCCTTTGCTGCTTTTCCAGGTGCACTAGAAGGGAACTGGATTGCAAGTGCATTGGTTAGCAATTAATCCTCTTCACCAATGTGGAACTGGACTGGCCCAGTAACAAGGGAAGGTCCATCATGGCAGTGAGGAAAAACAACAAAATCAAGCTACAAGCTGATCTATCAGTGGTGCTTTCAAAAAGCTGAGAAGGGCGCTGTGAACAGAGCTACTGATGTTGATCTAAACTAACACTAATAAAGCCACAAGAGTAAGGATGGGTTCTTACTGCATGTTTAGCTGATATCAGCTAACATGTTAGATGGGGCCAATTTGTCTCTAAAGAAAGCTACCACTTCAAATGAGAAATATTAACTAGATATGATGCTTGGTATTATGCTTTGTACTAGAACCTATCTACTTCTGAACTTCATCACACAAGATCACCCACTGGGTTTGTGAAAAAGGAGGCACCTATAACACGTGGCAGGAGGAAGAAATATGCTCTTGTGAATATGCCTCCTCCTATGCTGCCAGTTCTGGTCAGTATGGAGGGTCACTTCTGCCAACATGGGGAGATGCCAAGCCATACTCTTCCATAACCTAAATGTACTCTAAAGACAAACTCTTGAGGTCATCCTTGTGGCATACCAGGCTGAGATGCCACATTCAGTGCTGTTGTTTGGGGAGTGAATCAGCAGATGGATGATCACTGTCTTGCCTCCCTTCTCCATAGCCTTTCAAATAAATAATTTTTTTACAAAAAAGTTTTGGCTTAGGGGGCTGGCACTGGAGCACAACAGGTTAACCTACGACCTACATTGCCAACATGATATCTGTGCTGGATAATGTCCCAGCTGCTCCATTTCCCATCCAGCTCTTTGCTATGGAATGGGAAAGCAGTGGAGTATGCCTCATGTCCTTGAGTCCCTGCAGCTCTGTGCAAAGACCTGGAAGAAGTTCCAGGCTCCTGGCTTCAGATAGGCCCAGCTCTGGTGGTTGTGGCCATTTGGAAAGAGAACCACCAGAGGGAAGACCCCCCCCCCCCAACTTTCTCTGTAACTCTGCCTTTCAAAAAAATAAATCAATTTTTAAAAAAAATTTCCCAAAAGAACATGAATAGCCAACCAGTAAGAGGAAGGTCACAAGCACCACTGACCACTCAGGAACTTGAACACAGCTGAATACGTACCTGTCAGTCCCAATTTCAAACTGTAATAACACTTACCTTTAACTTCTTGGGGAGCCCTGGAGTTAAGAAATAGATGTCCTGCTCCTTTCTCTGGGATATGAAATAAATACTTCTTTCCTACACCACCCCATTGATTGGTTACTGTGTGCCAGGCAAGCATGTACAGGTTAGGGGATTCCATAGCAACCCAAGTCCTTAGGCCTCTGCAGCAAAGTGGGAGACCCAAAAGAAGCTGCTGGCTCCTGGCCAGATCAACTCTGGCAATTGCAGCCACTTGGGAAATCAAATACCATTTCAGAAATCGAATACCATGTTTCACTGTGTTCCCAGGCCATAGCAGAGAGCTGGATCAGAGGTGAAGCAGCCCAGACTCAAACCGGAGCCCATATTGGATACTGGCACTACATGCAGTAGCCCAACTAAGCCACAGTGCCAGCCCTAGCAATTTTTCAACTATTTCTGGTTAAGGTCTGGGGTGCTCCTTTTCTGATCCAGTCTGCTGCTACTGCACCAGAGAAATCAGTGGAAGATGGCCCAAGTACTTGGATCCCTGATGCTCATGTAAGAGACCTGGATGGAGTTCCATTCTCCTGGCTTTGGCCTAGTCCAGGCCAGCTGTTTGACATTTGGGGAGCTCTCTAACCCTACTTGTTCTAAAGTAAAATACTGTTGCATGAGGAAAAAGTAAAGATATGGAACAAATAACTGAAAAGAATTGCATCTGTTTCTCCTACATGGAGGCAGGGGATCAAGCACATTTGTCAACTTCCATGGCCTTCACAGTTGCAATAGCAAAAAGCTAGATCCGAAGCTGCTTAACTGGAATGCAAACCAGTACTCTGGTATTGAATGCCATCTTTTATTCCTACTGAATTTCTCCAAAATTCCAAGTTCAATTGAGTTGTCCTACTTCAGTAAGTTTATTTACATAAATTTATTAAGAATCCACTCTCAAAAATTCTTGAGAGCATTGGCATATCTTCTGAAGTCAGGAGTTTGCAATCTTGCAGTGAATAACATTGCCATTAATTAGTAGACATTAAACCTTCAAGGACTTGGGTACTGCATGTAAAAAAATTCTAAGCCTACAGATGCTGAATGGTAGAATGTCCTGAAATTTTCCCAGGAAAACAAAATAAGAAAATCTTGTGATATATGGTGACCAGATGCTCTGCCTGTCTTGTGGAGAGGCATCCCACTATGAAATTTTCCCATGTACCTATCTCCTACCATTTACATAGCTAATGTTTCCTCAGCCATTGCCATGTCCAGTAAACTCTCTAAAAAACACTCCATTTTTTTCAATTCACCCAAAACTCAACTCTTCATATTTCTAGTTTCCTTCCCCCATACTACACACTTGTCAGGCCCTCACGAAACACCTTCACAGATGGAAAACTCACTACCCTCCATTTGCACATGATGTATTACAGAGTGGCTGCTAATTTAGGATATTCCCCTAAAATCCTTTCTAAAATGCCAGTTGGGATTAAAAATGCCTTTAACATTCAGAAATAATTTGTTTTACCCATGTGAAATTGTCCTGAACATTGGACTGTTGCAGAAAAAAACCTTAAGTTGATTGTTGGCAGTGGAGAACATTTTAACAATTTATTACACGTTGTACTAATGCCATCTGACCCATCTTATTCTGGTAAACAGAAAGTGATTGGCCAACCAAAAAGACAGGACCACAATAGCTAACAAATATCTTCCTATGTGGGGCTATTGGGGGGCAGGACTAATTGGGTGCGCAATCCCATAAGATCAAGCTATCTAGGCAGAATTAAGGAACTTGTGTGCATGGGCAGTTCCAAAGGAAGCCAACTATGACCCTCAGGATGCTCAGTGAGTAATATGAACATTGCAAGAAGAATCTGTGAGTTACACAAAGAAAATCTACCTACTTCTACCCAGCAGAAGGAGCTTTGCACGTAGCACAGCATGACTTATATTAATGCTGTACTGAATGTAAACAATATCCAACATACATTTCCCCTTAAATATGACATCACACAATGACATGTGCTGTGCTTTTACAACATGAATGCATTTTTTACTTGTAAATGTAATATCCATTCACAAAATGATTTAATATTAAAAATAACAAAGATGGAACTCATAACACAAATATGAAAAGGAACATGCTATTTATACTGCTCCCTAAACTGGAAGAAATTCAAATGTCCAAAGGTGAAAAGATATATTCATCCAACACAAAATTACTTCAGATTATATTAGAACAGATTACAAACAGCAGAGATAAAAAAAACCTCACTATATAAGATTTCCAATAACACTAAACTTTTATAAAGATTTATTTATTTACTTACTTACTTACTTGAGAAATAGTTACCAACAGAGGGGGAGAGAGAGAGCTCTTCCATCTGCTGGCTCACTCCCCAGTGGCTACAAGGCCAGAGCTGAGACCTTCCGAAACCAGAAGCCAGGAGCTTCTTCTGGGTTTCCTTCATGGGTACAGGGGCCCAAGGACTTGATCCACCTTCTACTACTTTTCCAGGACAACAACAGGAAGCTGGATTGTTAGTGGAGCAACAGGGACTCAAACCAGCACCCATATGGGATGCAGGCATTGCAGGAGGATGCTTAAAATACTATGCCACAGTGCCGGCCCCAACACTAATTATAATGTGTCCAAGTGAATCCCTATCATAGCCTGATATTCACAGAAGTGTTAAATATAAAGAGTACGGGCTGATGGATGGGAGACATCTCTCTCTCTCTCACTCTCTGCCTTTGCTCTTGGTAACTTTCAAGTTACAGACAAGTAAATAGATAAATCTATTAATAATTTCAAGAGAAGGCTTTAATCTATACAGAGAGTAAAAATATGACTGCAAAGTGCCTGTATTTTTGAGAGCAGAATAACTAAAGGAACATTATTATGACAATACTCTTACCACTGCTGGTCACAAGCTCTCCCAACTCTCTGGTGACATCATTGGGTGAGCTACCAGGGAGGTCAATTCAGACATTATCCACCTCAACTTAGCATCAGTTCAAGTCACAGGAGTTGCATTTTGAGACAGCCTCATGCAGGACAGCCACATAAATCATGACATTACCGCTGAGTTGGAACAGCAACCATGAAATTGCTGTGCTAAGCCTTCATGATTGGCTGGGGGCAATTAAAAATATTGGAGGGGAATTGAAGCCAAGCCTCCTGAAAGGGAGGTTAGAATTCTATTGTTAAATCAGTAGTGGGGCTGCTGTTGAGGCATCTGCAGTGCCTGCATCCCGGCTGCTCCTCTTCCAGTCCAGCTCTGCTATGGCCTGGGGAGCAGTAGAGGATGTCCCTAGTGCTTGGGCCCCTGCACTCATGTGGGAGATCGAGAGGAATCTCCTGGCTCCTGGCAAGGATTGGATTAGCTCCAGCCATTGAGGCACAGCTCTGGCTTTGCAGGCATCTGGTGAGTGAATCAGCAGATGAAGAGCCTCTCTCCCTCTCTTTCTCTCTGCCTCTCTATAACTCTACCTTTAAAATAAACAAACAAACACTTCTGCCCTTGAGGTTTGGTATGTCAATTAAGCATAATGTGGAAAAGGCTCAGGAAGCCCTTTGGATCTCTTTACTGGACATAGCAAATGAATAGAAAAGACATGCAGTGTAATGACTTGCTTAGGGAACATATTATCCAACACTATTCACTTACAGCATTCAAACAAAATTAACTGATTCCAGTGAGTAAAATTCTAAAACAACTGTTGTAAAACCAGAAAATGTTCCTCTATATAAACATATCAGAGAACATGAATGAGGGGAACTCATCCACTACTTGTGGAAATACAAATTAATGCAGCCACTGTGGAAAACATTATGGATATTTCCTAGAAAAATAGACAGCAATATATCCAAAAAATGTGAAGGTATTGTATCACAGATACCTAATTAAACAGGTTTATAGTAACATTGTTCCAAATAGCCAAAATATGGAATCAACAAAGGATGAGTTGGTAAAGACAATGTGGCACTTATACACAAAGGAATACTTTTCAGCTATAAGAATAAGAACCTATGGACCCAAGGCTGTAGGGTGGTGGGGTAAAGCCACTGCTCGCAATGCTGGCATTCCATATGACCCCCTGTTAAGTTATTACCTGAACCACACTATGGAGGTCACTAAAGGAGGAAAGGTCAAGGTACTTCAATTAGAATGTGGGAAGATGTTAGAATGTTGCTCCTCTGTAAAAATTACAGCTCATTGCCTCTTTAGTCCTTTGTCAAACACTTTGACATTCACACTTTACTTTTTTAATGCTTTGATCACAATTAACCTGAACAATAAAGCATAATATAAAGCTAATCTCCTTTGGTGCCAAGGAAAGTCAGAGACAATAAAAAACTAACTTTCAAGCTTTCCTGTTTTTTCTCACTCTATCTCTTTCCTTCCTTTCACCCACACCACACCCTTCCACCTTCTTGCAACATCAGCATTTACTCTCCACCCTGAAGATCAATCAAAGATCTTCTTGATGTCTTCAAATCAACTAGAGATACACTAGGCTGATGCTATGGTACAGTGGGTTAATGCTTTGCCTGAAATGCCAGCATCCCAGTTCTAGTCCAGCTGCTCTGCTCCCAATCCAGCTCTCTGCTGTGGCCTGGGAAGGCAGCAGAAGATGGCCCAAGCACTTGGGAACCTGCACCTAAATGGGAGACCCACAAGAAGCTCCTGGCTTCAGATTTGCCCAGCTCAAGCTATTGTGACCATTTGGGGAGTGAACCAGTGGATGGAAGACCTTTCTCTCTGTCTCCCTGTCTCTGTCTGTAACTCAGTCTCTCAAATAAATAAAATCTTCAAAAAAAAAAAAAAAACTGCAGATACAACAATACCTGTATGGGAAGAGTCACTAAGCATGCAGTGTAGAAAGTTATTAGTTCAGCTTTTTACCGGCTTCTGTTAAGAGTTGATGGATGGAAAACTGTCATTGTAAACTAGTAGTGAATAGGTGGTGCACCCAATGAGTTAAGCACTGTACATCAGTTGTGCTTGAAAGAAGTTGCTGATAAGGAAGTTTGAGAGACAGCATTTGTGGCTCTAATATAAAAATGAAGCACCCACTTCTGAATTAGGAATTTATTTAGAAGTGCAAATTTGAACTTGGGAAAGCTATCCAGGAGCAAATGCAGATGAGGCTGAGTTAGTGTGTGCTACAGGATATGGCATAATTGAAAACATGCTTCAGGATATGGGGTAGATCTTGTTGATGTAGATGGCCCAAGTGAATGAGTCCTTTCACCCATGTAGGAGACCTGAAATTAGCTCCTGGCCCTGGCTCCTGGCTTCGAATCAGCTCAGCTCTGGCCATGGTGACCATTTGGAGAGTGAACCAGTAGATGGAAGACCTTTCTCTCTGCTTCCACATCTCTCTGTACTCTGTCTTTCAAATAAATAAATCTTAAAAACTGTCTCTTTATGGATCAGCTCTGTGGTGCAGCAGGTTACAAGGCTGGTTGCAATGCAGCCATCCCATATGGGTCACAGTTTGAGTCCTTGCTGATGGCCTGAGAAAACCGTAGAAGATGGCCCAAGTGCTTGGCCCCCTGCACCCAAGTGGGAAACTCAGAAGAAGCTCCTATCCCTGGTCTTAAAATTGGCTCAGCTCTGGTCATTGTGGCCATTTGGAGAGTGAACCAGCAGGTCGATCTCTCTCTCTCTTTCTCTATGTCTGTTTCTATCTCTCCTTATAAATTTGTCTTTCAAATAAGTAAAATATTAAGAAAATCCTTCAAATAAATATTTTAAATATTTTAAAAACCATACCAGTTGTGTTTAAGTTGTGTTTAAGTCTCTGGTTGATACATAGTGGGGATACAAAATTAATGTTCTAGTTGAATGAGTTGCACCTTACTCTAATGTATTTTCTTATCAACCAGGGTGACACTTGATTGAATCTGACATACATCCAAGGTCCTTTCCTCAGACTGACCATCTCCATGTCTTTCCCAAGACTCCCTGCTCACAGGCTGAATGTAGATGTTTCCCACTGCGGGGGGATTACAGTACTATCTTGTTGCAGTCTCCACACATAACAAATTCCTTTCAGTACTTAAGCATCTTCTTGAAGAAGTACACCCCCTTGAAAGGCACAGTAGGGAGGGGGCATTAAAATGAAAAGCTACAGCTACAGTTACAATCATGGACAGAGATCAGCTTGAAATTATTTTTCCCTAGCAGACTCTTGAGTCTTGGGAAAAGAAAGATTTTGGGGCCTCTACTGTGGAACAGCGGGGTTAACACCCTGGCCTGAAGTGCCAGCATCCTATATGGGCACTGTTTCGAGGTCGAGATGCTCTACTTTCAATCCAGCTCTCTGCTATGGCCTGGGAAGGCAGTAGAAGATGGCCCAAGTTCTTGGGCCCCTGTACCTGCATGGGAGACCTGAAAGAAGTTCCTAGCTTCTGGCTTCAGATCTGCACAGCTGCAGCCATTGCGGCCAGTTGGGGAGTGAACCATAGGATGGAAGACCTCTCTCTCTCTTCTCTGCCCCACTTCTCTTTGTGTAACTTTGACTTCCAAATAAATAAATACATAAATCTTAAAGAAAAAGAAATATTTTGTCTTGAGATATAAAATTATAATGTATTTCCCTGCAAACAATGGAGAACTGGCTCACAACCTGATACTTTCTTGAGCTAAAGGCTTTCTGCTCTCTCCCCCCCTCTCCTTTCAAATATAAATAAATAAGTAAAGCTAGCACCAATAATATGTATTCATTTTTTTGTTCTGGAGGCTGAAAGTCTGAGGTCAGAGTGTCAGCAAGGCCACATTTTCTCTAATGATGGGGAAGAATACCTCCTTGCATCTTCCTTGCTTTTGGTAGCTGCCCGCAGTCCTTGGCATTCATTGGCTAGAAGCTGTATGTCCCAAATCTCTACCTCTGTTGTCATGATGTTTTCCTTTCTGTGTGTCTTCAGGTGACCTTCTTATGAAAATACCACACCTTGAATTTAGGGCCCATCTTGATCTGGGATGATCTTAGTTTAGCTAGTTAGACCTGCAAAGATTCTATTTCCAAATAAAATCACATTCTGAGATTTGAAGTTGACATGAATTTGAGTGAAATAATATTCAACCCAATACAGTCTAATATGCTTCTTTTTCACTTCATTTAAGGAAACTTTTAAAACTACTTTTGCTGTTTACAAAGAAAATAGAGTATCTCATTAAATTTTGAGCTTCCAGTTATTGGATATAGTTAAACAAAAGCTCAAAACCTTTTAAGAGTAGACTTGAGTAGATACACATGAATTGCTGAACTTGACATTAACTGAGAATTAGAAATTAGGTCATAGGTCCCTCTTCAGCTTTCCATTAGCCTACTAAATCATGTTTCACCACCTAGATATTCACCTGTGACCTTATAAAATATAATGAATCCCCTGGGTATTGGCAGTATATTTGGCCTGGGTCAGAGGACTATGCAACTTATTGCTGAAAACAGTTGCTCCACCAGCCCAATGATTTCTTTCTCTTGTCTGGAAATGTAGGGGCTGCATAAGGGGTCTGGGTAACGTTAAACCATATAAGGACTCTTTGCCAAATGGGAAGTGGCTTGGGAGTTTCCCTCACCCAAGGACAGCAGGCTACTATAGTTCTCTGGTATCACATTCCCATACAAGATCTTCTGAGCATTGTCCAGGTCCTGTTGCTCCTCCTGGCTGAAGCCCACAGTCAAAACCTGTAACAGCACATGTCTCCAAAAGACATCAGCTCTGAGTCAAAAAAAAAAGAGAGCTACTTTCATTTCTGCGTCTACTATGCTTCCCACATGAGAAGCTAGTTTTTGTGTGCTATATGTCAACAGAAAAGTGAGAATAAAAACACATTACCTGTATATTAACTTTGTAATTACAAAATTTACTATACTCTAGTTACTCATATTATAAGGGCCTGAAAGCCCAGCAAGAACAAGATGAGTAAAATTCTGATTCTGTAAGGAAATCACAATGTAATCTGTAGGCATGTATATACATATCTAATTGAAAAGTGTTAGCTCAAGTGAGACAGATGTTCAAAGTAGATCAGGGTAACAAGGTTTTTAAAAATAAATTTGGGAGCCGGTGCCGCGGTTCACTAGGCTAATCCTTGACCTTGTGGCGCCGGCACACCGGGTTCTAGTCCCGGTCAGGGCGCAGGATTCTGTCCCGGTTGCCCCTTTTCCAGGCCAGCTCTCTGCTGTGGCCAGGGAGTGCAGTGGAGGATGGCCCAAATGCTTGGGCCCTGCACCCCAGGGAGACCAGGATAAGCACCTGGCTCCTGTCTATGGAACAGCGCGGTGCGCCAGCCGCAGCACGGTGGCCGTGGCAGCCATTGGAGGGTGAACCAACGCAAAAGGAAGACCTTTCTCTCTGTCTCTCTCACTGTCCACTCTGCCTGTCAATTAATTAATTAATTAATTAAAAATAAATTTGGGGAGGATGACATTGTAGCATTTTAAGTAAGGTCACTACCTATGATGCCAGCATATAATATGGACACCTATAACCTAATCCCAATTTAATTCCTCCTGAATATTCTCTTTTTAATGGTAGATTTAAAGGATTTTTTTTTTATCATTCCTTTGGATAATGCTGACTGTGAAAAATTTACCTAAATAATACCTGGGGTTTTGGTGGCAGGACCTCAGATTTGCCTTTTCATCTTCAATGTCAAAATAGATCACTTACTCTTTTGGGTTGTTTATTTATTTATTTATTTATTTATTTTGACAGGCAGAGTGGATACTGAAGAGAGAGACAAAGAGAAAGGTCTTCCTTTGCCATTGGTTCACCCATGGGGTGCAGGGCCCAAGCACTTGGGCCATCCTCCACTGCACTCCCTGGCCACAGCAGAGAGCTGGCCTGGAAGAGGGGCAACCGGGACAGAATCCGGAGCCCCAACCGGGACCAGAACCCGGTGTGCCGGTGCCGCAAGGCGGAGGATTAGCCTATTGAGCCACGGCACTGGCCTCTTTTGGGTCTTAACCTAATTGATATCTATCTTCCCTTTTCAAAACAGGAAGAGAAAAATTAGATAGGAAGATGAGCAGTCGGAACAAAAACAGGAACCCATATCAGAGGTAGGCACCACATCACCAGCCCCCAGATTTGCATTTAAGACAAACTCTGGAAGGAGAATGGAGAGAAAGAAAGGAAGAATTGGATAAGAAATCAGAAAGAAATATCATCACTAACCATTAAACATAGAGTATTAAGAATAGAGAACACAAGAGATAGGAAGCACAAACACAATTCAGCACCAATGGGTTGTGTGGAGGGTTAAAATGAGTTCAAGTCCATGATGTGTGCATGAAAGACTGCATGGACATGGCACAAGAAATTGAAATTGGGGAAAAAAATCAACAAGAATATGATGGAAAGAAGTGAGACTGAACTTGGACACATTGTGTTTGAATTTTCTGTTGTTAATTGTGTTGGGATCAGCAACTGGCAACTAGAAATACAATGTAGAGCTCAGTAGAGACCAAAGCAGCAGAATTTCAGTGAATAGAGTGAATGAAATATCCTAAAGAAAAAGATCAAAGAATGCAGAAAAGGAGAGAGAAGGGGATCTGAAGAAACCTTGTACCTACTGGAATAGGAAGGGAAGAACATAATAAGAAAAGGACAGGAGAGAAGGAATATTGATGTTTATACCGGGGATAATAAAAATCTCAATGTTAAAAAAAATCTCTGCCTCTTGGGTCCAGTAGTGTGGTGCATCAGGTGAATGCTCAGGCCTGAAGCACCAGCATCACATATGGGTGCCAGTTCTAGACCCAGCTGCTCCACTTCTGATCCAGCTCTCTGCTATGGCCTGGAAAAGCAGTAGAAGATGGCCCAAGTCCTTGGGCCCCTGCACCTGCATGGGAGATCTGGAAGAAGCTCCTGGCTCTTGCTTAGGATGGGCCCAGCTCGGGCAGTTGTGCCCAATTGGGGAGTGAACCAATGGATGGAAGACCTCTTTCTCTCTGCCTCTCCTCTCTCTGTGTTACTCTTTCAAATAAATAAATAAATCTTAAAAAAAAATCTGCCTCTCCAGTGTAACACTCACTTTCAAATAAATAATAAATAAATCTTTTTTAAAAAAGGAAATTATGGCATATGTACTCCACATAATATTAACAGAGATTAAAAAATAAAATCCTGTTATTTGCAACAAAATGCATGAAACTGGAAAACATCACACTTAACCATATGTTCTCCCTGATCTGTGATAACTAGTAGAGCACCTAAAGGTAATTATAGAATTGAAATTGACAATTTGAGAAGAAATAACTTTGAACAGCCTTTCTCAACTATTGAACAGTTTTTTCATATTATTTGTTTAACTCTTTAATTAATATAGTTAATCATGTGTATAAAGTTAATTGCAAATAGATCTTAGTAAAAAATAAGAATGGGAATAGGAGAGGGAGGAAGAAGAGGTGTGAGAGTGTGGTGGGAGGGTGAGCATGGTGGGAAGAATCACTATGTTCTTAACATCATAATTATGAAATGCATGAAGTTTGCATTCCTTAAATATAAAGTTGCTGAGAAAAAAGATATAAGCTTAAGGAGCATTCCAGAAAAATTTTAATTTTGATTATTTCGGTAAAGGATATTAGGCAGTAATATTTAAAATGAAAGAATGAATTATGTGTTTTTAATCTTATTTATTTTTAATGATTAACTAACTTCTTTTGAAAGACATAGTTTTGAGAGACTGAAGACAGAAATAGATCTGCCATCAGTTGCCCCGCTCCCTAAATGGGTGTAACAGCTAGAGCTGAACCAGACTGAAATCAGGAGCCAGAAGCTTCGTCTGGTCTCACACATAGGTGAAACCCAGTGCAGGTGCCCAAGCACTTGGACTATGTCGCTCCCCGTCTTCGTGGAGGAGCAACACAGGACCCTGCGCTGTTCTTTCGTCTGCTCGGCCCTCCCCGGGTTTGCTGCTGGTTCTTCCCGGGTTGGGTACTATCCCTTCCACCTCTGTGGAAGGGCAGTTCCCCCTGGCCACATTCCCCACTTCCGCAGGGGAGCGGCACTCCGCCGGCCGGCTCTCTCGGGGGCTGCACAGGTGTTCCTTCAGCTAGATGTTCCCCATAGATGTTCCCTATAGATGTTCCTGGTGAATGCCGTCTCTCTCCTCCTTTATAGTCCTCCTCCGCCAATCCTAACTCGGCTGCCCACACGCCGAGCACGCCGCTCTCCTCCAATCAGGAGCAGCTCCTGCAGCTTGTCAAGTTGGTGAGAGGCAGCTGGGTAGAAGCTGTTTACTCCTCTCCCAGCGCCATATTGTGGGAGAGCAGATGCATAGAATAAGTCTTAATTCCAGTAACAGTCTAGTCCGAGTTGCTCCCCACAGATCCCCCTTTCTTTTTATTTTTTGGCGTTGATACGCGCCTGTCTTCGGTGTCCCGCGGCACACACTCTGCTCTACTTGATAGAGTTGCCACAGGCTCTTACAAGTCCTATCAATCAGGCAAACCAAATCCGGGTCCTCTCTTGGCCATGTTGTGAGGAGGTTTTTAGGCGCTGATGCGTGCCTGTGTTCGGTGCCCTGCAGCGCATGCTCTGCTCTGCCTGCAGGGGCTTACAAGCCCTATCAGGCAAACTGAATCCAAGCCTTCTCATTGCCTTTTTGTGGGGAGGCCTTACTGATGTTAATTCGTGCCTGTCTTCGGTGACCTGCGGCGCATAAGCTGCTAGCCGCCGCAGGTGCTCATCGTGCTCATCGCCTCACTTAATCAGGCAGACCGAATCCAAGCTCTCACATTGCAGTGTTGTAGGGAGGCCTTTCTATTTCTCTATTTCTCTATCTCCGGGCATTCCTATTTCTCCCATTTTACTTCTATCTTCCAGCATTCCTATTTCTCTCATCTTACTTCTAAACTTCTGTTTCTCTTATCCCCGCAGCTTCCCGCTGCCCGCCCCGAGGCTGCTTCTCGGCGGCTTCCCGGCTGAGCCACTTCAGCCCGCGCCTCTCTCATCTGCGCAGCTTCCCGGCTTTGCGCGGCTTGGCTTCGCGCGCTCTGCGGTCTCCACGCCCTTCGCGTCTGCACCACGGCCTCACGCCAGCCCCGTTCCCTATCTATTCACGCCCCGTGCTCTCTCTGCACGCGGCGGCTTCCGCGAGTAACACAGCGTAGCTTACGTGTCCGCCACTAGCATTCAATCTAAGTTCCCCGGGCTAGCCTGGCGAATTCAACCCAGCATACGTCTCCGCCCCACGGTTTGGCTTCCTGTCCTTTGCTCCCCGGGCTAATCAGACGGATCCCAATCTGGCTTACGTTTCAGCTTCTGGTTTCAACCTTTCGCCCCCTATTCCCGGGCTAACTTGAGAATCCCAAAATGGCTTCCGTTTCCGCCTTGGCCTGCCCCCCGCGGCTTCAATTTCCCTAACATTTTCTCTACCCGGTATGTTTCCCCAAGCTTTCCTCCAACAATACTCCTCCCTCATTTCTCCTGGCCTCTCCCCACAGTCCGCATCCGAGTCTGTTTGTTCTAGCTTTCACTTTCGCTTTCGACCTTAGAGATTTCTCCCAGCTTCCCCTCGTAGTCCGTATCTGAGTCTACGCCTAGGCTTTCAATAGCTTCTTCCGGCACCCTTTTCGTCCGGCTTTTCCCTAGGCTGTTTGCTAGTCTCTCTCTCCGATATTTTCCCAGTTCTTCCCGTTTCTTCCCTCCTAAGTTTGCTATCCGTTCTAGGTTTCCTATCCGAGCTAGGTTTCCTATCCGAGTCACGGCACCATTATGTCGCTCCCCCTCTTCATGGAGGAACGACACTAAACCCTGCCTAGGCTTCATATCCGAGTCACGGCACCATTATGTCGCTCCCCGTCTTCGTGGAGGAGCAACACAGGACCCTGCGCTGTTCTTTCGTCTGCTCGGCCCTCCCTGGGTTTGCTGCTGGTTCTTCCCGGGTTGGGTACTATCCCTTCCACCTCCGTGGAAGGGCAGTTCCCCCTGGCCACATTCCCCACTTCCACAGGGGAGCGGCACACCGCCGGCCGGCTCTCTCGGGGGCTGCACAGGTGTTCCTTCAGCTAGATGTTCCCCATAGATATTCCCTATAGATGTTCCTGGTGAATGCCGTCTCTCTCCTCCTTTATAGTCCTCCTCCGCCAATCCTAACTCGGCTGCCCACACGCTGAGCACGCCGCTCTCCTCCAATCAGGAGCAGCTCCTGCAGCTTGTCAAGTTGGTGAGAGGCAGCTGGGTAGAAGCTGTTTACTCCTCTCCCAGCGCCATATTGTGGGAGAGCAGATGCATAGAATAAGTCTTAATTCCAGTAACAGTCTAGTCCGAGTTGCTCCCCACAGACTAACTTCTTTTTTTTTTTTTTTTTTTTTTTTGACAGGCAGAGTGGACAGTGAGAGAGAGAGACAGAGAGAAAGGTCTTCCTTTTGCCGTTGGTTCACCCTCCAAGGGCCGCCAATGGTGTGCTGCAGCTGGCGCACTGCGCTGATCCAATGGCAGGAGCCAGGTGCTTCTCCTGGTCTCCTATGGGGTGCAGGGCCCAAGCACTTGGGCCATCCTCCACTGCACTCCCTGGCCACAACAGAGAGCTGGCCTGGAAGAGGGGCAACCGGGACAGAATCTGGTGCCCCAACTGGGACTAGAACCCGGTGTGCCGGTGCCACAAGGTGGAGGATTAACCTAGTGAGCCATGGCGCCGGTGGACTAACTTCTGCTGCTTGCACAGGTATGCTAAACAGGGAGCTGGATTGGAAATGGAGCAACCAGGAAACAAACCAAAATCCTTAAGGGATGCTGGCATCCTAGGCAGCTGTTTAACCCACTATACCACAATGTCACAATGTCAGCCCCAGGTTTTCATTTTAGATTTGAGCAGCTTGAGGTGCCATTTGGATGGCTATAAGGAAACACTCAACAGGGAGTAAATATAGTGGTCTACATGCTGTGCAAGAAGCCCAAGCTGGAGATACAGATGTGTCAGATGATATAGGGTCAACCTGTCAAGGTGAATTGCAGAATGCAATCAATAGGACACCAGTAAAAAGAGAAGAAACTTTCAGTGATGTCATGATACAAACAGGTTAACTTCCAGGAGAAGGCGTGCAGCAGTTTCTATCATGGCAAGGGAAAAGAGTCATTTAGCCTAATGCCCTGGTCCCACAGCAGCATTTCCAGCTGTGCTTTCAGGGCTGGCTCCTAATTTTAGATTTTGCAAATCTAGACACTAGAAGTCAGTGTTGACAACTCTAGAATGTAGGCTTCTCAACTCAAGTGAGAGGCCAGGACTACATTCCTGGTTCTCACCTATGACCCTGTCTCAGCCCTGCCTGCTGTGGGTGTTTGGAGTGTAAATCAGTTGACTGAAAGTCACGGTCTCTCTCTCAGTGCCAGTGTTGTGGCATAGTATGCTATATGTCCACTTATGGTGCCACCATCACATACGGGCACCAGTTTGTGTTCTGCATGTTTTTCTTCTTCTTCTCCTTCTTAGTAGAGTTACAGAGAGGGAGAAACAGAGAAGTCTTCCACCCACTGGTTCACTCTCAAAATGGTCACAAAGAACTGGAGCTGGGGCACCAGCTGTAGCGGCCATTTCGGGGGTGAAGCAACGGAAGGAAAACTTTTCTCTCTGTCTCTCACTGTCTAACTCTCCCTGTCAAAAAAATAAAATAAAATAAAATAAACTACAATGTGAAAGAAGCTGAGGAATAAATAACTTACTGGCAATAAATTCATTTTTGTTTGTCTCAGGTACATGTAGATGTCTCCAGGATCTTATCTGAAAGAGAAGAGAAATTATTCAGAGAGAGTGGTGAGACAAATAGTCTAGATTCTTCCTAAAGTCTACTGTGCTAGCAATATCATGAAGGAAATGCATATAGACAAATGGGCATATAAGCTGGGCAACAAAAATAAACTACCCTCCCTATGGGGGAATATAGGCTTTACACATGGGAAGAGCAGAAAAGACCCTGAAAGAGCACACACAACTCTACCAATCAGTCAGGTTAATATTTTTGTTGGGCTAATTAAAATATTAATTTGTTACCAATTCTGTAAAAAACATCAATGCCAGGGCCATCACTGTGGAGTAGTGGGTAAAGCTTCCTGCTGCAGTGTGGGCATCTCATATGGGCACCAATTCCAGTACACCTGCTCCACTTCTGATCTAGCTCTCTTCTATGGACTGGGAAAGCAATGGATGAAAACCCAAGTCCTGGGGCCAGCACCGTGGCACACTGGGTTAATCCTCTGCCTGTGGGACCGGCATCCCACATGGGCACTGGTTCTAGTCCCGGTTGCTTCTCTTCCAGTACAGCTCTCTGCTATGGCCTGGGAGGGCAGTGGATGGCCCAGGTACTTGGGTCCCTGCACCCATGTGGGAGACCAGAAAGGGTCACCTGGCTCCTGTCTTCAGATTGGCAGAGTTCCAGCTATGGTGGCCATTTGCGGGGTGAATCAATGGAAGGAAGACCTTTCTCTTTGTCTTTGTCTCTCTCTCTCATGGTCTATAACTCTACCTGTCAAATAAAAAAAAAAAAAAAAAAGAAGAGAAGACCCAAATCCTTGGGTCCCTTGCACCAACATGGGAGACTTGGAAAAATCTCCAGGCTCCTGGCTTCAGATTGGCCCAGCCTCAGCCAATGAGGCCATTTGGGGAGTGATCAGCAGATGGAAAACCATCTCTCTTTCTGTCTCTGTCTCTCTGTAACAGCCTCTCAAATACATAAATAAATCATAAAAAAATCAATGTCACTGCCTAACTAATTTATAGTATTCATCAGGATTGTCCAATTAATTAGCAGTACACCAAAAAGAAACCTGCTTTCATTAGTATCTATATTACACAGAAAATTACTCAGGCCATACTAACTGTTTCCCTTACAACATCTCTTGCTTTTATGTAACTAAACTTTCATTAAAGTATGCAGCTTAAAAATTAGTTTTTGGCCACAATCTTATGTATAGGAAAAATTGACATAATATATCCATAACAGCTTTCTTTAACTGTTCTATGACAAGCCTCTCTGTATACAAACCTTGATATAATTCTTCTCCACAGGGACCCCTGACATTTTCCAGTTCACTTTTGTTCTAGCCCATGAGACAACAGTATATATGATACCAACATAATTTGAAAAGTATTTTACCTTTGGGAGTTTCCTTTCTTGTGCAGTAATCATATGGAAAATCCTGAGACTTTCCTGTTGGACACATAGGGCCTAGGTCACAGGCTGCACAAACCAGACATTGGAAGAGTAGGCATCATGATACACTAGGTTAAGCTACTTCTCTGGACATACCACATATATATCAGAGTGCTTGGTGTGTGTCCTGGCTATTCCACACCTCCAAACCAACTTACTGTAAGTATTTTTTTAAAGTTATTTTTTGAAAGTTTTAGTTATTGATTTGAAATGCATAGTTACAGAGACACAGAGACAGAGAGAGGTCTTCCATCTGCTGGTTCACTCCCCAGGTGGCTGCAATGGCTAGAGCTACACTGATCCAAAACCAGGAGCCAGGAGCTTCTTCCAGGTCTCCCACACAGGTGCAAGGGCCAAAGGACTTGGACCATCTTCTACTTTCTCAGGCCATAACAGAGAGCTGGATTGCAATTGGGCAGCCAGAACTCAAAATGATGCCCATATGGATTGCTGGCACTGCAGGTGGTGACTTTACCCACACCACAGCACTGGCCCCAAGTGTTCTTTTGAGTCAACAGATCATGGCTCAAAAACTTGGATTTCTGCCATCTGCATGGAAACCAACATGGAGTCCCTACCTCCTGGCTTTCATAGATAGAACCCTGGCTGTTGTGGGCTTTTGCAGAGTGATCAGGCAGCCTTGGTTGGCAATGTTCAGATTTTTAAATATTTCACTTTTCTAGATTTTTGAGTCAGTATTCTGAGTCCTATTGCTTCTTTATTACCAAGAATTCCAAGACCTAACTCAGTATGGGTGCTATGTATAGCATAATGTGAGAGTTAAGATGAGATGAGAGAACTCCCAACATTGTATCTAGGTAGCATACCTTAGAAATAGTGGCAGTCTGTAAAAGTTGCAAATCTACCTACCAGAGTGGTGGGACAGTTAAGGGATTTTAATAATTTCCCAAAATTTAATAAAAGGAAAAATGGTAACATGGTAAGGGCTGGCTTCCCATGATTCCTAACCATCTTCATCTTTCTGCACTACACACCCTCACCCATCACCCTCATCCATCCATGATCCATGCCCACCCTGCAATGGCTTGCCTGGGCCGCAGCTCGGTGCCCAGCCACGCCTGTGGGAGGGAGCTCCAATAGGAGAATAGCAGCTGTAGGCACCTGATCGCAGCTGGGGGAGGGGACATGGATAGCAGAGCACCACCACTCCAGTGGGCCCTGTGGGTGCTTGCCTGGGCCAAGGGTAGAGACTAAGCCCCGACCTCCCTGTCCCCAGTTTGGGGCCAACCAGAGTACACCTGTGAAATGCATGTCAGTAGAGAAGAATTGTGGTTACCAGCGAGTGAGGGGGAGAAATGGTGGATTAAGGACAAAGGGGATACATTGGTCATGGGGTACAAAGTTTCCAGTGGACAGGAGAAACAAGTCTACAGCTATACTGCAAAGCATGGAACTACAATGCTGTATTTCAAGTTAAGAGAGGCTTTTGAAAGTACTCACCATACAGTGTAGGAAGTGATGAATGAATTATTCTGATTAGACAATTCCAGAATTAACACTCATCGGATGATCACATTGTACCCCACAGATATCTACAGCTATTTCTCAGTTGAATAGTTTAAAAAGGCAAAGATTACCAGGCTACACTAAAAAAGCTAGGAACAATACAATGTGTATTAATATAAAGAGAAATGTTTAATGATTTCACAGTAAGACAAAAATGAATCTTAAAGATTTGTTAAATTGAAAGGCAGAGTTAGAGAGAAGAGATATAGATCTTCCATCTACTGGTTCACTCTCCAGATGGCTGCAACACAGAGCTGTGCCAATTCAAAGCCAGGAGGCAGGGGCTTATTCTGGGTGTCACATGTGGGTGCAGGTGTCCAAGTACTTGGGTCATCTTCTGTTGCATTTCCAGGTACATTAGCCAGGAGCTGGATGGGAAATGGTGCAGCTGGGACTTGAACCTGGGCCTGTATGGGATGCCAGTGCTGTAAGCTGCAGTTTATCTTTGTTTAACACAGCAGTGGCCCCCAAAAAAAAAAAAAAAAAAAAAAAAAGGGATACAAAGAGTTCAAAAGCTGAATGATGAAAACAATACATATAGAAGGGGCTGGGGCCATGGCTTAGAGGGTAAAGCCATCCACCTGCAGTGTTGGAATTCCACAAGGGCACCACTTCAAGTCCCACCTCCAGTGCCGGCATCCCATATGGGCACCGGTTTGAATCCCGATCGCTCCACTTCCAATCTAGCTCTGTTGTGCCCTGGAAAAGCAATAGAAGATGGCCCAAGTCTTTGGGCCCCTGCACCTATGTGGGGGACCTGGAAGAAGCTCCTGGCTCTGGATCGGCAGAGCTCTAGCTGTTGCAGCCAACTGGGGAGTGAACCATTGGATAGAAGACCTCTCTCTCTCTCTCTCTGCCTCTCTTTCTCTCTGTGTGTAACTGACTTTTAAATAGAAAAATAAATTCTTAAAAAAACAAATGTGTAACTGTTCATATAGATAGGCTCAAAGGGATCACATAAATAAGATCAAGTGTATACTAATAACAATAGAATTAAAAAGGAGAGAATGATCCAACATGGGAAGCAGGCCACACAGCAGACTTATAGAATGACAAATGCCCTAAACAGCACATTGACATCAGAATCAGCTTTAAGTCCTTTGGATCTAGCTAAAAATCCCATGAGAGCATTTTAGGCATGGAAAGCCAAGAACTGTAGCAAAAAAAAAAAAAAAAAAAAAAAAAAAAAATCTACATAAATGATCTCTGTGAGTGAGACCCCAGTGGAAAGAAGAGGACATCAAAGGAGGTACCTTTTTCAGAAGGCTAGAGAGAACTTTACACTTTTTTTTATGGCCCTGTCTACATACTAACAGAGTTTGTGGACTCAAAAGGCTTCCATAGCCTTGGCAGCTCATGACAAGAGTCTCAGGTGATCATTGACACCATAAATAAGTGTCAATTGTTAAATCAACAATAGGAGTCACTGTGTACTTACTCCCTATGTAGGACCTCTGTCCTTAAAGAGTTGTGCTATGAGAATTAACAGTAAAACTCATCTTCAAAAGTACTTTAGACATTGTGTGTCTCTGCAAACTGTTGAAATCTTTACTTAGTATAGAGTTGGCCTTCTGTATATAAATATAATTAAAAATGAATCTTTATGAAGAATGGGATAGCAGAGGGAGTAGAAGGTTGGGACAGGAGTGAGGATGGGAGGGTGGGAAGGGGGGAAGAACTGCTATATTCCTAAAGCTGTACCTATGAAATGTGTATTCATTAAATGAAAGCTTTCTAAAAGAAAAAGAGCCAAGAATGAGCCAAGTATCTGGAGCCCTGCTATCCATGGTACAAACCTGGCTTGAGTTCTAAGTGCTAGGCCTTAGGCTAGTGGCGTCCAGGTATTGCGGTAGCTGGAGAAAGCCAGTTGATAGGAGATCCCTGTGCTTCTCTCTCCCTTTTGCTCTGTTTCTTAGTTCCTCAAATAAAAAAAATAAAATATTTACAACTCTGGAAACCAAAACCAGAAGGATATTAGAGAATTCTTCAAACTTGTAATAAATAAGAATCATATTCCCAAATGGACAGTGAGTTATTGAAGAAACCACATGGGAAATTCAGAAATAAGATGATTAGAATCAAAGTACACCACAAATTAATGGAAAAATGCAAAGCAAGGCTTGGGAGGAAATAGCTGTAAAGATCTATATTTCATAATAAGATATGAAATCAATTATCTACAATTCTACCTGAAGAAACTAAAAAAAAAAAAAAAAAAAAAAGGCAGAGAAAACTGGAGCCAAAAAAGGCAGAAGAAACAAAGAGTGGAGTAGGGTGGAGAAAGGAATGTGTGGTGCTCCCCACTTTGTGTAGGAAAGACACAGTGCTGTGATTCTGGCACATAGCAAGGGATGCATGCTTCTCCCACCAAGAGCCTACAGCCTCTGCACCGTGATATGAAGCTACCCAGATGTAAATAATCAAGCCCTCTTATTATCCTAGGCTTCCAAGGTAAACATTTTAACATTTTTTATTAACATTTTTAACATTTATTTATTTATTTTAAAGGCAGAGTTACAGAAAGAGAAAACAAAAGAGACCTTCAATCTGTTGGTTCACTTCCCCAGTGGCCACCACTACAGGGATGGGCCAGGCTGAAGCCACAGATAGAAGCTTCATCCTTGTCTCCTACAGGGCTACAGAGACCCAAGGACTTGGGCCATCCTCTCCTGCTTTCCCAGGTGCATTAGCTAGGAGATGGATCAGAATTGGGCCACGAGGAATCAGACCAGTGCCCATTTCAGTTGCTGCTGTCACTGGCAGCAGCTTAACCTGCTATGCCACAATGTCATAAAGATAAGCATTTCTAACTCAGGCCACAATAAAGGAGGAGAAAATAGCTTACAGGAGATGACTAGAAATTTGAAAGGAGTCAATCAAATGGAAATTTAAAAAAGCTGCAGTTCAGAAGATGATTGAAAATGTTATTAGAGGTTGCCCTCATTGTGGCATAAAATGTTAAATAAACCTCCCCCTTCAGTGCTGGCATCACATATGGCCACTGATTCAAATCAAGTCCTGGCTGCTCCACTTCTGATCCAACTCTCTGGGGTGGTCTGGAAAAGCAGTAGAAGATGGCTGAAGCCCTTGGGCCTCTGCACCCATGTGGGAGACCCTGAAGAAGCTGCTGGCTACTGGCTTCGGATTGGCCCAGCTCAGGCCATTATGGCCATTTGGGGAGTGAACCAGTGGATGGAAAACCTCTCTACCCATGCCTCTCTGTAATACTGCTTTTCAAATAAATAAATAAATCATTTTAAAAAATAGAACAATGTTTTAACTAAGACATAAAAAACCCACAAATTTCACCAGTTCATTGACTCTCCTATGATTACTTTTTCTCTTTTGATCTCCATTAGCAGTTTCACAATTCTGTTTTATTTTTCAGAATTCTAGAAATTCATGGTTACCCCATTGATCTTCCATAAGAACCCCATATTTATAATTAATTTTAATGGTCTTATAAATATAAATCTTCCTGGAGAAGAACTAGAACAGTGAATGACAAAGACAAAATCATCACAATTGAAATTTTTAAAGTAATTTAGCAAAGGAGATGCCCACAGGATTTGAAAAAGCACAGCAGTATCTTACAAACCAGTTCATCATTTCAGTCATTGATAGCACTGGAGCAATTTCAAAATTCTTCTAAAGTACCCAAGGAACCCTCCTCCCCTTTTTTAATAACAGCAGCTTGTAATATTTCACCATTGGACTTCTCAATGTTACATAACCCCTGGAAAACTTACATCAATAACATTTCTATATCAATGTAACAACCTAAAATTTATGATATTGCAACTAGATAATACTTTTCATGTAAAGTGAGCCTAATTAGCCATCATCTCTGCAAGTTGAAAACTACATCTTTTGTTGATTTCCAGGGATCCACAAAGAAATCAAGGGCAAAGCAGTTAATTTAGAACTTTGATTTTGAAAAAAATGTCAAAGATATCAAAAATTTAAAAATACTTGGTTAACATAGGATCTCTGATCATTATGAGACAATAATCATTCACTTATATAGAGTCAAATTATGTTTAAATATATTTTACATATTAAGTATATTTAATATTTGATTACTAGAAATATACACTTAAAAGATATTAAAAATCAACTCTTAACATTCAGTTTTCTAAACCCAAAGATAGAAAATACATGAGATTATCTTGACAAAACACAAAATTTCTTTCCCTCATGTAATTAGTTACCAAAAGATAAAGAAAATCCTTTTGTACTGTGCTTCTTCTAGTGGGAAGTTCCCCCAGATAACTTAGAAGTTAAACCTAATGGAAGGGTACCCAAACTTAGACACTGAAATAGTATGTGTGGAGGCTGTAAGCATTCAACCTTATAAAAGAATGAGAACACTTAGAAACAAGTACACCTGAGGCCGGTGCTTTGGCACTGCAGGTAAAGCCACTGCCTGCAGTACTGGCATCCCATAGGGGGTCAGTTTAAGTCCTGACTGCTCTACTTCTGATCCAGCTCTCTGCTATGGCCTGGAAAAGCAGTAGATGGCCCAAGTAGTTGGCCTCTCTGCACTAGTGTTGGAGACCCAAAGGAAGATGTTCCTGGCTCCTGGATTCAGATTGGCATAACTCCAGCCATTGCAGCCTTTTGGGGAGTGAACCAGCAGATGGAAGACCTCTCTCTAACTCTCTCTCTGCCTCTCTGTAACTCTGCCTTTCAAATAAATACATAAATCTTTAACAAAAAAGACAATAACATATCTTAGAAACAAAAGCATAAAAATCCATAGAACAGTTTAAATACATCTAGAAAAGTCAAGTATAGTGGCCAGTGTTGTGGCATGTTGTGTAAAGCCAGCCCCTGTGACACAGGCATCCCATCCTACATGGGCACTTGTCCAGTCCTGATTATTCCATTTCAGATCCAGATCCCTGCTAATGTGCCAAGGAAAATAATGAAAAATGGCCAAGTCCTTGGGCCCCTGCCACCCATGTGTGAAACCCAGAAGAAGCTCCTGGCTCCTGGCCATTGTGGCTCAGGTCCAGCCATTGTGGTCATCTGGGGAATGAACCAGTAGACCAAAGATCTCTGTCTCTTCTCTCTCTTTGTGAACTCTGGCTTACAAATGAAAAAATCTTTAAAAAAAAATTAGGTACTCTTAGTATCCTAGTCTTCTAAGATAAGCATTTCTCTTTAAGACTAATTAATTTCAAAGGTAGAGTTACAGAGAGAGAACAGAGAGAGAGAGAAAGATCTTCCATCTGCTAGTTCATTAGCCAAATGGCCACTACAACCAGAACTGGGCCAGGCAGAAGCCACTGCCAGGAGACTCATCCAGGTCTCCCACATGGGTTCAGGGTCCCAAGGACTTGGGCCATCCTCTCCTGTTTTCCCAGGTGCATTAGCTAGGAGATGAATCAGAAGTGGGCCACGAGGAATCAAACCAGTGCCCATATGGGTTGCTGCCATCACAGGCAGCATCTTAACCCGCTGTACCACAATGTCAGCTGTAAAGACAAGCATTTCTCATGACAGGCCATAACTAAACAATAAAGGAGGAGAAAATAGCTTATAAGAGATGGCTAGTTGTTGGAAAGGAGTCAATCAAATGGAAATTTTAAAAAATTGCAGTTGAGGAGAGGGTTGAAATGTTATTAGAGGGGCCAGGCACTATAGCGTAGTAGTCTAATCCTAGAAAAGCAGTTGGTGGCTCACTTGGTTAACCCTCCACTTTGAGTGCTGGCAACCCATATGGGTGCTGGGTATAGTCCCAGTTGCTCCTCTTCCAGTCCAGCTCTCTTCTGTGGCCCAGGAAGGCAGTGGAGGATGGCCCAAGTGTGTGGACCCCTGCACCCACGTGGGAGACCTGGGAGACAGGGAGGAAACACCTGGCTCCTGGCTTTGGATCCACACAGCACTGGCTGTAGCAGCCATTTGGGGGTGAAGCAATGGAAGGAAGACCTTTCTGTCTCTCACTGTCTAACTCTGTCAAATAAATAAGAAAAATAAAAAACAAGAAGTTGCAGTTGATTAGATGGTTGAAAATGTTATTTAGAGGGCATTGTAGGCTAATCCTAAGCAGTGCAAGGTGTGCTTGAGCATGGGGGATCTGCAAGAAGCTCCTGCCTCCTGTTCTGGATTGGCTCAGCTCCAGCCATTGTGGGTATTTGAAGAGTGAACTAGTAGATGGAAGACATTTCACTCTCTCTCCCTCTCTCTACCTCTCTCAAAATTTTTAAAAGTTATTAGACTGGGGCAGGCACTGTGGCATAGAAGGTCAAGCCTCCACCTCAGTGCCAGCATCTTATATGGGTACCAGCTCAGTTGAATCCCAGCTGCTCCACTTCCAATCCAGCTCTTTACTAATGCACCTGGGCAAAGCAGAGAAATGTGGTACTTGAGCCCCTGAACCTGTATGGGAGACCCAGAAGAAGCTCCTGGCTCCTGCCTACTGGCTCCTGCCTGACCCAAACCCCAGTCATTTGGGTAGTGTCATTGGATGGAAGATCTCTTTCTTTCCCTCTTTCTCTCTTTGTATCTCTTCCTTTCAAATACATAAATGTGTTGTAGAAAGTTATTAGACTTTAAAATCAAATATGAAAAACCTCTTGCACAAATCATTAATATTTATATTTTTGTAAAAAAATTTACTAACTTAATGTAGGGTATAAACCCTAGTTTTATTTATTTGAAAGAATTCCAAAAAAATAAAGACAATGAGAAAGTGATCATCTGGATCACTTCCCAACTGACTGCAACAGCCAGAGCTGGGACAGATTGAAGAAGCCAGAAGCCAGGGAAGTCCATGTGGTTCTCCCACATGTGTGGCAGGGGTCCCAGCACTTGAGCCATCTTCTGCTATCCCAGGCACATTCGCAGGGTGCTGGATTAGAAGTGCAGCAGTCTGGACTCAAAGAAGCACTCTTATGGGATGCAGGTATGATAGACTGCACTTCACCTATGATGCTGGCTGTACCTTGAACATTTTTAATGTCAGGGCTGGAATAGTGATGTTGTGGGGAAGGCCACCACCTGTGATGCTGGCATCCATATGGTCACATGTCACAGCTGCTCTACTTCAGATCAAGCTCCCTGCTAATGGCCAGGGAAGAGCAGAGGAAAATGCACAAGTGTTTAGATCCCTGCCACAGATGTAGGAGACCTGAATGGTGCTCCAGGCTCCTGCCTTCAGTCTGGCCCAGTGCTTGCTTGCTGCAGACGTCTGGGATTGAACCAGTAGATGGAAGATGTCTGTCTCTTTCTACCTCTCTAACTCAGCCTTTCAAATACATAAATAAAACTTTAAAGAATTCTAAATTTTGGTATGTTGATTTAGAATTATTTTTATTGGGGCCAGCACTGTGGCATAGTAGGTTAAACCTCCACCTGCAGTGCTGGCATTTTGTAAGAGCACTGGTTCAAAATGCCCTAGAAAAGCAGTGGAGGATGGCACAAATCCTTTGGCCTCTGCACCCATGTGGGAGACTTGGATGAGGGTCCTAGCTCTTGGCTTCAGATTAGCAAAATCCAGCCATTGCAGCCCTCTGGGGAGTGAATCTGTGGATGGAGGACCTCTCTCTCTCTCTCTCTCTCTCTCTGTTATTCTGCTTTGCAAATACTTAAATAAATAAATCTTAAAAAAATATTTCTTATCCTTGATAACTTGATTTTTTTTACTTTGAACTTTTATTTGGCAAAGCAGCACTGCATAAACTGTGCAGTAACAAAGACAGTTTACACAGAATGTTAAATTCATATACATTATTAGCAAATTAAACAAACAAAAAAACCCTAAGCTACAAATCCCCTATCACTTTTAGAGAGAAAGAATGAACTCTGTCAGTTATGTCCAATCTTAACAGCAGTGTCTACAGCACATCACCTGCCATTTTAAGTTTCAGTACTTACAGATGCCTACTTGGAAGGTAACAAAGCAGTTGACTGTATCTACAACATGCTATTCTGTGACACCACCTCAAAAGCTTTAAAAAGAAAGCTCATCTCTACTTTCTTAGTAGCATCTAACAGATATCCAAATACCAAGAATCTTAACTTGTGAATGGTGGTGTTATCTGATACACAGAAGAAATTTGATATATTAACATCAGAACAAAATTAAGTGTCCATGAAAAGGAAAGCCACTCCTCAAAATCAGTCATAAACTAAAATTTTCGATTTTGCAGAAGCCCTATTTTCCTATTTTAAACTGTGGGCATGTGAAAGAAGTAACACACACATTCCTATTCTGCAGCCTTCCTCTGCCAGTCAGGCTCTCTGCCTCTTTGAGGAATAAGAAACCCCTACCAAACCACACATTTTCATGCTGAAAATAACAGTGTGATGAAGTCCAAGTGAGCTGTGATGCTGTTGGTTTCCAAACAGCATCAAAAAGCTTTAGGGCCTGAGATGAACAATCCACTGAAATATCATGGGCTGGTCAAGCTGATGGTCTTAGAGTTCATTCCCTGCACATGTGGAAGAAAAGAGCAGAAAATAAAATCACTCCCACCTAGACCATTGTTTTTATCTGTTAAAGGCACATATACCACCCCTACCAAAGGCTTCATTTTGACACTGCCATCTTGCAGGTAACTTATTGTTTAGTGATAACTTAGCAAGGAATTTTGAACAGCTGTGTATTAACAACTTATGAAAACATTTACCAAAAGACCCAATCCCTTCTATATATTTTAAGCCAAGAGTACATGTATTTAGAAAAATCTATCTTTTACACTTAGCAATTCATTTTTTATTTTTTATGAGCATTTATCATTTATTGGAGAAAAAAAAAGTCATCCTACTGCAGAGTAGTTCTTGGTCTCTCTAGCTGCTACACGGCTTTATCTCTCTGTAGCCACTGTAAGTCAGAGATGCTCTTATCCCTGGCAGGAAAACCTGAGGTTCATTACCTCATGTCAAATTGGATAGGGTCCCCAAATCAGTAATCCATCCCATGATCACCTTGAGGAGATGATCTGGGTTGTGCATGGCACAAGCATCATGAGCCATCAGGGGTGGGATTCCCTTTGTACCCAGTCATCCTCCTCACCTTGCACAGCTTGTAGTTCAGTTTGTATACCACCTCCTGCTCATGTCTGCCACCACATGCCTTCTGCTGTGATGTAGTGATCAGCAAAATGGCCCCTTGGTGTCAAGGATGAGGCAGAAATGCTCACCTGTCTTCTTGATGCTAGCCAATGTTTGCTCCATCTCACATGTATCCATGAATGCAGCAAGGTATGCAACATCAGTTTTTGAACCTGGTTGCTGATTCTGATCAAGCACTGCATACAGTTCTTTACCTCCTCTCCAGTCACTGCATACTTGAGTCCATTTCTCAGGCAGATGATGAGAGGGAGACACCCTTAGGTTGCAAGGACATGATGATGCACAAGGTGCCACAGCAAAGTGCAGAGAAAGCAAAGACCACCAATTCATTTTGAGCACTTATACTTAGATTGCCTGAAAAACTAAAATATTAGATAAGTATGGTTATTCTTAGGTTATGATCTTGCCAAAGAACAACTTTAAAATTGAACTTCATAGAAAGCAAAGAACATTGCATCACTTTCATATATTGTTTGTGCTTAGCTGAAAATTATATTTTGATTTTAACACAAATAAGCACAACAAACTTTTAAACATACTACAGGTACATGTATATAAGGCATAGCATATGTTATGAGACAGAAAAATATAGAAATCGCTGCAACAGTTTTTAAATCTTTTAACTCCATTACCTGACAAATAATCAGGCCCTTATGGCTCACCACGTGGGTTGCCAATTCAACAGAAATGAATGTTGGCAAGAGGAAAAAGCTTATTTCTAGAAGCTGGCATCTTGGGGAAAGATATTTATCTTTTTTTTTTAAAGATTTTATTCATTTGGGGCCCGGCGCCGGCACCCCATATGGGCACCGGGTTCTAGTCCCAGTTGCTCCTCTTCCAGTCCAACTCTCTGCTGTGGCCCAGGAGGGCAGTGGAGGATGGCCTAAGTGCTTGGGCCCTGCACCAGCATGGGAGACCAGGAGGAGGCACCTGGCTCCTGGCTTCAGATCAGCACAGTGCCAGCTGCAGCAGCCATTTGAGGGGTGAACCAATGGAAGAAAGACCTTTCTCTCTGTCTCTCTCTGTCTATAACTCTACTTGTCAAATAAATAACTAAGTAATATTTTATTCATTCATTTGAGAAACAGAGCCATGGAGAGAGGGAGAGCCAGAGAAAGGTCTTCTACCTGCTGGCCCACCCCCAAAATAGCCAAAATGGCCAGAGCTGGGCTGATTCAAAGCCAGGAGCCAGGAACCTCCCCAGCTGGGTGTTGGGCCCAAGCACCTGGAGCATCCTGCACTGCAGAAAGCCGAATCAGGAGAGAAGCCAACATGCACATGAAATGGTGCCCACAAGGGAAGACAGCACTACAGGTGAAGGCCTAGCTCTCTATGCCACAGCATGGCTCCAAGAGAAAGCTCTTGATGTAAAATGTTCTCTTTCTCCCAAAGAGTTTTTAAAGGACAAGGGTAGCTTCAGGGGGAAGTTAGAAATAATGAGTCACTTTAACCGCTGATATGTAGATGTTCAAGCTTTTTTCTGATGGAGACCTCTTAACCAGGGGAGTCAGCATCAGTTGGTTGGAGGATCCTTGTCAGTGGGGTCAAAAGTCCACCATTATGAGGCCAGCACCATGGCACTGTAGGTTAATCCTCTGCCTGTGGTGCTGGCATACCATATGGGTGCTGGTTCTAGGCCTGGCTGCTCCTCTTCCAATCCAACCCTCTGCTGTGGCCTGGGAGAGCAGTAGAGGATGGCTCAAGTCCTTAGGCCCCTGCACCTGCACGGGAGACCTGACTCCAGATCAGCACAGCTCTGGTAGTTGAATTACTCTGGTAGCTCCAGAGTAATTCAGGTAATTCAGAATATCAGTAAATGGTTTTTGCTATACAAAATGTGAAAAGGAAAAGGGAAGGAAGATGGTTTTATTATGGTTACAACTCCTTTTTAAAACTCCCAAAGAAAAATAAATAAAAGTTCTAATCAATTAAATATAATTACTTCTTGCTTTTAGTAACCTAAGTTAACCCTATTGTTCCACAGCTGAAGCCTGAAAAACTTACTTGAGCATTTAACTTGGAAAGCAACTCTAGTCCCAGTGATGGTACTGGACACTAACATACACAAAGATAATTATATCTTCATTTCAGGTTCAGTTGGCACTCTGCTCAAAAAACACCTTTTATCGTATTAATTCTTGTTCCTCACAGTCAATTTCATCAGAGGCATCTGTGGAAATTTACAACAGGTTGTTAAGAGATCAGGGAGCCAGGAAAGTGAGGGTTTAGTTCAGGTAGGAGAGAGGGGAAAGTCTGGAAACTAGGGCAGTGTCCATACCACTCAGAGAGCAGGCCAAAGCCACATGCAGCAAGCACCTCGAGCTGCTATCCACCACTTATCACCAGCAGCAATGCAGAAGCAGAGAGCGTTCGTTATTTAAGAGAGAGAAGTAAACATGGGTTCATACTGAGCACCAGGAACTAGCCGCATGGAGGAGCATCTAGGCCTGGAAGCCTAGGACGCAGAGCTACAGAAAGCCCCCTCCTGGCAAGAGGTCAAGGGAGAGAAGGGCCGGACACATCATGTCCTAGGAGTTTAACCCACTTCCAAAGGGGAGTGGTTAATTAACCTGATTGGCTGGTTGGCACCCAGGTGTGGCCAGGTAGGGGCATGACATCACACAGGGGCGAGGTGAAGGCGTGGCCTTCCAGCTCACAAACCTAATCAATTTTAACCTGCATGCCTGCCGACTTCAACTCTGACTTTCAAATGAAATAAATATTTTAAAAATCCACTTAACAGCCATCTTCTCTTAAATTTAACACATACACAGGCCATGCAGTATTACAATAGAACACCACTTTCTTCTTAGTAATAGGATTGTAACTGTAGCTGCTTAATCAGCCACAACACAACTCAAGGTGCTTTTGGATGGAAATTAAATTGAACCACTCGTATTTCACCCAATGAGTACTCTTCCAAACCATATCCAAATCTTCCTCACAGAGGGGCTGAGGCAAAAATCTTAGAATCTTGTCTCCCACATGAAGCAGGCAGGCATACAGGTTAAAATAGATTAGGTTTGTGAGCTAGAAGACCACGCCTTTGCCACGCCCTTGGTGGCCACATGCCCCTACCTGATGCCTTTGCCATGCCCCCGTGTGGCCTCATTCCCCTACCTGCCCACACCTGGGTGCCCACAAGCCAATCGGGTTAATTAACCACTCCCCTTTGGAAGTGGGTTAAAAGCCCAGCCATGATGTAGCCCTGCCTGCTCTTCTTCTCTGGCCTCTTGCCAGGACAGGGCTTGCTGTAGCCCTGCACCTCCAGAGCACAAGGCCTTCAGGCCATGTGTTCTAGGCTTCCAGGCCTAATGCTCACTCATGTGGCTGGTTCCTGGTGCTTGGTATGAACCCCTATTCACCTCTCTCCCCTAAATAAAGCTCTCACTCTCCTATGCATCTTTCTCACTAAATAAAAGCTTAAAACGTACCATGCTGCCTCGTTTATCTGTACCCGTATTTAGAATTCTTCTCTAAATATTAGGCAAGAACCCTCTTGGGCTTATTAATATCGAGGATTTAGTAATAAGCCCATGGTGAAATCATATGTCACCCCAAATTCCGGTAGCACATGTGGCACCCCAGATAGCATTTCTAGGGAACTTTAAGGGGCCACAATTTAGTATGGATTTTATGGGGTATTCTCCGATTTCACACAAACCAGTGTTAGAGTTGGATTGCTCTTGCCACCCCAAAAACGCTCCAAGAGACCTTCTCTCATGCAGTTAACAAAGGGTAAGGTTTATTGATGATCCGACATGTCGGGGCCCCCGTCCCAGTACAGGCGAGCGGCCCCAGATAGTCTTGGGTTGGGGTTTTTATACACGTTTAAACAAAGAAAATCAATCATTGCATAGATCAGACAGAGGTATAGAGTAAACAATTGATACAAGTTAAGTGATTTTACAACCAGTTGATTTATGAATACAGGGAGTACAGGATATGGAGTAAGGGCCTGATTAGACCTCAGAGAACCATATGGCCTATACAGAGAGTATCAAAAAGCCTCTTATTGCCAAAAGGGAGGGCCACACAACAAACACAACAAAGTTGCAGGAACTGCCTTGATGATACCTAGGAATGCAGCTGAATGGGGATAAGGGACACATGGTGGGGTCAGGGGTCCAGGAGGCAAAGAGATATATGGTGACTTCTTCTATCTTACTTAGGTGAAACTAAGGTTACGCTCACATTGGGGTAATTTACTGACTAATTAACTTTATAGAGAATGGCTATGCAGAGCAAGTCTAACGAGGTCAGGAAAGTTCACCAGAGGAGGTGGGGGGGGGGAGCGGCTTTTAACTTTTTAACCCTTCACCAGTGCCACAAAAAATGACCTAAGCCAGGTCCAAATTCCATGAACCCAAAGATCAGAGACAGAAATTTCAGTCTCAGAGCTGTTGACTCTGTACACAAATGGAAGCCATTATGCTAATAGGTAGCTAATGCGCAGAAGGAAGAGAAAAGAAAGTCCCGGAGAGAAAGTGCTCTCAGCAGCTGCTGGATGTCCCGAGTCCCAGCCAGCAGGTTAGCTCACAAGCAGCTCTGGGGAGGGAGTACAAGTGGCCATTGCCCTCCTTACCAGTGTGAGAGGGTCAGGCCACTGGAAGAATACACCCAGCTTCTGGATCGCTCACCAATGTGGTTATTGAGTGAACAATCCAGCTCTTGATGCTCGCCGCTTCAATTCACCAAAGATGAGGCCTGGCCAGAGGAAAAGGTTTATTGCAAGAAGGCAGCAACAGCCTTGGGGAAAGAAAAAGAAGTTTCTCTCAATCCAAACACCCAGTACAGAGGATTTTTAAAGAGACAGGGTAATTGGAGGGTGAGGATTCAAATAAAACAATGAGTCTATTCAATTGACAATTATGCAGATTTTCAGGCTTTGTTCTGAGGCACAGCCCACTACCCAGTCAGAGGAGGCCAGGGTGTCACCCCAGGGGCTTTCTGCCTCAGTTGTTGGGGGGGGTGTTCTTTGTCACTTGGGGCAAAAGCCTGACATTCCTAATCATCTCCTTTTTTCAGATGGCTTCTGAAATTCTTATGCAAATATTATTCACTAGATTACAGCAACAGAGGGTGCCTTCATTAAGGTAAACATTTGAAAAGGAAAAATGCATTTATTGTGGTTACAGGATTACCATTCTGTTGGAGGAGGGTATTTGAGGGCTTATAAAGAGGTTTTAAGGAAGGGTGTGCTGGTGTAAGGACTAGATGACCTAATGGGGAGTCCTTTTAACAGTGGGCAAAGACACTTGCTTCTCCCCAGAACCTGTGTATTAGCAAGACAGAAGTGGACTGCCCACTCCTCTGAGTTTCTAGTTTTATCATGAGAATAGAAGGGAAGTTAACAATCCCACCCTTCTAACCTGGTTTTACCACGAGAATTTGCCTATTGGATAGTTCCCAAGGTTTTTTGTTTTAACAAGAGCAGGCTAGACAAGATTATGATTCTGTCCCTCTGATAGATTGTTAGCTGTTATTATTCTGCTCATCCAAACTGCAGTTAAAAAACTCCACTCCATTTTTCAGGTTTCCCTCTCTTGGAGACCCCCTAGTGGCTGCTGTGGCAAGAGGTTTCTCATGTAAATAAATCTGGCTTTGCTCACTGCCTGTCCACATGGAAATTCCTTGTGAGACATGCACCCTAGGCACCTTCCTTCATCACCATTTTCCTCCATTACTTTGGTGTGGTGAAGTCATGGAAGAGTTGACGGTCTCTGGTTTCAGATATCATGGCTTGTTGCTAGATCGATGACAAGGCTTAAGTTCTCTGATTCCTCCTGGTGGTCCTCAAACCTTCCAGCACCTGTGTCCTTCAGCTCTACCTCAGCCTAATGGTAGAACAGAGACCTGGGGCTCCCCTGCTCTCTTAAAAACCTACTGTAAATTTCCACAGATGCCCCTATGAAGTTGACTGTGAGGAGAAGACTTAATAATCACTGGGATTTCTAAGGGTTGGGTGTCTGGGTGTCTACTTCTCACTGTTTCTACACACACGCACACACACACACACACCAGTCATGGACAAAATATTTCCCAGGTGCAAAATTAGGTAATGTTATCAGACTCAGTAACCTCCTTTGCACCAAGCAAACAGGTTTCTCCTGGTGTGCCTTTATTGGAGGGGCAGGGTTTTGTAGTGTAAAGTACTGGGTTGCTTTCCTAGGCCTGCTTCTAAGGCTGCTGCATTCCTTCTGCAGAGCACATGTTTTGTTTCCCATGACTGCTTTCACACACATAGGCTAATTTCTATCTTCCTGTCTAAAAATATTATTAAGAGCATGAAAATATTTTTTTTAATTTATTTGATAGATAGAGTTAGTGAGAAAGACAGAGAAAAAGGTCTTCCTTCTGTTGGTTCACCCCCCAAATGGCCGCTATGGCTGGAGCTATGCCGATCCAAAGCCAGGAGCCAGGTGCTTCCTCCTGGTCTCCCATGTGGGTGCAGGGGCGCAAGCACCTGGACCATCCTCCATTGCCTTCCTGGTCCACAGCAGAGATCTGGACTGGAAGAGGAGCAACCTGGACTAGAACCCAGCACCCATATGGGATGCCGGCAGGTGGAGGATTAGCCAAATGAGCCATGACACCTGCCCCATGAAAACCTTGAATAGAAAAATACCCTTAGAAACAAAAGCTGAAGGAATTGTCTGATTACATGAAAAAAATTAAACACATTAAGAAAAGACAGAAGAATCAAGTATCCTATGACCTTAGGCTTCTAAGATAAACAGTTTTAATGTTAGGTCACAAGAGTCAGAACCAAGGAGGAAGAAATAACTTGCAGGAGATGCCTAGAAATTTGACAAAGAAAATCACCAATTAAGTAGAAACTACTAAAAGGAGAAACAGCATTAAAAATAGATTTCAAAATGAAACAGCAAGATTATTACAAATATGTATGTTACCGGAGGGAAGGCCATGGAAGCTGTGGGGTTCTTGTCTTCACACAAGAAAGAATTCAGGTGTGAGACAGAGGGCAGAGTGCTAAGGCTTTATTGGGGATAGGGCATCCGTCAGTACAGAAGGGACAGAAAGAGCGCCCAGTTGCTCGGACTGGGGAGAGTGAGGTTACATGGTTGAGTGGAAAGAATACACCTGGGCAGGCCAGGTGGGTGGCTCAGCAGAGAGGCAGAGGGCAGAGCTCGCAGTCTGCTTAGACTCCCTAGGTTTTTAAGGGAGTCTGTTTACCCTCCTCCCCCTCTCCTCCAGGACAAAGGATGGAGAGTCCAGGTGGAAGGGTTTGTTGGGTGAAAATTAGCAAATTCCTCCCCAGATTTGCTGGCAAAGTAAGGAGGCTTCCCTTAGGGCATCTGAGGAGGTTTTATTGCCCCATGTAATCAAGTAACCCATTTGGTCCTGAGCAGAGAGAATTCCCCTGGGAGCTTTCCTAGGGGAGGGGGGGAAGGGCTGGTACCCCCAGGGAGGTTATCAGGGTCTGGGGTCTGAGCAGGACTTTGAAGTGCAAGTTGCTGGGCTTCCAGAGTTTCCACAGTAGGTGCTGGTCTTCAGGCCTGCCTCACAAACACATAGGCTAAATTCCTGACTTCCTAACATTTATATGCTTTGAATAACCTTATTGCTTTCGCATAGTGAAAAATCCATAGTTCTGTTTCTTTGAACTTTCATAAATGCTACCAAAGGCAATCTAGATGAGCCCTTGCAAGAGACTTCCTCCCTAGAGACCCCATTTCAAATCCTAAAGGCTCTTCTACAAGCACCTGCCTTGAGTCTTCCTAACCCACTTAAACTGTTCTTCACTCTACCCTTCTCCAGCCTGTTAGGGTCGAAATGCGTCCACCACCCGAGGAACAACTCCAAGAGACACTCTCATGCAAACAGCAGGGGGTTTATTGAACCAGCATGCTGGGGCTCCCTGAACACGCATGAACAGAGAAGCCCTGAGAAGTCAAGGGCCAGGGTTTTTATAGGGTTTTTAGAGACATTTTACATCACAGCAAATCATCTCATTTGGCGGGAAATTCAAAGGACATCTCCTAGATTTGATTGGCACATCCAGTGGCGGGAACGGACCCACTAAGGTGGTTGGATGGCTCTTGGGGTTGATGCCCTTTGAATTGAAGCATAGGGTCTGGGCCATTGGAGTGTACGTGCCAAACTGCAGGGTCTCACACAAGGTCACACAAGATCACGGGAAGGTTTGTGGCTTATCTAGGAACTCAGGGACAGGGAACTGGTCAGGTGAGACAAGATACAGGAAAGGGGTAGGCAGGGGCTCTGCACAGCTGGGTGGGTGAGGCAAAGGCCACATAGTTTTGGTCCCTTATCTTTACAGCTGCACCTAATTTCAGCTTTGGGGGAAAAAAGTTTAGGGCTGTAATTTTAAACTTAATTTTTCACATCCCACTGTTACTTTTCATCCCTGCTCTTCTCTCAACCCAGCTACTCTCCTCCCCACTTCTCTCATCCCCTCAAACCCTATTCCTGTCCTCACTTCCTTGATTTTTCCTGACTACATTTCATCACCTCAGACACTCCTATTCCCAGAGCCCTGGATTGGGTCATTGATGGTAGTGCTTCTAAAGCTCCCCCTTTTCCCACTGGATATGCAATAATTGAGGGGCATCGTGATGTCACCTCCTCCTCTTCCCTGTATAGGGTCATAGAGGCTGGGCCCCTACCTCAAGGCACTACCTCCCAACAGGCCGAGTTGTTAGCCTTGGTTCAAGCCTTCACCTTAGCCAAAGGAAAGACAGTCAATATACATACAGATTTCCGATATGCCTATAACATTATGCATTCCAATGCCCAGATATGGCAAGCCCGAGGGACCCCTATAATAAATGGCAAGCTGATTAAAACTCTACTTGATGCTGCTCAGCTGCCAACAAAAGCTGCTATTATTCACTGGAAAGGACACCAGAAAGGTAAACAATCCCTATCTGAAGCTAATAACAAGGCTGAACTGACAGCTAACACAATGGCTCCTGGGGAGAGGATCCCATCTTTTCTCTGTAACTTAGCTCCTGTGTATTCAGACCTAGAAATCTCTCAGTTTCAACAACAAGGGGAATCTAGAAAGGACTCATGGTGGTTTCTAGATGAAAAACTAATACTCCCTTCTTCTCTCCAAGTTACCTTTCTAAAGAACCTCCATTCTCTCTATCACTCAAACTCAAACTCTCTTCTTCACTTCCTGAGATCACATATACACCTAACTCCTGCCATAAGAGAAACTCTGCATAACATATCTCAGACTTGTAGCCCCTGTCAAACTGCTAACCCCAATTCTAATATCAGGCCACCCCATTCCCCACTCACCAGGCCCATGGATCACTCCCAGGAGAGGACTGGCAGATTGACTTCACCCATATGCCACCAGTTAGGCAAACACGGTACCTTCTGGTGATGGTGGACACCTTCCTGGGGTGGGTGGAAGCTTCCCCTACTACTAACAAAAGAGCTTCCACCATTTCCACTGTATTATTAAATGATATTAACCCAAGATTTGGATTGCCTGCTTCCATCAGTCAGACAATGCACCAGAGTTTACCTCTAAAATGACTCAAATAGTATCTGCCTCTCTTCATAGCTCATGGCATTTTCAGATTCCCTATTGTCCCCCCTCCTCAGGAAAAAGTAGAATGGATGAATGGAATTTTAGAACAGGCTCTAACTAAACTCTAACTCTCCACCCAGGTTTAGTTGGACTGGGTAAAACTCCTCCCTTTAGCTCTGTTAAGAATCAGATCTCTTCCCCAGAAGCCCTTAATGCTTAGCCCATTTGAAATTCCCTATGGAAGGCCTCTCCTTCCACCTAGCTTCCCTCCCCTACAGAGCTCTGAAGCTATTCCTCCTCCTCTCAATTTCTCTCTTCTTACTGAAATGTGCTCTGACTTATGGATATATGCAGACACACATCTACCCAAACCACACTCTCTGCCTCCTGACTATATCCCTACCTTTCCACCTGGTGACTGGATTTCTCTAAAACAAAATGAGGCTGCTCTAAAACCAAAGTGGAGCAGGCCCTACCAGGTGATATTGACTACCACCACTACAGCCAAACTCAAAGGGCACCCTCCCTGGGTGCATTTTACTTCGTTAAAACTAGTTACATCTCCCTCATATAAGTCCACCCCAACAGGACCCACCTCTCAGCTCGACACGCTAACGTGAGGCATTTACAAGGTAACTCTGCCTCATTTTGGCCATTGTTTCCACCATGGGCCATGGCTCTAGTGTCTCCTTTTGCCCTCATAATCATAGTGCTCCTATTTCTGCCATGCATAATTAACCCATTCCAAAGGTTCTTGCAGGAACAAATAACTGCTATATCTCAAGCCAACTCACAGGAGCAACGCAAGGCTGCTCTTCCTCTTCAATCAATCCTATCCCAAATATAGGTCACTGCTCAAGTCCTGGCTCCATGTCTAAGCCCCCTATCAGCAGGAAGTAGCCAGAGAGAAATCGGCACCCCTCTCCTTATCTATACTCAGAGTCAGGATTGATGGAACAATGACATAAGCCTCAGCCATTCTCCCTCATTGCCCAAAATAGGTAAACACTGGAATGTATTCCTTGCCCTTGAAACTCAACTGGATTTCACACCCTATTGCCTTCATACCCCACCCCTTACAGCCACCTGAAAGACCAGTTGCTCTGAACACCTGAAAGACCAGTTCCAGGAATTCCCCTCTGCCTGCTGGCCCCTACCCAAAATATAAAAAGGCCCAGCCCCTGGGGTTGGGGACTTCTGCCCTGTGCTCCACTAGTGTGCATGTGGGCAGTTGATCACCCACCTCTACAGACTTATTTTCTCTGAATAAATGCAGTCTGTCTGTAAATTTGTACACTGCCCCCTCTCTATTCTGCACCTCTTTCCCTAACATTTTGGTGCCCTGTGTGGGGAAGCAAAAATCTGCAACTCTTTTCCTAACAATTACCAATGCTCAATTTTGAGAAACTCATAGAATTAATTTCCTTCTAATCTAGCCAAAGTAATCTCACACAAAATTATCTGCTACAAATCTGTAACATTCTTATATTACCTAAGTTATTTATTCTGTTTTGTTCCTCTCTCTCCTTGCCAAACACCAGTTTTATTTCAGGTTAGACAAAGATCACTTGCTTTCTTTGTTATTCAAAACACATCTTGAGTACCAAGACACATTCTCATTCTCACGTTTATAGCTTCCTTAACATTTTTCTCTCCCCTATCTATTGGTTCCTTAATTTGCAATTTAAAATGATCCTAAAAAGCCTCTAAAATAAGAACAAAGCATTTTAATGAAACATAAAATTTCAAATTATTTTAAAGTAGTTAAATCCAAAAGTCCATTGTCTTTTACAACTTTTACAAGACCAACAGTACAAAAGTTTGAAAACATTTCTTTTATGTTTTTTATTATTATTATTATATACTTATTATTAACAATTACAGATTTTTTAAGAAACTAAAATATTAGACTAGTATGGTTATAATCTTGAGTCATGTTTTGCCAAAGAACAACTCGAGGAGTTAAATTTTACTTCAAACAGGAATTAATGAACATTGTGTTATGCCACTAACCTGCATCATTTTTTCTTGTCAAAATTGAGCTTTTATGACTTTGAGTATCCAAAAAAGTAAGTATAACTTTTGCTTGACCAGCAAATCCAGGCACAAAACATGTCAGTAACCCTGAAAATATTTTAATTTATATCTATCAACAAAGTTAAAACAACCTATCAGATACTTACTTAGGTCACATGAATCAAAAGATATTTGAGGCCGGCACCACTGCTCACTAGGCTAATCATCCTCCTGCGGCGCCGGCACCCCAGGTTCTAGTCCTGGTCGGAGTGCCGGATTCTGTCCCAGATGCTCCTTTTCCAGTTCAGCTCTCTGCTGTGGCCCTGGAAGTGCAGTGGAGGATGGCCCAAGTGCTTGGGCCCTGCACCCGCATGGGAGACCAAGAGGAAGCGCCTGGCTCCTGGCTTCGGATCTGTGCAGTGCTGGCTGCAGCGGCCACTGTGGGATGAACCAACAGAAAAAGGAAGACCTTTCTCTGTCTCTAACTCTTCCTCTCAAAAAAAAAAAAAGATATTTGGGTTAATTAAATAGTTTTAATTTATGTGAACACTCATTTGCCTATGTCAGTTAAAACAAAGCTCTTAAGGAATTTTTTACCATTCAGACATAATATACAATATACAACATAATATACAATATACAACAAATACACACATATATATAGCATATATCATGAGAAGGAATAATGTCATTTTGAAATCAGACACGACCCCCTAAATTCCACACTGAAATGTGGGCCTTAAGTTTCCCAGAAGTGCTATCTGGGTGCCACATGTGTTACCAGAATTTGGGGTGCCACATGATTTCACCATGAACTTATTAATCCCCAATATTAATAAGCCCAAGAGGGTTCTTGCCTAATATTTAGAGAAGAATTCTAAATACCGGCACAGATTAACGAAGCAGCATGGTATGTTTTAGGCTTTTATTTAGTGCGAGAGGTATCTAGGAAAGTGAGGGTTTAGTTCTGGTAGGAGAGGGAGGAAAGTCTAGAAACCAGGGTAGCATCCATACCAAGCAGGGAACAGACAAAAGCCACGTGCAGCAAGCACCTCAAGCTGCTATTCACTGCTTACCACTGGCAGCAAAGCAGAGGCTGAGAGTTAGGTAAATATGGTTCATACTGAGCACCAGGAACCAGCCACATGGAGGAGCATCTAGGCCAGGAAGCCTAAAGCACATGGCCTGAGGGCACATGTCCTGGAGGCACAGGGCTACAGCAAGCCCGTCCTGGCAGGAGACCAGGCAAGAAAAGAAGGCCCAGACACACTGTGTCCCAGGCTTTTAACCCACTTCCAAAGGGGAGTGGTTAATTAACCTGATTGGCTGGTTGGCACCCAGGTGTGGCTAGGTAGGGGGATGAGGTCACACAGGGGTGTGGTGAAGGTATCAGGTAGGGGCATGACATCACACAGGGGCATGGCGAAGACATGGTCTTCCAGTTCACTAGTCAATTTTAGCCTGTATGCCTGCCTACTTCATCGCCCCTTTATAAAATATTTAACTCCTTTTGAAAATTATCGACATAACAGAATTCTTTCAATAATTTAATTAACCATAATTTTTTTCTCAATTGGGACTGGCAGGAATAAAATCTTAACATAAGCATTTAGTTTGGAAAATAACTCTAGTCCCAGTAAAAGAGTTGAACATCTACACATGAAAAGAAAATTGTATCTTCAGTTCAGATTCAGTTAGCACCTTAATAAAGAAATATTTTGTAGTGCATTATTTTTCTGATTCTTGTTCCCTGCTTTCAATTGCACCAGGGGCTTCTGTGGGAGTTACAACTGGCTTTAAAGGACCAACGGGACCTCATGGGCCTCCTCATTCTTTAGAATGCAATGCAAACAAATCCATGCATTATCACAATTTTTCTTAGTTATGAGGCCAGAAATATTGGCTGTCCTTATCAGCTCAGAGGGATTTGGATGGAATTAACATCTGATTACCTGTATTTTACCCAAGATAAACAAATTTTTACTCAGTGACTCTTCCAAACAAAATTTCCCTTGTGGAGGGACTGACTGATCAAAGAGTCTTAAAATATCATCTCCCCAGGGCCGGTGCTGTGGCGTACTAGGCTAAAGCCTCTGCCTGAGGTGCCAACCTCCCATCTTAGAGCTGGTGTCCCTTACGGGTGCCAGTTCTGTTCCCGGCTGCTCCTCTTCTGCTGCAGCTCTCTGCTATGGCCTGAGAAAGCAGTAGAAGATGGACCAAGTAGTTGGCCTCTGTGCCCATGTGGGAGACCTGGAAGAAGCTCCTAGCTTCAGATCAGCCCATCTCTGGCTGTTGCAACCATTTGAGAAGTGAACCAGTGGATGTAAGACCTTTCTCTTTGTCTCTCCCTCTCTCTGTCTATAACCCTACCTCTCAAATAAATAAATAAAAATCTTTAAAAAAAAAATCTACCACCAGTTGGTACTGGAACAAATGACCTAAGCCAGGTCCAAATGGCATGAAGCCCAAATGTCAGAGGAAGAGGATTCCCAGTGGATATCATGTTTAAGCAGTCTTGGAGCCTCAACTCCCCAGCAAACACCATTTCTTTGTGTCAACAGATATTCGGAGGAAGCTAATGCCAAGGCAGGGATAAAAGGGAGAGTCCCCCAGAAAGGATGCTTGGCCTCAGCTGGGGCTGTCTCTGAAATCCCTGCCCAAGGTCTGCTCATAACCAGCAGCCACAGTTGAGAGCTGACACAGGGAGACAGCCTCACCCCCCTAGGAAGAGCTGTGCTAAGAGGACTGGGTTGTGGACTTGGTGACCTGCTTTCTAACTGAGGGGAATTCTGTGATCCAGGAGGAGAAAGAAGGGACAGGGGTCCCAAAACTCACAGCTTCTCCCCCCAATGCTGTGTATGAAGTCTGGATTCTCCCTGAGGACCCATGAATCCTAACCACACAATTTGGAAAAATACAGAGCTCTAGGGCTAAGCCAGTCACCACATTCAGGAATGAAACAAGATATCCAGGGTCCCATGCCAGCTGCCAGCCCAGCTGCCATCCTGCAAGAGGGAGGCACCTGGCCCCCACACACTCACCTCATTCCAGATTCTGAGCTGCCCAGGCATCCTTCCAAGGGCTCTTGTACTGAGAGAAGTGCACAGAGAGGCAAGGACTGAGCATCGTGGCACCTGCATGAGCAGCAGACTGGAGAAGCTGTTTAGCAGCATACAGAAAAAGACCTCGCCTCGCTCTTCATTATTGCTCCTGTGCGTCTGATTGGACAGCTTGCTGAGCCAGTGAGCAGGCAGCAATCAGATGATGCAGCCAATCAGAGTCACAGCTGCCAGATTTCCCCAAGGGGTTGGGGGGAGGGGTGCAGTTCATCCAGGTTGTGGCTGGTGGGGGAAGTGAGGGTTGAGTGTTGGGCTCAGGTCTGGTGGTGCTCATGGGGGCCTAGCTATCCTAAGAGCCAGGGCTGCTGTCACCTTCCTGCTGACCCAACCATACAAGATTGGAGACACTCCATCCACTGTGATCCTGCTGGGATCTTAGGACCTGGAGCTTCCAATAACCTCCTTTACAAGGGATGCAATTCACTCACAATTTACTGAATGCGGAGCTTTTCATCCTCTTCATGTTGTTGGCTTAATTGTCTTTTAGGTTTTTCATTTTGGTTTTTTCAATGATTAGAAAATATTTGTTGGCTCCGCGGCTCACTAGGCCTGCGGCACTGGTACTCCGGGTTCTAGTCCTGGTTGGGGCACCGGTTCTGTCCTGGTTGCTCCTCTTCCAGTCCAGCTCTCTGCTGTGGCCCGGGAAGGCAGTGGAGGATGGCCCAAGTGCTTGGGCCGTACACCCACATGGGAGACCAGGAGGAGGCACCTGGCTCCTGGCTTCAGATCTGCTGCTCCCTTGCCTGCAAAGGAACAACACTGTTCGCAGCTTATCGGTCTTCAGCAGACTTTTAATGAGAAAATAACAGTGACAGAGAAAGAATGAAGGGAAGAGAGTGGACAGGAAAGCCCCCTCCTTCCTCAGCACACAGCTTATATACAAAATCTGGCCAATTGCAAGTGGGCTCAAGTCCATGCACGGAACACTCCAATCCGCTGTCTGTTCACGCAGTGTGCACGCATCCTTGGGCCAATCAGATGAGGTGTCACGCAGCAGGCAGGCTCACTGCGTGGTCCTCGGCGCCATCTTGTTGTTTACGAGGCAGGCTCAGTGCCTCTGGAAAGTCCTGACCGTGGGAAAGCATTGCCCTAACCGAAACTAGCAACATCCACCTTGTGATAAAGACACAGCAACAGCTATCAGACTGACCTTGACGTGGGGGCTCCATGGCTGCGCATCCCATGGAGCCCCACAGGATCAGTGCAGCACACCGGCCGTGGCAGCCATTTGGGGGGTGAACCAACAGAAGGAAGACATTCTCTCTGTCTCTCTCTCACTAAATCTGCCTGTAAAAAGGAAGGAAGGAAGGAAGGAAGGAAGGAAGGAAGGAAGGAAGGAAGGAAGGAAGGAAGGATCTAAAAGTATTCTTTTTAAATTTTTTTTGACAGGCAGAGTGGACAGTGAGAGAGAGAAAAAAGTCTTCCTTTGCCGTTCTTTCTTCACCTTCCACTGCAGTTTAGTTCACAGTGCAAATATGGAATAGGAAATAATCCGCAAGAACATGAACATAAAACTCACTTGCTGGGACTGGCATTGTGGTACAGCACATTAAACTATCACTTATGATGCCTGCATCTCCTATCAGAGTGCCAACTTGAATCCTAGCTGTGTTCTTTCTGATCCAATCTCCTAACCTGTGTCTAGGAATTAGCAGATAATGGCCTGATTACTTGACTCCTTGCCACCCACATGAAATACTCAGATGGGGTTCCTGACTCCTGGCTTCAGTCTGGCCCAGGCCCAACTGTTGAAGCCATTTAGGGGAGAGAACCAGTGAATGGAAATCTCTCTCTCTCTCTTTATTCCTCCCCTATGTATGTGTATCTCCCTTCTCACTCTGCCTTTCAGCAAAATAAATAAAATATCTCCCTTCAGGATCAAGCATCTGGGGGATACTACACTTTAGAAAGAAATGGATTGACTTGTTCAGAGTACTCAAAGCAGTTTCTTTATATCCCAGTTCTTTCTCTGTACATATTTATGTTTTTATAGTACTGATTATGGCACCAGTGTGAGTTTTCATTCATTTTCTCATATCTAGTGTGTGACCTATTAAAAAGCAGCCTTCCTGATTGTGTGTCTTTTTGCTGCTCCATCCCAAATACTTAGAACAGTGTCTAGTGCCTGACATGTGAAGATCATTTGTTGAATGAACAAACTGAACTATTTACTAAATGTTAATGAAGGAGCTTATGTTCAATCAGTCCATTTATAAAATAAAGCTCAGCCAACTATGAAATGTTTATATTGTACATAAAATATATATGAATTTGCAATCTGCCTTTGAACTCGGTCATAAGCATCAGCATCCTGGTCTCCTTAATTTGTTGTAGGCAGTAAGAAGACTTCTGTTTGCTCTGTTTAAAGATCCCCATGGTTCTCAGTGTTCAGAGAGCTTTTCTGCTGGTGACCTTCCATGTCCACCTGGTTTCTCTTTGTACCAAGCCTGGACTTGAGGATTGTGATTGTGGCTATGGATCCCAGCTCAAAACTCAAAATGTACCCACTGAAATATTTTCTGATTTCTTTTTTGATTTCCTCTTCAAGCCAATGGCTGTTTGACACTGTGTGGATTGACATCCACATATGTGTGACTTTTCCCATTTTTCTGGAGTTGATTTCTATTTTAATTCCATTGGTGTGGGGAGCAACTCGGACTATACTGTTACTGGAATTAAGACTTATTCTATGCATCTGCTCTCCCACAATATGGCGCTGGGAGAGAAGAAAACAGCTTCTACACAGCTGCCTCCAGTTCAGCCAATAAACTGTAGGACTTGCTCCTGATTGGAGGAGAGCAGCGTACTCGGTGTGTGGGCAGCCGAGTTGGGATTGGCAGAGGAGGACTATAAAGGAGGAGAGAGACGGCATGCACCAGGAACATCTAAGGGGAACACCTGTGCAGCCCCCGAGAGAGCCGGCCGGCGGTGTGCCGCTCCCCTGCGGAAGTGGGGAAAGTGGCCAGGGGGAACCGCCCTTCCACGGAGGTGGAAGGGACAGTAGCCAACCCGGGAAGAACCAGCAGCAAACCCGGGGAGGGCCGAGCAGACGAAAGAACAGTGCAGGGTTTAGTATCGTTCCTCCACGAAGAGGGGGAGTGACATAATGGTGCCGTGACTCGGATAGGAAACCTAGGAGGGAAAAACCGGGAAGAAGTGGGAAAATACCGGAGAGAGAGACTAGCAAAGAGCCTAGGGGACCTCCTCGCAGCTTTTCCTCTAAGCAAGGGAAACGAGGGGGGAGGAAAATTCATGCATTCGTAAGAGCAGTCGTAGAGACGTCCCCCTGGTTTCTACAGCAGTGGAGGCAGGTGGGACGGAAATTACGCGAGGCTGGGGAATCGATAGAAGTGCTGAAGCTGTGGCAGCTCGTTGATCAGGTGCTTCAGGACCCCACGGAAGGGATCGAGTTGTTGCTTAATGAGGGGAGTGAATTGCAGGAGGAATTATGGCAGGGTAGCCAGGTGAGCAGCTATTGTAACGAACAAATGAGAAGAAAATCAAAGAAGGATTTAGAGAGCCAGGAAGCTTATGGGGGGGAGAAGGAAGCTGAGGAGGGAACCTCGCCCCCGAGAGAGATGCCAAGAATATATCCTGGCCATACAAGGCTGGCAAATTCAACCATAAAGGATGAATCACCACCCCGGTATCGCCCATTGGTACTACCAAAGTTTCCTCCTGTAAAGAAAAGCCCCTTTTTTCCACATGAGATTGAAGAAGAGTGGGAGGAAGAAGGAGTGATGGAGGGAGTAGGTATGCAGGAGGAGATAGAAAGGCCAAGAACCAAAAACAAGCAAAGGGGAGCTGTTTATAGAAAACCTGCTTGGGAGCAGTACCAGGAACCAGGCCAGGTGTTTCCTGTACTTCAGGATCAACAGGGAAACAGGGGTTGGACGCCTCTTGACCATAAATTACTTAAAGAGTTGCAACAATCAGTACAATTGTATGGGCCCCATGCAAGTTTCACTCAGGCAATCCTTGATAACATTGGGCAGCAAGGCCTAATACCCGAGGATTGGAGAAACTTAGTACAGGCGGTGTTAGGCGGGGGTGACTTCCTCTTATGGTTAGCTGCTTATAAAGAATTTGCGCGAGAATATTCAAAGCAGAACTATCAAGCAGGGAATCAAGCATGGGATGAGGAAATGTTAAATGGAGAAGGGCGATTTGCCAATCCCGATGAGCAGGCCCGATTACCAACAGCTGTCCTCTTACAAGTGAGAGAGATAGCAAGAAGAGCCTGGAAGGTGATACCCAGAAAAGGAGAAGTAAGACACAGCCTAAGATAGTACAGGGCCCTACCGAACCTTACGCTGACTTCGTGAACAGATTAATGGAAGCAGCAGGAAACATTTTTGAAACTGTGGAAGAAGCAATGCCCTTAGTCAGAAGATTGGCGTATGAACAGGCCAATAAAACATGTCGTGAAGCTCTTAGACCATGGCAGCATAAAGACATCCCTACCTTTTTGAAAATCTGTAGGGATGTCATGGATGATGTAGCTTCTGGATCACATGCTGCAGTAGCAGTAACCCGACAATTTAGACAGAACATGAGGGGACGAATATGCTTTAGATGTGGTCGAGAAGGGCATCTAATGAGGGAATGTAGGGCCAAATTTCCAGCCCGAGATCGGCAGGGCATAGAGAACTCGAGAAGACCAGGCCTTTGCCCACGCTGTAGAAGAGGGAATCATTGGGTCAGTGAATGTTACTTTAAAATGAATAGCGCAGGCAATCCCCTGAGGATGCCAAGTGAGCCGGGCCCCATAAGAAGATCAGGTGTATATGGACAACAGCAAAAAAACGGAATGTGGGCCCCTGCACCCCGGGGCCAAAACAATCGGTGGGTGCCACGGTCCCAACAATACAAAAACCAAATATTTACCGCGCAGAGTTACGAGCCACCGAATATTCGGTACTAACACCTCAAATGGGGCCACAAGCCATAGAGGTGAGGGCAGAAACAATTTCAGCGGAGCATAACGGACTTGGAATAATTGTAGGAAAAGAAACAAATGCTTTAAGAGGCCTAATGGTCATCACCGGAGTCATTCAATTACCTTTTGATAAGTTAAAAGTGCTAATACAATCTACAAAGGGTATTATACAAATCAATCCAGAAGAACCTGTGGCTCAAATGCTGATTATGACTGGAGCGCAGGATGTTCATGGACCCCAAGGGGAGAAATTTGCAGCCTTGTCCCTGTCTTTAGCAGATCACCTCTGTGGACCTTAACCATTAGAGGAAAGTCGATTCAGGGCCTGCTAGACACAGGTGCAGATGTAAGTATAATTTCGGAAAATGATTGGCCGAAGTCATGGCCCCTTCAGCCAGGAGATAATACTTTAGTAGGCCTAGGTGCGGCCATGACACCATCAAGACGTGCTCAGGTGCTTCATTGGCAGGATCAAGAAGGGAACAAGGGAAATGTGCAACCTTATGTTAGTGCACTCCCCATCACATTATGGGGAAGAGACATTTTAGAACAATTGGGACTGACGTTAACAAATGAGGACCAATTGGAGAGTTCTACAGGACAGCGTATTATGTATAAAAAGGGATATCAGGAGAGAGGATTAGGCTCCAGAGAAGGCAGAAGGGACCTAGCCCAGCCCAAAGGCGATTTTAAAAGACAGGACACGGGTTTTTCGTGGGGGCCACTGAGATGCAGCCGCTGCCATTGTCATGGCTGGACAACAAGCCAAAGTGGATACCACAGTGGCCCCTTACCCAGGAAAAGTTGGCTGCGGTAAATGATATAGTGTCACAACAATTAGAGGCAGGCCATTTGCAACCATCAACCTCCCCATGGAATACGCCAATATTCGTGATAAAGAAAAAATCAGGGAAATACAGGTTGTTGCATGATTTACGGGCTGTTAATCAGCAGATGCAACCCATGGGGGCATTACAACCCAGACTCCCGGTTCCTACTATGATCCCAAAGCATTGGCCACTAATAGTACTCGATCTGAAGGACTGCTTTTTTAGCATACCTCTACATGAACAAGACATTCAGAGGTTTGCTTTCACTGTACCTTCCATTAATCATCAAGGTCCCGACAAAAGATATGAATGGAAGGTGCTTCCCCAAGGAATGACTAACAGTCCTGCCATATGCCAGCTATATGTTGACCAGGCAGTAGAGCCGGTTCGACAACAGTGCCCAAAAGTACAAATTTTACACTACATGGATGACTTGTTAATAATGGCTGAAAGTGAAAGTCACCTAATGGAAGCATATAAGCTGCTGCTATTATATTTGGAAAAGGTTGGGTTACAAGTAGCGCCAGAGAAGATACAAAAAGGGGAAGTAGTACAGTACTTAGGGCTTAAAGTAACTTCTGAAAAGGTAACCCCATTAGAATTTGAAATTGCAATAGATGGGTTACAGACCCTTAATGACTTCCAAAAATTATGTGGCAATTTAAATTGGTTGAGGCCCTATTGTAAATTAACTACCGAAGATATGATGCCATTATTCAATATTTTAGAAGGAGATGCCCAGCTTGATTCCCCTCGTAGATTGACAATAGAAGCCCGCTTGGCGTTACAGAAAATTGAAAAACAAATTAAAGCAATGCAGATGGAAAGATGTGATCCACAACAAGCCCTAGAAATATTAATTTTTATGGAACAGCTGTATCCCTTCGCAGTCATTTGGCAAGGAGGACCCTTGTTGTTTGTATACCCACATTCACATGCACCACGTGTACTATACACCCAAGGCATTGCGGTGGCTGATTTAATATTAATATTTACAGCAATAAAAAATGGCGGGGAAGACTCCAAAGCGATGTGTAGTTCCCTTTGCTCAAGAGGCAGTAGAAGCCTTTACAAGGGAATGCTGGCAATGGGCATACATAGTTCTCATTCTACAAATAGAGATTGACAATCACTACCCTCGCCATCCATTTGTTAACTTCTGCACACAGGTTTCAATAAAACGGGTGCAGAAGGTGCGAAGGGATCCAATTCAAGGGGCAGTTACCGTATTTACGGATGGAGCTAAAGGCGGAACAGGAGCAGCTATATTTAACAATCAATGATATTTTGTTTTAACAGCATCCCCTTCTCCACAACATGCAGAATTAGCTATTATTGCAACAGTATTACGCAGAGAGAGTGCACCCATGAATATTTTGTCTGATAGTGCATATGTGGTGAATGCAGTTCAGATGCTCGCTACACAGTGCCTTATTCTTAAATCCTCCTCAGTCTATTCTTATCTAAGTGAAATTCAGGGGTTATTAAATCAAAGAGAGCATGCTATTTACATAGGCCACAGAAGAGCTCATTCTAATTTACCTGGCCCACTTACTCGAGGAAACATGATGGCACATCATTATTCAAGATTCTTGCTTGCATGCACCGCTTTGGAACAAGCTAAAGAATATCACTCTAAATGGCAATGTTAACACCCCCACTTTAAGTTTTAAATTTAATATTCCCCGCAAGCAAGCAGAAGATATTATTAGATCCTGTGAAAAGTGCGTTGTTACCATAGTTCCAAAGATTCCTGCGGGAGCCAATCCCCGTGGCCTTAAACCAGGACATATCTGGCAGATGGACGTTACACATATCCCCTCTTTTGGGCGACAAAGCTGTGTTCATGTCACTGTAGATACATATTCAGGTGTAGTTATGGCCACAGCCATGAATAAAGAAGGAGTACAACAAGTAATCCAACACTGCTTGCAGGCTTTTGCAGCCTGGGGAGTTCCTCATGTGATCAAAACGGATAATGGCCCAGCGTATACATCAAATCATTTTGCTGCATTTTTGAAAGAATTCAGAATCTCCCATATTACCGGTATTCCATACAATCCACAAGGGCAAGCTGTGGTAGAACACGCTCACTTATATTTAAAAAATTTAATAATTAAACAAAAAGGGGGAATAGGGGAAATGGCCACATCCAACAAGGATGCCTTGGCCCTAGCTCTTTATACAATTAATTTTTTGAACAAGAAAAAGAACGGTAAAACACCTGCAGAAATGCATGCTCAATCAGCTGATAAGGAATCAATACAGTGGGTAATGTGGAAGGATTTACAGGACAACCAATGGAAAGGCCCGTTCCCCTTACTCAGAAGAGTATGAGGCGCCGTTTGTTTTTTTCCACAGGGTGCAGCACAACCAATATGGACCCCTGAGAGAAGAATTCGGTTGGTAAACCTACCAGCAGAAGATCTAGAAGAAAAAAACTCCATTTGAGGAAGAAAACAATGAATAACCAATCCCTGGGATCTTTGGAATATGGGACATTTTTCAACGAACTCTGAAGTAGCACGACAAACAAGACAGTCAATAGCATGAAGATCACGCTGAACTTTACACAGGCGTGTATCAATGCCAAAAAAAAAATAAAAAGAAAGGGGGATCTGTGGGGAGCAACTCGGACTATACTGTTACTGGAATTAAGACTTATTCTATGCATCTGCTCTCCCACAATATGGCGCTGGGAGAGAAGAAAACAGCTTCTACACAGCTGCCTCCAGTTCAGCCAATAAACTGTAGGACTTGCTCCTGATTGGAGGAGAGCAGCGTACTCGGTGTGTGGGCAGCCGAGTTGGGATTGGCAGAGGAGGACTATAAAGGAGGAGAGAGACGGCATGCACCAGGAACATCTAAGGGGAACACCTGTGCAGCCCCCGAGAGAGCCGGCCGGCGGTGTGCCGCTCCCCTGCGGAAGTGGGGAAAGTGGCCAGGGGGAACCGCCCTTCCACGGAGGTGGAAGGGACAGTAGCCAACCCGGGAAGAACCAGCAGCAAACCCGGGGAGGGCCGAGCAGACGAAAGAACAGCGCAGGGTCCTGTGTCGTTCCTCCACGAAGAGGGGGAGCGACAATTGGAGTTATGAAAGACAATGATATGACTCCAATTTTCTAAATGTTGTTGATGCATATTTTCTGAATTAACAGATGATCCCACCTGGAGGATTTAGACAGCTGTTGAGAAGAACACATGTTCTGCTGCTGTCAGGTAGAATGTTCTCTGTGTAACTGTTAGGAAAAGTTGATTTATAATATTGTTCAAATCTACTACTCTTTATTGATTTCCCACCTAGGTATTCTACTCTGTGTTGAAAGTGGAATATTGATATGTTCTGTTTGTTCCATTGCTGTTTATCCCTTCAGAGCTGTCAACATTTGCTTATATATTCTGGTGTTCTGAGGTTGGGTACGCATGTTGTTCAACCTCGAAAAGTACACAGAGGAACAACTCAAGAATATCAAGAATAATATGGAAACAAAATGAGGAATTCAAAAAACACATAGAACAATGAAGAAGAATCAATCAAATTTCAAGATGCAGAAAATGGTGAATAAAAAGAAAAAAATCAAATAGAAAAGTTCTACTCCAAGGAAACACAACAGACAAAATCTTTTGTTATGCAGAAATGGGGTTGGACTTGTGTGATCTTCAAGCTCTGATGCATTTCACTGGCACAAATCCATGTCTTCTACTGAGAACATTGTCCCAGGACTTCTTCAGGGAGTGATCCATCCCACCTGTCAGTGCAAGTGGTAAGTGAGGATGGAACTAGCTCCTGCTGCAGGGGCAAGGGTCATGCTTGTTCTTCCTGCTGTGGCATTGTTGGTGCATGAGGAGTTGGGGCTCAGGTGTGCACATTTTATGAGGGAATGCACAGGCCCCAGGATTTAGCCCTGGCTGTGGACACAACATCTCTCTGTTCAGCACAAGGTACACCTGCTTCCACCTAGTGTAAGATGCCCAGGGATGACCAAATTATGTCTCCCTCAAACACAGCCAGGAGGGAGGGAACCCAGGCCACACCCACATTGAACATGGCTTCTATACTCTGTCATCAGTGTCTTTAGTGAGAGAGGATGGCATCTGATTCCTATTTCAAAAAAAAAAAAGACATAGCAACTCAGCAAAATGGAATCAGGGATGTTACTGTTGTGCAAATGGGCAAATATGAGATTATACAAAATTTATAAGTATTAACTGCACTTCTGAGAAAGCATAACATTAACTTTTATGAGATGTGTATTTGGCCACTTTTTTCACATCAACTTTTTTTTTAAAGATCTGTGTTGTTTATTTGAAAGGCAGAGTTAGAGAAAGAGAGGTAGACAGAAAGAGATCTTCATCAGCTGGTTCACTCCCCAAATGTCCACAATGGGCCAAACTGGGCCAATCTGAATCCAGGAGCCAGGAGTTTCTTCCAGGTCCCCCATGTGGGTGAAGGGGCCCAAGTATTTGAGCCATCTTCCTCTGCTTTCCCAGGCACATTAGCAGAGAGTTGGATGGGAAGTGGAGCACCCAGGACTTGAACCGGCACCCTTGTGGGATGCTGACATTGCAGGCCAGGGCTTTAACCTATTATGCCACAGCTCTACCCCCATTTGACCACTTTTAAAATGTACTGTTATTGTGGTCCTGACAAAACAAAATACAGCTGATGAATTTTATCATCTTAAGCATTTCTAAGTGTATGGTTGAGTAGTGTTGAGGATATGCACATTGTTGTGGGACCAATATTCAGAACTGTTTCTCCTTATGAGACTGAAACTCTCTACCCATTGAAGGAAAGTTTTTTTTTTTTATAATTCCACCACCTCTAGTTCCCAGCAATTGCCATTCTACGTGTCATTGCCCAGATTGTGGAGTTTTTAGGAGGTATGGTGATATTTTAGGGTCACATAATTGAGAGGGTAGAGGGAACCCTCCTGGATCTCAGTTTGTCTCTGCAAAGCTGGGTCCTGATTGTACCCAGGCATTCCCAAGGTTTTGGATTGGGCTATGTGGCATATATATGTGAGATTATGGATGTGGCAGGAGGCAGATGGAGGATGAGTCTTTGGAGAGGTCTTTTCTGCTGAGGAATCCCATGAAAGAGGATCACAAGAAATGAAATCAATTTCTTGATGAAAGTCTACAATAGAACCTGGAACTCAGGGTGTCTAAGCTTTCTTTGCTGAAGCCCCACTGGAGAAAGCCATCTGTTCTGTTCTGTCCTGACTTTCCAGGGGCCCAGACTCAAGAAATCCTGGATGTGAATACTTTATAACTGAGATATTAGCTCAGCTCTCACTATTGATACCTCAGATGTCGCTCCCCCTCTTCGCGGAGGAACGACACAGGACCCTGCGCTGTTCTTTCGTCTGCTCGGCCCTCCCCGGGTTTGCTGCTGGTTCTTCCCGGGTTGGCTACTATCCCTTCCACCTCCGTGGAAGGGCAGTTCCCCCTGGCCACATTCCCCACTTCCGCAGGGGAGCGGCACACCGCCGGCCGGCTCTTCTCGGGGGCTGCACAGGTGTTCCCCTTAGATGTTCCCCATAGATGTTCCTGGTGCATGCCGTCTCTCTCCTCCTTTATAGTCCTCCTCCGCCAATCCCAACTCGGCTGCCCACACGCCGAGTACGCTGCTCTCCAATCAGGAGCAAGTCCTACAGTTTATTAGTTGAACTGGAGGCAGCTGTGCGGAAGCTGTTTACTTCTCTCCCAACGCCATGTTGTGGGAGAGCAGATGCATAGAATAAGTCTTAATTTCAGTAACTTAGTCCAGTCCGGATTGCTCCCCACACTCAGACATTTGGGCAGGAAGGACCCCATGGTGACATTGTTGTCCCAAAGAAGGAAACTCTAGGCAAGGTCACCACTCTGACCCCACTTGGGCATTGCAACACTACTTCCCCCTTTGTGGGTATTTTTGGGAGCTTCATGTAGGCTGTCCTGTCCCATCTAGGAACAATTTGTTGGAAGAGTTAAAATCTGGGTCAGCCTGTTAGGTCTACACTCTAGGTCATGGCAGGCAGAATGGGTAGAGGAATTTGTGCTGGCACTCATCTTTTATGTGAATCCCAAGCTAGAGAAATATTCAGACAGAAATCTGTGCTTGACCTTGCTAACAGAAAGTTACCTGGAACAGAAACAGTATTGATAGCCAGATGGGGTTATGATACCTCCAGACCTGGCTTTAGAACCACTGCAGGAAGTTGAAGATGTACTTAACAGAGTCATACACTTCTCCTTGGGTGATGGGCAATTTCACCACACTGACAATGAAGTGCAATGCTGATTCACCTTGAGTGCAAGTGCAGAGGGATCTTCATAACCATGGCCAGTAATGGCCAATGCGACCTCCTGCTCCTGTTCTTTAAAAACAAACAAAAAACCCAGGTGCATAATTTGATGAAGATATAAAGATTTTCAGCTACATGTACAGTGTCAGTGGTAATGTAAAAGGATGCAACCACCACAGAAAACAGTTTGAATGCTCTTCATTACATTGAAAATAAAAATTTTTGTATGATCTGATAATCTCAGTTCTTATTAAATATCTAAAAGCATTGAAAGTTCATATAAATAAAGTATTAGCACTGTTTGCAACAGCATAATTCACTGTAGCCAAGACTTCTAGTGTGGCCTGCACTCACAGTGGAAAGTTATGCAGGCACAGAGAAAAGAAAATCCTGTGCCATGGATGAACAGTGGGCTTATTTTCCTAAGTGAAATTAGCCACAAGTATCAGTCCCCCAAGGACAAATGCTGAAGATTCCAACTTATGAAGTATTTAAAGTAGTCAGAGAGGCCAGTGCTGTAGTGCAGTGGTTTAAAGCCCCACCTGCAGTGTCGGCAATGCCATATGGGTGCCTCTTTGATTCCTGGCTACTCCACTTCTGACCTAGCTCTCTGTTATGGCTGGGAAAGCAGTAGAAGATGGCCCAAGTCCTTGGGCCCCTGCACCTGTGTGGAAGATCTGGAAGAAGCTCCTGACTCCTGGCTTCAGATCAGCTCAGCTCTGGCTGTTTTGGTCATTTGGGGAGTGAACCAGTGGATGGAAGATCACTCTCTGGCTCCACCTCTCTCTGTAACTCTTTCAATTAAATAAAATAAATATTTTTTTTAAAAAATAGAATATGAGAAGCATAAAGTTGAAGGGAAGTTATGGATGGTAGGGAGGGTATGCTATTCAGTAGAAATGGAATTTTTAGATGAAAAAGTCCTAGAGATCTGGTGTGTGTGTGTAGACACATGTACATGTCACTTACCTTAGAGTGACATCTGTGCTTGTGAGATACAGTACTCAAGCCCTCTTCTACCTGACCTTGTATAAGAAAAGGGCTCCCCCTCTTTGTCTTTGGTCACTCTTCAGGTGCTTGTGAGTAGGACTGGTGGCAGGCTATTCCCAAATGTGTGGAGATTCATGATTAGAGTCATCTAGGAATGTTGGGAAAGACTGCAATGTAATATCTCCTCTCTCCCCAGCTTGGTCTCCGTAGTTACCACACCGTATTTCGGTGAGAATACAAGAAGATAACACCAGTCTCTGCTGAGTTTATGACAATGCGATTGCAATTGAATCCTATGAATGGATCCTCCTTTATAAGAAAATGGGCAGCCTCTCATCTTGGCCTGAGACTTCTAAGTGCATCCAACAAATATTAGTTCCAGTTTTATTTATTTTCTTTTATTTGTTTAAAGATTTATTGATTTATTGGAAAGTCAGAGTTACACAGAAAGAAGAGAGGCAGAGAGAGAGAGAGAGAGAGAGAGAGAGAGAGAGGTCTTCCATCTGATGGTTCACTCCCCAATTGGCTGCGACAGTCAGAACTGCACCAATCTGAAGCCAGGAGCCAGGAGCTTCTTTCGGGTCTCCCACATGGGTGCAGGGGCTCAGGACTTGGGCCATCTTCTACTGCTTTCCCAGGCCATGGCAGAGAGCTGGACTGGAAGAGGAGCAACTGGGACAGAATCCAGCACCCAAACCAGGACTAGAACCTGGGGTGCCAGCGCCACAGGTGGAAGATTAACCAAGTGAGCTGTGGTGCTGGCCTCCCAGGCAGGTTTGTAAAGATGTTCAAATGTGACTGTGGAGAATAAGATTTCTGCCAAAGCAAAGACATTTTCTTCCTACTACACAGCGTGTGGCTACAGGGACTAAGTATAGTTTATGGTCCACTAATAAGAAGAGCGCTGAGCCTTGTGGGAAGGTTGGCTTCCCAAAGACATGCTTATCTAATATGCCTATCTAAACTTGTTCCAGAGAAACCTTAGAATTAGATGAGCACATGGATGAGCTGTACAATATGCGGTTGTCATCTTTTTTTTTTTTTTTTTGACAGGCAGAGTTAGTGAGAGACACAGAGAAAGGTCTTCCTTCCATTGGTTCACCCCCCAAATGGCTGCTGCGGCCAGTGCTGTGCAGATCGAAGCCAGGAGCCAGGTGCTTCCTCCTGGTCTCCCATGGGTGCAGGGCCCAAGCACTTGAGCCATCCTCCACTGCCTTCCTGGGCCACAGCAGAGAGCTGGACTGGAAGAGAAGCAACCAGGACAGAATCTGGTGCCACAACCTGGACTAGGACCCATGGTGCCAGCACTGCAGGCGGAGTATTAGGCTAGTGAGCCATGATGCCGGCCGCGGTTGTAATCCTTATCAATAAAGAAAATGCACTGGGTTAGTCTGGCAGCACTTTGCAGAGGAACAGTTCCCATGTCCTGTCTCTCCTTTCACTTGCACACCCCAACATCTGGTGCCCGAACAAGGACCATGGCACAACATGCAAGGGGTGGCTCACCACACCTGGCAATGATACAGAAACATTGCTCATCTCTTCAGGATCCTGGTGAGTCATTAAGATGGGGAATTCCCTGTACCTGGTGCAATGGAAACATAAAGCTGGGCTGCATTATCTCCTTTAGAAAGAGAGACACTCTTTACCAGAAAAGGCAATTGGGTGCTTGCTCTAAAAAATTAGTAGTTGCTACCCTTGGTACCCTGATGAAGGCACTTTAGAAGTAACTGATTGTTGGGGCCAGCACTGTGGTGTAGCGGGTAAAGCCACCACCTGCAGTGCTGGCATCCTGTATGGGCACTGGTTGAAGCCCTGGTTGCTCCACTTCCAATCCAGCTCTCTGCTGTGACCTCTATGGTAGTAAGAAGATGGCCCAAGTCCTTGGGCCCCTGCACCCATGTGGGAGACCTGGAAGAAGTTCCTGACTCCTGGCTTCAGATCAGCACAGCTCTGGCCAATGTGGCCAACTGGGGAGTGAATCAGAGGATGGAAGACCTTTTTTCTCTCTCACCTCTCCTTCTCTCTCTGTGTAACTCTGATTTGAAATAAATAAATAAATCTAAACAAAAAAGTAACTGAGAGAAAGTTGGTCAAAAATAACATCAGAAGCCTTGAGCTCCTGTTCTGTTTTTGCATGTGTGATATCTCTGCTGGGATGCCATTAGTAAGGTTACAATTCCCTTGGCCACTGTCCCTGACCAGGAAGGTCGGTCAATGGGCTTGTCCCCACTGCCTCACAGAGACCTCTGCACTCTCAGCACCTGCTGTTGTGGTGGTGATATCTGAGTCCCCTTCAGGTGTGTCAGCGATACTAGGTACGCTTCCGCAAGCCAAGGAGCAAGGGGAATCACCAGCGTTATTTGTCCTGTAGCTTGACCCAAATATGCAGCTCCCTGGCATGAACATCTTCCTTATAATGTTTACAGAGGGCTAAAAAAGGGCTTAGTGGAGTACAAGAAACAGAGTTCTTGTACAGTGGGCATACTGGAGGGAATTGGAGAAGGATGTGAGATGGTGCCATGGAACTGGAAAACTTTAGTTAAAATCTTGGTTACTCCAGCCCAGTATACTGTTTGGGCTCAGGAATAGAGACTGGGCTTCTGTACAAGCCACAGATTAGCTAAATAACAATGTCCCTACCAATTTTGAGCAGTTGCTAAGAGAGGGAGTGTATTCAGATCTTGGTCGACAAGTTGCTTATCCTTGAAGGAAGGCTTATGTAACAATTTCTAACATTAATTAAAAGCATGGAAAAAGATTCTTGATGTTAAAGACCTGTCCACTTCCTTTTCTACAGTCCATCAAGGGCTGACTGAGGGCTATATGTCCTTTGTGGATAGGCTAGAAAAAGCTATTGGACATCAGGTAGATAATCAGGAAGTGGCAAAATATTACTAAAACAAATGGCTTATGAAAATGCAAATCAGAATTTAAAAATGTTTTAAAAGCTGTTGTCTACAAAACCTGAAACTCCAATGGCAGAAATGATTAAATTCCTTCAAACAGTACAGACTGAGACTTACAAAACTAATTTACTGGCTGCTGCCCTTAAACATCCTGATAAAACAAAATACTTTGGCTGTGGGAAGCAAGGTCATTTTATTATTTCTTTTTCTTTCACTTTTTAAAAAAGATTTATTTATTTACTTGAAAGGCAGAGTTAGAGAGTCAGAGGTGGAGAGAGAGAGGGGGAGAGGGCTTCCATTGGCTGGTTCACTCCCTAGATGGTTGCAATGGCTGCAGCTGTGCTGATCCAAATCAAGGAGCCAGGAGCTTCTTCTGAGTCTCCCAAGTGGGTGCAGGGGCCCAAGGACTTGGGCCATCCTCTACTGCTTTCCCAGGCCATAGCAGAGAGCTGGATTGGAAGTGGGGCAGCTGACACTTGAACCAGCACCCTTATGGGATGCTGGCACTCCAGGCAGCAGCTTTAACTGTTATGCTACAGCACCAGCCCCATCAAAGTCATTGTAAAAGAAACTTCCTGTCACTGACAAAATCAGTTATTCAACCTTCAAAAAAAGTGTCCAGGGTCTGGAGCTGTGGAATAGAGATCAGCTCTCTGCTGATCATTTTAAGAGTAGTTAATTTTGAAATTATTTCAAACTTACAGAAATACCATGAGTGAGTCCCATTCATTGAGAATGCCTAGTTATTATCCTTTTAGCACTTTTGCCCCTGACCCAAGATGTTTCTGCTAAGTACAGGGTGGTCCCCTGATAAAAAGCATATGAACCCCAATTTAGGGAACCAAAATAAATTCCTCCCTATAACCCAGTCCACAGAACTATTACATTTTTTTTCAACCATGTTAAAATATCTTTTCTCCCATTGTGATTCAATATTCTTTTTCTGGAATTCTCCTTGACACTTTTCTAATATGAAAACTCTTAATAGGTATCAAGAGCAGAGATGACTCAAGCTGGGTCCCTCCAGTGTTCCTTTCTGAGAAAATGTGGGCCCTGTATTCTCATCAGAAGCTCCCTGTTCTAATGCTGGGCTCTGCTCAGTCTCCCATCTGCACTATGATGGATGCTATCAACTTGGTATTTAGTGAATTTCTGCCAGATTGATTCACATGCAACCTTTTAAGGATTTATTTATTTATTTTGAAGGCAGAATGACAATGAGAGGGAACTATATCTATATCTACATCTACATCTTTTAAAATGATTTATTTATTTATTTGAAAGTCAGAGTTACACAAAGAGAGAAAGAGAGGCAGAGAGAGAGAAACAGGTCTTCCATCTGCTGATTCACTCCTGAATTGGCTACAACAGCCAGAGCTGTATCAATCCAAAGCCAGAAGCCAGGAGCTTCCTCCAGGTCTCCCATGCTGGTGCAGAGGTCCAAGCACTTGGGCCATCTTCTACTGCTTTCCCAGGCCATACCAGAGAGCTGGATCTGGATCTCTCTCTCTCTTTCATCTCTATCTCTATCATCTCTATCTTTATCTCTATCATCTCTATCTCTATCTCTATCTCTATCTCTATCTCTCCCTATCCCTATCTCTATCTATCTCTATCTCTATCTCTATCTCTATCTCTATCTCTATATCTCTATCTCTATCTCTATCTCTATCTCTATCTCTATCTCTATCTCTATCTCTATCTCTCTCTGTGGTTCATTTCCAAAAGAGTTGCAAGAGTAAGTTCTTCGTCAAGCTGAAACTAGGATGAACGACTGTTTCCCGGTCTTCCACATGGTGGCAGGGCCCAAGGACTTGGACCATGTTCTGAAGCCTTCCCAGGTGCATTCACAATATGCTTGATCAAAAGCAGAGAAGCTGGGATTTGAAGCAGCACCACAGCACTCTGATGTAGAATGCTGGTGTGGCAGGCAGTGGCAAAACTTGCTGAACCACAGCATTCGTATATGCTGTGCTCTATACACTTTTGTATTTCTTTTTGGAATGTGCGGACTTTTATTAAAAATATTCTAATGTTATGCCAGTATCATATTTACTATCAAATTTTCATCCAGTACCTTTGATAGTATTTTTAATCATCAACACTATATGAAATGCTGGTTTTTTTAATTCCCAATATTGTTTCTCCATTTATATTTTGATCTAGCATCAAAGCTAAGGGCTCACTCTTCTGTCCTAGTTAGTGTGTCATTATGTACTATATCACTAGCAGTTCATAGATTCTTATCTTGTTAAAGGTATTATAGTTTGAAATTATGTGTTCTGATGCTCAATTTATTCCAGATCCTAGTGGAATCCTCTTCAACACACCAAATTAGGGCCCCAATATCTACAGTTGGTGTAAGTACCATCCTAGGAGAAAAGATTCACTAATTCTTACCTCTCTTCCCTGAATTACATTTTCCTTAAAGGTGCCATTTCTTTCATCAAATCTTGTTACTATTAATGAAGATTTACAATTCAGCTGTATTTTTCAATGTTTTCTCTGGAGATGTTCTTCAGTACTTAATTAAAAGGCCATTTTACAAACCAAAATCTCATCAAGTCACACTCCTCTTTCAACCATGTGGATGGTTTCCCATGACCTTTGAACAGGGACCATAGGATTTACTGTGGTCTTCAGAAAGACAATGCTATGGGTTGTACCCTCTTAAGTCTTCTCTACCAGCTGTCTGCTTGCTATTCTTTTCTTACATGCTAGGACTTGGAAGGCTCTCAGTTGTATCACAGACTTTACAAATTTCCTCTCAACCCATCAAAATTACTAGAAGTTCCAAATGTGAGGCTAAACTGTTTGTTTGTTTGTTTTTAATAAAAAAATTTTATTATTTCTTTTGAGAGGCAGAGTTACAGACAAAGGGAGAGATAGAGAGAAAAATCTTCTATCCACTGGTTTACTTCCCAGTAGACACAACAGACTGAGCTGGGTTGATCTGAAGCCAGGGGCCAGAAGTCTGGAGCTTCACTCTTCTCCCCCACATGGGTGCAGGAGCCCAGGCATTTGGGCCATCTTTGACTGCTTTCCCAGGCCAAAGCAGAGAGCTGGATTGGAAGAAGAACAGCTGGACCTTGAACTGGCACTACAGGCAGAGGCTTAGCCCACTATGCCACAGTACTGGACCCTAAGTTCTTTTAAAATAAGATGTACAGTATTTGAAAGGCAGAGAAAGAGAGAGAAGGGTGTGGGGAGCAATCCGGACTGGACTGAGTTACTGGAATTAAGACTTATTCTATGCATCTGCTCTCCCACAATGTGGTGCTGGGAGAGAAGTAAACAGCTTCCGCACAGCTGCCTCCAGTTCAACCAATAAACTGTAGAACTTGCTACTGATTGGAGGAGAGCAGCGTACTCGGCGTGTGGGCAGCCGAGTTGGGATTGGCGGAGGAGGACTATAAAGGAGGAGAGAGACGGCATGCACCAGGAACATCTAAGGGGAACATCTAGCTGAAGGAACACCTGTGCAGCCCCCGAGAAAGCCGGCCGGCGGTGTGCCACTCCCCTGCGGAAGTGGGGAATGTGGCCAGGGGGAACTGCCCTTCCACGGAGGTGGAAGGGATAGTAGCCAACCTGGGAAGAACCAGCAGCAAACCCGGGGAGGGCCGAGCAGACGAAAGAACAGCACAGGGTCCTGTGTCGTTCCTCCACGAAGAGGGGGAGCGACATAATGGTGCCGTGACTCGGATATGAAGCCTAGGCAGGGTTTTGTGTCGTTCCTCCACGAAGAGGGGGAGCGACAGAAGGGTTTCAGGGAGAGATAGAGATCTTCCATCTGCTGGTTCATTCCCCAAATAGATGCAGGAACAGGGAGATGGGACATAATGGAGCAGCTGGGACTCAAACCAGTGCTCACAATGAGATGCTGGCATTACAGGTAGTGGCTCCATGTGTCAGCTACTTCATTTCTTCTTTTTTTTTTAACTTTTATTTAATGAATATAAATTTCCAAAGTACGATTTATGGATTACAATGGCTTCCCCCCCATACCGTCCCTCCCACCCACTACCCTCCCCTTTCCCACTCCCTCTCCCCTTCCATTCACATCAAGATTCATTTGAAATTATCTTATTATACAGAAGATCAGCTTCGTATACATTAAGTAAGGATTTCAACAGTTTGCTCCCACACAGAAACATAAAGTGAAAAATAATAGATGATTTTTTTTTAAATGATGATGAAATCAGATCAGACCTATTGTCATGTTTAATCCCAGTGAGAGTCAAGTTGGGAGTTGATAATTTCTTTTTTTTTTTTTTAACAGAGGATCAGTTTAGTATGCATTAAGTAAAGATTTCAACAGTTTGCACCCCCATAGAAACACAAAGTGAAATATATTGTTTGAGTACTCGTTATAGCATTAAATCTCAATACACAGCACATTAAGGACAGAGATCCTACATGAGGAGTAAGTGCACAGTGACTCCTGTTGTTGACTTTACCAATTGACACTCCTGTCTATGGCATCAGTAATCTCCCTATGCTCCAGTCATGAGTTTCCAAGGCTATGGAAGCCCTCTGAGTTCTCCGATTCTTATCTTGTTTAGACAAGGTCATAGTCAAAGTGGAGGTTCTCTCCTCCCTTCAGAGAAAGGTACCTCCTTCTTTGAAGACCTGTTCTTTCCACTGGGATCTCACTCGCAGAGATCTTTTGCCAGAGTGTCTTGGCTTTCCATGCCTGAAATACTCTCATGGGCTTTTCAGCCAGATCCGAATGCCTTTAGGGCTGATTCTGAGGCCAGAGTGCTATTTAGGACATCTGCCATTCTATGAGTCTGCTGAGTATCTCACTTCCCATGTTGGATCACTCTCCCCTTTATTTATTCTATCGGTTAGTGTTAGCAGGTACTAGACTTGTTTATGTGCTCCCTTTGACTCTTAGTCCTTTCATTATGATCAATTGTGAACTGAAATTGATCACTTTGACTAGTGAGATGGCATTGGTACATGCCACCTTGATGGGATTGAATTGGAATCCCCTGGTATGTTTTTAACTCTACCATTTGGGGCAAGTCAGCTTGAGCATGTCCCGAATTGCACATCTCTTCCCTCTCTTATTCCCACTCTTATGTTTAACAGGGATCCCATTTCAGTTAATTTTTAACACTTAAGAATAACTGTGTATTAATTACAGAATTAAACCAGTCATATTACATAGAACAGACAAAAAAACTACTAAGAGGGATAATGTATTAAGTTGTCCATTAGCAGTCAGGGCTATGCTGATCAAGTCACCATTTCCCATAGTGTCCATTTCACTTCAGGAGGTTTCCTTTTTGGTGTTCAGTCAGTTGTCACCGATCAGGGAGAACATATGGTAATTGTCCCTTTGGGATTGGCTTATTTCACTCAGCATGATGTGTTCCAGATTCCTCCATTTTGTTGCAAATGTTGGATTTCGTTGTTTCTTACTGCGGTATAGTATTCTAAAGAGTACATGTCCCATAATTTCTTTATCCAGTCTACCGTTGATGGGCATTTAGTTTGGTTCCAGGTCTTAGCTATTGTGAATTGAGCTGCAATAAACATTAGGGTGCAGACCGCTTTTTTGTTTGCCAATTTAATTTCCTTTGGGTAAATTCCAAGGAGTGGGATGGCTGGGTCAAACGGTAGGGTTATCTTCAGGTTTCTGAGGAATCTCCAGACTGACTTCCATAGTGGCTTGACCAGTTTGCATTCCCACCAACAGTGGGTTAGTGTCCCTTTTTCCCCACATCCTCGGCAGCATCTATTGTTGGTAGATTTCTGAATGTGAGCCATTCTAACCGGGGTGAGGTGAAACCTCATTGTGGTTTTGATTTGCATTTCCCTGATTGCTAATGACCTTGAACATTTTTTCATGTGTCTGTTGGCCATTTGGATTTCCTCTTTTGAAAAATGTCTATTGAGGTCCTTGGCCCATCTCTTAAGTGGGTTGTTTGTTTTGTTGTTGTGGAGTTTCTTGATCTCTTTGTAGATTCTGGTTATTAACCCTTTATCTGTTGCATAGTTTGCAAATATTTTTTCCCATTCTGTCAGTTGTCTCTTCACTCTCCTGACTGTTTCTTTTGCGGTACAGAAACTTCTCAATTTGATGCAATCCCAATAGTTAATTTTGGCTTTGACTGCCTGTGCCTCCCAGGTCTTTTCCAGAAACTCTTTGCCTGTGCCAATATCTTGAAGGGTTTCTCCAATGTTCTCTAGTAACTTGATGGTGTCAGGTCGTAGATTTAGGTCTTTAATCCATGTTGAGTGGATTTTTGTGTAAGGTGTAAGGTAGGGGTCTTGCTTCATGATTCTGCACGTGGAAATCCAGTTTTCCCAGCACCATTTATTGAATAGACTGTCCTTGCTCCAGGAATTGGTTTTAGATCCTTGATCAAATATAAGTTGGCTGTAGATGTTTGGGTTGATTTCTGGTGTTTCAATTCTGTTCCATTGGTCTATCCATCTGTTTCTGTACCAGTACCATGCTGTTTTGATTACAACTGCCCTGTAGTATGTCCTGAAGTCTGGTATTGTGATGCCTCCGGCTTTGTTTTTGTTGTACAAGATTGCTTTAGCTATTCGAGGTCTCTTGTGCCTCCATATGAATTTCAGCACCAATTTTTCCAGATCTGAGAAGAAGGTCTTCGGTATCTTGATTGTTATTGCATTGAATTTATAAATTGCTTTTGGGAGAATGGACATTTTGATGATATTGATTCTTCCAATCCATGAGCATGGAAGATTTTTCCATTTCTTGGTATCCTCTTCTATTTCTTTCTTTAAGGTTTTGTAATTTTCATTGTAGAGATCTTTAACATCCTTGGTTAAGTTGATTCCAAGGTATTTGATTGTTTTTGTAGCTATTGTGAATGGCATTGATCTTAGAAGTTCTTCCTCAGCCATGGCATTGTCTGTGTATACAAAGGCTGTCAATTTTTGTGCATTGATTTTATACCCTGCTAGTTTGCCAAACTCTTCTATGAGTTCCAATAGTCTCTTAGTAGAGTTCTTTGGGTCCCCTAAATAAAGAATCATATCATCTGCAAAGAGGGATAGTTTGAGTTCTTCCTTCCCAATTTGTATCCCTTTAATTTCTTTTTCTTGCCTAATAGCTCTGGCTAGAACCTCCAGAACTATATTGAATAGCAGTGGTGAGAGTGGGCATCCCTGTCTGGTACCAGATCTCAGTGGAAATGCTTCCAACTTTTCCCCATTCAATAGGATGTTGGCTGTGGGTTTTTCATAGATTGCTTTGATTATATTGAGGAATGTTCCTTCTATACCCAATTTGCTTAGAGTTTTCATCATGAACGGGTGTTGTATTTTATCAAATTCTTTCTCGGCATCTATTGAGATAATTATATGGTTTTTCTTCTGCAGTCTGTTAATGTGGTGTATCACATTGATTGTTTTGCGCACATTAAACCATCCCTGCATACCAGGGATAAATCCCACTTGGTCTGGGTGGATGATCTTTCTGATGTGTTGTTGCATTCTATTGGCCAGAATTTTATTGAGGATTTTTGCATCTATGTTCATCAGGGATATTGGTCTGTAATTCTCTTTCAGTGCTGCATCTTTTTCCGGCTTAGGAATTAAGGTGATGCTGGTTTCATATTCTGAATAGTTTGAGAAGAATTGGAGTTAGTTCTTCTTTAAATGTCTGGTAGAATTCAGCAGTGAATCCATCTGGTCCTGGGCTTTTCTTTGTTGGGAGGGCCTTGATTACTGTTTCAATTTCTGTCTCAGTTATGGGTCTGTTTAGGTTTTCAATGTCTTCCTGGTTCAATTTAGGTAGGTTGCATGTGTCCAGGAATCTATCCATTTCTGATAGGTTTCCCTGTTTGCTGGCATACAAGTCCTTGTAGTAATTTCTGATGATTCTTTTTATTTCTGTGGTGTCTGTTGTTACGTTTCCTTTTTCATCTCTGATTTTATTGATTTGGGTCTTTTCTCTTCTTTTTTTAGTTAGTTGGGCCAATGGGGTGTCAATTTTGTTTATTTTTTCAAAAAACCAGCTCCTCGTTTGGCTGATTTTTTGTAATGTTTTTCTTGATTCAATCCTGTTGATTTCTTCTCTGATTTTAATTATTTCTCTTCTCCTACTAGATTTCGGTCTGGTGTGCTGTAGGTTTTCTAGATCCTTGAGGTGAATTGAAAGCTCATCTATTTGGTGCCTTTCCAATTTCTTGATGTAGGCACCTATTGATATAAACTTTCCTCTTAACACTGCTTTTGCTGCGTCCCATAAGTTTTGGTATGTTGTGCTGTTATCCTCATTTACTTCCAGAAAGTTTTTGATTTCTCTTTTGATTTCTTCTATGACCCAGTGTTCATTCAGGAGCATGTTGTTCAATCTCCATGTGTTTGCGTATGCTCTAGGGATTCCTGAATTGCTAATTTCCAACTTCATTCCTTTATGGTCTGAGAAGCTGCATGGTATGATTCTAATTCTTCTGAATTTGCTGAGACTTGCTTTATGGCCTAGTATGTGGTCAATCCTAGAGAAGGTTCCATGTACTGCTGAGAAGAATGTAAAATCTTTAGCTGTAGGATGGAAAGTTCTGTATATATCTGTTAGATCCATTTGGGCTATAGTGTCGTTTAAATCTACTGTATCCTTGTTGATCTTCTGTCCTGTTGATCTGTCTATTTCTGAGAGTGGAGTATTGAAGTCCCCCAGTACTATTGTACTGGGGTCTAAGTCTCCCTTTAAGTCCGTTAACAAATCTTTTAGATAAACCGGTGCCCTGTAGTTAGGTGCATATACATTGATAATTGTTATATCTTCCTGTTGAATTGATCCCTTAATCATTATGTAGTGTCCCTCTTTGTCTCTCTTAACGGTTTTTGTGGTAAAGTTTTGTTGTCTGATATTAAGTTGGCTACACCCGCTCTTTTTTCATTTCTGTTGGCATGGTATATCTTTTTCCAGCCTTTCACTTTCAGTCTGTATGGATCTTTGTTGGAAAGATGTGTTTCTTGTAAGCAGCAAATAGATGGGTTTTGTTCCTTAACCCAATCAGCCAATCGGTGTCTTTTAACTGGACAGTTCAGGCCATTCACGTTCAATGTGACTAATGATAAGTGGTAACTTTGCCCTGCCATTTGCCAAAGATAAGTTCTAATATATGCTTTGAATTCCCTGTGATCTTTTGCTGTGAGCTTTCCTTCCTTGGTTTCCTTCCTTTACCTTCTTTCATATTGATGACCGTGTTTCTGTGTTTCTGTGTGTAACACATCTTTAAGCATCTTTTGCAGGGCTGGACGAGTGGCAACAAATTCTTTCAATTTCTGTTTGCTATGAAAAGTCTTTATGTCACCTTCATTCACAAATGAGAGCTTTGCAGGATATAATATTCTGGGCTGGCAGTTTTTCTCTATTAGTACCTGGGCTATATCTCGCCATTCCCTCCTAGCTTGTAGAGTTTCTGATGAGAAGTCTGCTGTGAGTCTGATTGGCGATCCTCTGAGAGTAATCTGACATTTCTCTCTTGCACATTTTAGGATCTTTTCTTTATGTTTCACTGTGGAGAGTTTAATTACAACGTGTCGTGGTGAGGATCTCTTTTGGTCGTGTTTATTAGGGGTTCTGTGAGCTTCCTGTACTAGGATTTCTCTGTCCTTCTCCAAACCTGGGAAATTTTCTGCTAATATCTCACTAAAAAGGCCTTCTAATCCTTTCTCCCTCTCCATGCCTTCAGGAACTCCTAGAACCCGAATGTTGGGTTTTTTAATAGTATCCTGAAGATTCCCGACAATATGTTTAAGATTCCTAATTTCCTCTTCTTTTCTTTGGTCTGACTGTATCCTTTCCTCTTCTCTGTCTTCTAAGTCCGATATTCTCTCTTCTGCTTCACCCATTCTGTTTGTAAGGCTCTCTATTGTGTTTTTCATTTGATCTATTGAATTCTTCACTTCAGTCACTATCACAGTTTCCTGTTGTACTAGTTGTTTCATTTCATTTTGATTCCTCCTTAATATTTCATTTTCACGAGAGATTTTCTATCTTGTCCATTAAGGATTTCTGTAGTTCAAGAATTTGTTTTTGAGAACTTCTTAATGTTCTTATCAATTTTTTGAGATCTGCTTCTTGCATTTCTTCTATGTCATCATCCTCATAATCTTGAATTGGGGTGTGTTTTTCATTTGAGGGCTTCATGGTGACTTCCTTGTTTTTATTACCTTGGTTTTTGCATTTGTTATTTGGCATATTGGAGATATTTGGTTTCTTCACTGTGGTGCTTTTTCTTGTTATACTAAGACTCTAGATTAAGTGGACTGTTTTTGATGGAGCCTTAGGGCTTGAGATGGGTGTGGCCTGAGAGCTCTGTTTGGTGTGCCAAAGGTGACACTCCCAGGTTAGGTGTGGTAAACCTCTCTCTCTCTCTTTCTTTTTTTTTTTTTTGATTCAAAAGGGAAGTAATTCTGCACAGCTGAACAAAGTTGGAGGTAGTTAGCAGGCAAATGATATACCCACAGGAGGCAGAGATCAGAAGCTCTTTCCCAAGGACCACACAGGGAATCTGTTCGGCCCTCAGAGTGGGCTCAAATTCTCCTTCAGTCTCCCACTGGGTTGCCAAAGTTACGGAATTGTAGCGTCTCTGGAGAGTGCTCACGTGAATTCCGTGAATTATCTCCCCCACCGTCTCTTTTTTCACAGTCTCAGTTCAGTAGCACCACAAATTTACAAGGTCCTAATCTCCTGTTAATTCACCCCGCCCAGAGTCAGGTTTTTCTGCTAGGCTCAGGGCCGGTGCAGACCTGAGGTCACTCTGCTTATGAAGTATGTCCAAGATGGCGCCTGCTCTTTGTCTTGCTCGCCCTTGAGAGATGAGCGGAGAGAGAGAAACCCGTGTCCGTATCAGTCACCTTTTTTTTTTTTTTCCTCTCTCTCTCCCAGTTAGCCTGGTGAAGTTTCCCCCCCCCAGGGGTCGTTCCCTCTAGTCTCCTCTCTCCGCTTGCCTGCCAGTGTCTCGGGCTATTGAGGTTTGGCTCACCTCGCGTTCCAGCACTGGTGTGTTGAGTCTGCCACTGGTGTCCCGAACTGTGGGCTCCCACGCTCTCCACGCAGGTCCACTCCCCTTCCAGCGCCGATGTGTGGACTCGGAGCCCTGGATGTCCCAACTCTCCCCACTGTTGTCTGTGTGGCACGCACTCCCCTCCGAGCACTGGTGCGCAGACCCTGCGGCTTGGGCGGCTCGGTCCCGCGGCTCGGTCCCGCGACTCGGCTTCTGCGCGGCGGGCGACCTTGTTCTCCCAGTAGGTCCTCCGATTCACGGTTACTTGATCCAGAAGAGTTTCCTCTGCAATATTTTCCTGGTTCTTTTTTCTGAGGCTACTGTAACTCCCCTTTTATTAAACTAAATTTACCCGGACTATCGGTGCGCGCCCTCACTATTCCGCCATCTTGGCTCCGCCCCCATTTCTTCTTTCAAAGGAGTTCTCATCTCTAAGTGATTCAGAAAGATGTACCAAAGGACCTTTGAGGTGGTTATGATAAATTATCTCTTTTAAACTTTAAATTCCACAGAGAACAAACAGTATAACTAAATCATAAACCAACACAACCTCATTCCTTGGAGTGGCCTAACTCAGAGGAAATGTGTAATGAATACTGATCCTCTGGGTAAGAAGTGATGATCATGTCCATAAAGAAGATTGTCGTATAGCTCAGCTAAACAAAGGATAACATGATACTGTGAGTTAGTCAATAGCAACACAAAAATGCAGTAAGTGATTATTTAAGATGCCTGATATTAAAATAATGCACTCAGAGAATTTCATCATGACAGCCTCCATTTTGGACTACACCTTCAACACTATAAGTTTCTATATCACTAGCAGCAATGTGGGCCATGAAATATTGTTGCTGAGAGAGAGAAGACAAGAAGCAACTTTTAGCATCAGTGACTGGAACATTAGCAAGATAGAACTTCTGCAAGTAATTGAAATCCATAACAGGTTTATTCAAAACTTCATCTTCTGTAACTGTGAAAATGAAATTAGGGAAGAGATTTGGGACAGAATTCTTAAAGATATGTGAAAGAAGGTTACTGAGTGGTACATAACTTGGCAAACCTGCAGCAGCAGGTTTTATATAAAGAACAGTTCACCCATAAACAGCTCACTCACACCATCAGAGTGCCCAATCTTGGCTTCCTTCTCTTCAGCTTCATCTTCATTATCAGTAATTTCATTCATGTTTTAGAATTTAGTTCAAATTGAAGGTATAATCAGAATAGCACTACTCCTAATCTAGGTAATACTAGTGAGCAAAAATACAGTGTCTTCAATGGCAAAGGCTCCCACCTTTCAGTATTATTAAAGAACATGACACTGGCATTTTTACAATGATGGAATAATAAACTTTATTAGGGCAATTTATCAGGTTTATAGTGCACATCAAGAAAAAGTGCTGGCAGTGTGTGCAGGTAAAGAGCACAGTGCACAAATTGTTGAATATTGTCAGGCAGAAGTGAAAAAATTAAGACAAACTATGCTGGGTAAAAGTATATGGGAACAAAAAGATTTCAGCAGGCAATGTTAAGCAGGGAAGCACCACATAGAAGTATGGAATCACTGTATATTCAACGGATGCCCTAGTATGGATTCACAGCTGGGAGGTAGAAATACACTTGGAGATGCAGAGGTCCCTGATCCTCTTCATGATGACTTTTACCCAACCAAGACAGTATTCTCAGTCATTCTCACATGGAAGCAAGTGTCTTTTTGCCTTTAGCTCAGCTGTGGTCTCTTTCCATCATGCTTCCACCAGTGCTGGACTTAAGTATCCTGCAAGTGGAGCAGATTTTCTTCCCCAGCAGAGCAGCTGGGGACAACAGTGGGGAATCTGTTGCCCTGAATCTATAAAAGGAGCCCTCCCAATCTCTGATGTGAGACTTCCCCGGCCCCCGCTCTGTTGCTCTGTTGGGACCGGGGAACCTCGCCCAGGAGCGGAACCCCAATAAAAGCCTGTGAATTAACTGATTCATCTGCCTGGGAAGATTTGTTATGCACTGGACACCTTGCAATGAATATTGTCACTTGAAATTTTTTTCTTCAAAATTAAATATTAATTACCAGTAACCAATCATCCAAATAAGTACATGATAATATACATTAATTATTTTTTATTCAGCACATCATAGTGACAAATGTAGAGTGGTAGCACATTTATAGTCTGTTCTGGACTCTTTATTAAAAATAATTGTTTCATTTTTTTCTTGAATCTATTCTGCTTTCTTGGTTTCTTTTTTTGAAAAAGATTTATTTATTTACTTATCTGAAAGTCAGACGTACAGAGGAGGGAAAGGAGGAGATAGGGAAAGAGAGAGAGAGAGAGAGAGATCTTCCACCTGCTGGTTCACTCCCCAAATGACTACCATTGCTGGGATTGAGCCAGGCAAAAACCAGGAGCATGGAACTCCAACTGGTTCTTCCAGATAGGTGGGAGGTGCCCAGATACTTCAGCAATGTTCTGCTGCTTTCCTAGGCACATTAGTAGTGAACTGGATCAGAACTGGGACTAGAACCTGAGTTCATCTGGGATGCCAGCATTGTGAGCAGCTGCTTAATCTGCACCAAATGCTGGCCCCTGTTCTTGATTCTTAAAGGAAGGACACAATAATACGTACCAGACTTGAGTTTTACTATGGACAGATTACAGACACTGTAGATGTAGCTGAGTTTATGCCCAAGGGGTATGACTCATTAAATTTCTTTTTTTAAAGATGTATTTTATTTACTTGAAAGACAGAGTTACAGAGAGAGGTAGAGCCAGAGCGAGAGTGAAAGTAAGAGTGAGAGTGAGAGAGAAAGAGAAAGAGAGAGAAAGAAAAAGAGAGAAGATGTCTTCCTTTCCACTGGTTCTCTCCCCAGTGACTGCAATGGCCAGAGCTGAGCTGATCCGGCCAGGAGGCAGGAGGCAGGAGACAGGAGGCAGGAGGCAGGAGGCAGGAGGCAGGAGGCAGGAGCTTCTTCCAGGTGTCCCATATGAGTACAGGGGCCCAAGGACTTGGGACCATCTTCCACTGCTTTCCCAAGCCATAGCAGAGAGTTGGATCAGAAGAGGAGCAGCCAATACTCAAACTGGTGCCCATAAGGGATGCCAGTGCTGCAAGCTAGGGCTTTAACCTGTTACATCATAGCATTGCCCCCCATTTAGGTCTTCTAACAAATCCTGGTGTTAGCTTGACTTGTAAATAGAGACAGTTAATAAATTGCACAATAATCTTGGTAAATAATAGAGATATCTTTTGTTTATTTAGGAGACTTTTAAAAGTAATTACATAAAGAATATAAGGAGGGACTAGCATTTTATTTATTTTTTTTTATTTTTTATTTTTTTGGACAGGCAGAGTGGACAGTGAGAGAGACAGAGAGAAAGGTCTTCCTTTTGCCGTTGGTTCACCCTCCAATGGCCGCCGCGGCCGGCGCACTGTGGCCGGCGCACCATGCTGATCCGATGGCAGGAGCCAGGTGCTTCTCCTGGTCTTCCATGTGGGTGCAGGGTCCAAGGACCTGGGCCATCCTCCACTGCACTCCCGGGCCACAGGAGAGAGCTGGACTGGAAGAGGGGCAACTGGGACAGAATCTGGCTCCCCAACCGGGACTAGAACCCACAGGCAGAGGACTAGTGCCGCAGGTGGAGGACTAGCTTATTGAGCCATGGCACCAGCCAAGGAGGGGCTAGCATTTAAGCCACCATTTGTGAGAATGAAATCGTATATGGGTGCCAGTTCAAGTTCTGGCTGCTATACTTCTGATCCAGCTCCTTGATGATGGCCTGGGGAAACATCAGAGAATTGGCCAAGTGCTTGGGCTCCTTCATCCACATGGGAGGCCTGGAAGAAGCTCCTGTCTTTGACCTAACCCAACCCCTGCCTTTGTAGCCATTTGGGGAGTGAACCAGATGATGGAAGATCTATCTTTCCCTCTTCTCTGTAACTTTGACTTTCAAATAAACAAATAAGTCTTTTATAAAAAGAATATAAATAAAAATAAACTCTTTAGAAATAGGTGATTTTAGGAGCTCATCAATGTGGCTGAGGAGGTTATGTCCTATCTGCAATGCTGGCATCTCATATGGGTACCTGTTCAGGTCCTGATGCTCCACTTCCTATCCAGCTCCCAGCCAATGGCCTGGGAAAGCAGCTGAAATGACCCACATGACTGGGTTCCCACCATCCACATGGAAGACCAGGATGAAGCTTCTTTCTCCTGGCTTTGGTTTTACCCAGCTCTGGCCATTGCAGCCACCTGGGGAGTGAAGCAGCAGATGGAAAGTCTCTGACTCTGTTTCTCCTTCATTGCAAATCTGCCTTTCAAATGAGTGCAATATATCTTTAAAAAGAGAAAAAATAGATGATTTTATCCAACGTTAAAATGAATTCTTTAGCCAGCGCTGCGGCTCACTAGGCTAATCCTCTGCCTTGCAGCACCGGCACACCGGGTTCTAGTCCCGGTCAGGGCACTGGATTCTGTCCTGGTTGCCCCTCTTCCAGGCCAGCTCTCTGCTGTGGCCCAGGAGTGCAGTGGAGGATGGCCCAAGTGCTTGGGTCCTGCACCCCATGGGAGACCAGGAGAAGCACCTGGCTCCTGCCTTTGGATCAGCACAATGCGCCGGCCACAGTGCGCCAGCCACGGTGGCCATTGGAGGGTGAACCAACGGCAAAAGGAAGACCTTTCTCTCTGTCTCTCCCTCTCACTGTCCACTCTGCCTGTCAAAAAAAAAAAAATGAATTCTTCAATGTGTCTTAAAAGGTATTTTATTCTTCTGTATTGTAGGAAATAGTTGAAAATATTTATACCCATTTTTATAGAGATTTTTAAAATTTATTTGAAAGAATTATAGAGACAGCTATAGAGATATAGAGAAATATAGAGAGGGAGAGAGAGATAGAGAGAGAGAGATGAAAGACCTTCCATCTGCTGTTCACATCCCAAATGGCCACAATGGCCAGGGTTGGGCTGATCCAAATCCAGAAGCCAGGAGCTCCTTCTGGGTTGCCCACATAGGTGCAGGACCCCAAATATTTGGACAATCTGGAACTTGAACTGGTGGCCATATGGAATGCCAGCACCATAGTTGCTGGCTTTACCCACTATTTCCACAGTGCTGGCCTTCAATTATTTTAAAAATAATACAAAATAAGTTGCATATTCTACTTACAATCAAATAGATTAATAATAGGTACATTTGTTTTGGGAATCTCTAACATTTTCAATCATTATACCAATTTAAAAGTCTTAGTAAATCAGCTTGAACAGATATGGAGATCCAGGTTGGGTAGATTTTTCTCTTCGGTGGAATTAACATACATATATTCTATAATCCTAATGATTTTTAGTTCTTTAAGCTTTATATAAAAGTACTCAAAATTTCATGGTTATAAAATTAAATGATAATGTGTATCACCCACAGACCTTTTGAAATAACTTCTTATAAAATATAGGGGCTGGCACTGTGGCATAGTGAGTAAAGCCACCGCCTGCAGTGCCAGCACCCCATATGGGCACTGATTTGAGACCCAGCTGCTCCACTTCTGATCCAGCTCTCTGCTGTGCCCTGGGAAAGCAGTGGAAAATGGTCCAAGTCCTTGGGCCACTGCACCCACATGGGAGACCTGGAAGAAGCTCCTGGCTCCTGGGTTCAGATTGGTGCAGCTCTGGTTCTTTGTGGCCAATTGCGGAGTGAACCAGTGGATGGAAGACCTCTCTCTCTCTTTCTCTTTCTCTCCTCTTTCAGTGTAAATTTGACTTTCAAATAAATGTTTTTTTAAAGAAATATTATATACAATTATTATGCATCTGTTATTATATAGTGCCACACTGAAGCACACAGCCTGAGTGACTGTTGCTTGCTTAAATCCATTTAGAGATAAAGAGTAATGTTCTCATGATACAGGGCTGACTCCTATACCCTTGCACAGAAAAATAGCAGGAACATACAGGCCATAATCTAATACCCCTGAATAGCAGCAAGTGACAGCAAAATACAGAGTGAAGGAGTCTGGAGAAACTAACTTAGCTTCATTTGATATTTCAGGGGAAACTCGGTCCTGTATTAATAATCATTATGAGCTACAACTTCTTGCATGCCATGTTAGTGTGTGAGACTTTTGTAAACTAGATATGCCCAGTGAAAACTGTTAGTAATTAAATATACGGTCTAGATAAATGGTGAGCATGCATCACAATAAGGAGTAAGATTAACTCAATCTTAAAACCATGAAGTTCCCAAAAGAAAAACAATAAAATAAATCAAGAGGCTGGCACTGTGGTGTAGTAGGTAAAGCTGCTGCCTGCAGTGCTGACATCCCACTGGTTCAAGTCCCAGCTGCTCCACTTCCAATCCAGCTCTCTGCTATAGCCTGAGAAAGCAGTAGAAGATGGCCCAAGTCCTTGGGCTCCTGCACTCATGAGGAAGACCTGAAGAAGCTCCTGGCCCCTGGGTTTGGATTGGCACAGCTCCAGCCATTGTGGCCAATTGGGGAGTGAGCCAGCAGATGGAAGACCTCTCTCTCTCTCTCTGCCTCTCCTTCTCTCTGTGTAACTCTGACTTTCAAATGGATGGATAAATCTTAAAAAAAAAAAAATACATACTGCCTGTAATAAACACATCTCTGCTACAAAGATACATACAGACTTCGAAAGTTAAAGGATGGAAAATGATATTCCATGATAACAAAAAGTAAAAAAGAGAAATATTAGCCATGATAATAGCATGCAAAACAGAATTTAAAGCAAACACTACTAAACAAGACAAAGAAAGGCATATTGTATTAATGAAGGGATCAATACAACAGAAAGATGAAACTATGGTAAATGTATATGTACCCAATGCCAGGTGCATGATTGCTTTTCATTTTTTTATGATTCATTTATTTATTTGAAAAGCAGAGCTACAGAGAGAGAGAGAGAGAGAGAGAGAGAGACGTCTTTCATTTGCTGGTTCACTCTTCAAATGGCCAGTGGCCAGAGCTGAGCCAATCAGAAGCCAGGAGGCAGGAGCTTTTTCTGGGTCTCCCACATGGATGCAGGGGCCCAAGGACTTTGGCCACCTTCTACTGCTTTCCCAGGCCACAGCAGAGAGCTGGATCAGAAGTGGAACAGTGAGGTCTCAAACCAGTGCCCATATGGAAAGCTTAACCTGCTTTGCCACAGTTCCAGCCCCAGTGCCTGATTATTTAAAAACAAAGGTTAATGGATCTTAACAGAGACATTGACTTCAATCCAATAGTAATGGGTGACAGCAATATCACAGTTTCATCAATACACAGGACAACTAGACAAAGAAAAATCAAAGAAGACAACTAATCTACACTATAGACCAAAGTGACAGAATTGACATATACAGAACATTTCATCCCATAGTTGCAGAATACACATTCTTATCACCAGTGCATGGAACTCCTTCTCGGACAGATCATATGTTAGGCCATAAAACAAATCTCAGCAAATTAAAAGAAAATGAAATCATACCATGTATCTTTTCTGACCACAATGGAATGAATCTGAAAATTAAGAACATAAGAAACTCTAGAAAGCATGCAAGCACATGGAGTCTGAACAGTCTGCTCCTGAATGAACTGTGGGTCATGGAAAAAACCAAAAAGTAAATCAAAAATTACAGGAAATTAATGAAAATGACAAAATGCGTACCAAAACTTATGATATACAGCAAAAGCAATTCTGAGAGTTAAGTTTATAGCAATTAGTGCTTACCTTAAAATTGGAAAAGGATCAAATGATCTAATAGTCCATTTAAAACCTAGAAAAACAATAAACTAAATCACAAGTTAGTATGAGAAAAGAAATTCTTTTTTTTTTTTTTTTGACAGGCAGAGTGGACAGTGAGAGAGAGAGACAGAGAGAAAGGTCTTCCTTTTGCCATTGGTTCACCCTCCAATGGCCACCGCAGCCAGTGCACCGCACTGATCCGAAGGCAGGAGCCAGGTGCTTCTCTTGGTCTCCCATGGGGTGCAGGACCCAAGCACTTGGGCCATCCTCCACTGCACTCCCTGGCCACAGCAGAGAGCTGGCCTGGAAGAGGTGCAACCGGGACAGAATCCTGTGCCCTGACCGGGACTAGAACCCGGTGTGCTGGCGCCACAAGGCGGAGGATTAGCCTAGTGAGCTGCGGCGCTGGCGAGAAATTCTTAAAATAAAGACGAAATAAAATTGAAACCAAAAAGAAACAAAAGATCAGTGAAATTAACAGCAATTATTTTTGAAAAAATTAAAATTGATACACCACTGGCCTATTTAAAAAAAAGAGTGAAGACAAATATTAATAAATTCAGAAATAAAGAAGGAAATGTTAGATACTACAGAAATAAAATTCATCAGAAATTATGAAAAAAGCTATATGCCAAAAAATAGGGAAATTTAGAAGAAATGGATTGATTCCTAGATAGCACAAACAACCAAACATTGATGCATGAAGACACTGAAAACCTATACAAAACAATAACCAAGGTGGAGACTGAATAAGAAATAAAGACCCTCCCCACATAGAAAAAGCCCAGGACTGGATGGTTACATGCTGAGCTCTACCAAACTTTTACAAAAAAATGAATTCCAATTCCTCTCAATCTATTTCAAACAACTGAGATGGAGAAAATTCTCCCATACTGCTTCTATGAGACCAGCATAACCTTAATTCCAAAACCAGAAAAACATACAACAAAGAGAATTATAAACCAGTATCACAGATGAACAAAATATGATTGTTCACTTGGACCAAGTGGTATCCCTGGTATGCAGGAATGGTTCAACATATGCAAATTAACAAATGTGACACATCACAATAACAAATAGAAGAATGAAAACTGTTTATTTATTCATCGTGAGAGAGTGTTGTATTTTATCAAATGGTTCCTGCATCTATTGAGATAACCATACAGGTTTTTTTAGTTATTTTTTTTAAGCTTTATTTTATTTATTTGAAAGGCAAAGTTAGAGAGAGGTAGAAACAGAGAGATCTTCCATCTGATGGATCACTCCCCAGATGGCTGCAATGGCCGAAGCTGCACCGATCTGTGGCGCAGCAGGTTAAAGCTCTGACTTGAAGTGCTGGCATCCCATATGAGTGCCAGTTCAAGTCCTGGCTGCTCCACTTCTGATCCGGCTCTCTGCTATGGCCTGGGATAACAGTAGAAATGGCACAAGTCCTTGGGCCCCTGCACCCATGTGGGAGACCCAGAAAAAGCTCCTGGCTGTTGGCCAGGAAATGCAAATACAAACCACAATGAGGTTACACCTTACCAGAGTTAGAATGGCTCTCATACAAAAAAATATGAAGCAATAACTGCTGGTGAGGATGTAGGGGGAAAAGTTCCCTAGTACACTTTTGGTGGGAATGTAAACTAGTGCAACCTTTACTAGAGGCAGTATAGCAATTCCTCTGAAATCTGACAGTATATCTACAATATGACCTAGCCATCCCACACTGTGAATGTACCCAAAAGAAGTTAAATTGGCATATTAAAGCTACCTGTATGCCCATGTTTATTACAGCTCAATTCATAATAACTAAGATATGGAATCAACCCAGATGCCAATCAAGTAATGACTGGATAAAAAAATATGGTATCTATGCACTATGGAATACTACTCAGCCACAGAAAAGAACGAAATTCTGTCTTTTGCAATAAAATGGATGCAACTGGAATCCATCATGCTTGGTGAAATAAGTGAGTCTCAAAAAATACAAATATTGTATGTTTTCCTTGATATATATTACTAATATACAGAGTATAATAGATGTAATGTGTAGAAGCAAAATTTGCATTTTGAGATTATTGTTTATAACATTTTCTTTACTCTTGAGGAACAGTGGATTTCTTCTACTTTATATTTCTTGAATCCTTCACTTTGTGGAGGGTCAAACATGATTATAACATAAACTGAAAGTATGTCTTGTAAAAATTAAAAGTAAAATCATAATGGAGGGAAGAAGGTTGGGAGTCTGAGCAGGAGAGAGGGTAGGGTAGGAAGTATCACTTTGTTCCTAAATCTGAATATAAGAAACACATGAAATTTGTTCACCTTATATAAATAAAAAATTAAAAATAAATAAATTAAAGCAATCAAGAGAACAATTCAATTTCAAAAGCACCAAAGGTAATAAAATACTTAGGAATAAACTTAACCAAGGAAATAAAATACCTAAACATTGAAAACTATAAAAGATTACTGAAATGAATGAAAGATCACACAAATAAATAAATATATATATATATATACTCTGTTCATGGATTATAAAATATATATAATAAATCAATGTTCCTAGTGATCTATAGATTCAAATCATTCTTCATAATATCCCAATAGTTATTTTTAGTCAAAAATTTAAAAAAACTATACATAAAATTAATATGGAATGTCAAAGTATTTAAATACCCAAATATTCTTGAACATAAGATCAAAGTTAAAGGCCTCACATTCTCTTAATTCAAAAGCAAATGTAATCTAAACAGTGTGATATTTGAACAAAACCAGACATACAGGCACAGATTTGATCTCAGTTGAGAGTCTGGGTAAGATATCTGCATTGCATACTACAGTGTTTATGTTCAACTCTCACCTCTGGCTTCTGAAACCAGCTGCCTGCCAATGGAAAATATGGGAGGCTGTGGGGATGGGACATGTAACTGGGACCCTGTCACCCACATTGGAGGCCAGGATTTTGTTTCCAGTCCAGACCTGTCATTGCAGACATATGCAGAGTGAACTAGAAGATAGGGGTTCTAGCTCTCTCTGCCTCTCAAATTAAAAATAAAAATATTAAGTGTAAATATTTAATGTAATAATCAGAAAATCAAGATTTGAATACCTCATCAATAAAGGAAAAAATTGACTAAATTCAATTTATGATTAAAACCCTAAATAAATTGTTAACTGAGGCAAACTTCCACCACAGGAAGGGCACCTATGGGAAATTTACAATAAATTCTTATAAAATGGGAATAAGACTGCTACTTTTAACACTTCTATTCAACAGTGTAGTGGATGATTCTACTAAAAAAATGAACAAAGCAAAAGAATAAAACTCCAGATTGCAAACAAAAGAGTAAAGTTGACTTGTAATATTGAACACATAGTCTTGTATGTAACATATATTCTGAGGAAGTCACTAAAATCCCACTCCAAAAATACAGTAAAATTCAGTATTTTTGCAGAATTATAAAGATATAAATATCAATTATATTTCTGTTTAACAGTGATGATCATTCTAAAAGTATAATTAACAATAACATTCAAGGTAGAATCAAAGAGTGAAAATACCACAAGAAATTTAAGAAAAAAAACTTGATTTTTTTAAATTTATTTGACAGTTAGAGTTAGACAGTGAGAGAGAGAGAGACAGAGAAAAAGGTCTTCTTTATGTTGGCTCTGCCCCCAAATGGCTACTACGGCCAGAGCTATGCTGATACAAAGCCAGGAGCCAGGTGCTTCCTCCTGGTCTCCCATGCGGGTGCAGGGCCCAAGCACTTGGGCCATCCTCCACTGCCTTTCCAGGCCATAGCAGAGAGCTGGACTGGAAGAGGAGCAACCAGGATTAAAACTTGGCACTCATATGGGATGCCAGTGCCACAGGTGGAGGATTAACCAAGTAAGCCATGGTGCCAGCCCCACAAAACTTGAATTTTATACTAAAAAATTACAAAAAGAAACACACAATTTTTAAATGAAGCATTGATTTAAGTAAGAGATTTTAATACTGCAAAAGTATATTCTTCTGGGGCCAGTGCTGTGGTGCAGCAGGTTAAAGCCCTGGCCTGAAGTGCCAGCATCCCATATGGGAGCCAGTTCTAGTCCCGGCTGCTCTACTTCCTATCCAGCTCTCTGTTAGGGCCTGGAATAGCAGTGCAAGATGGCTCAAGTCCTTGGGCCCCTGCATCCATGTGGGAGACCCAGAAGAAGCTCCTGCCTCCTGGCTTTGGATCAGCACAGCTCCGGCTATTGCAGCCATCTGGGGAGTGAACCAGTGGATGGAGGACCTCTCTCTCTCTGTCTCTACCTCTCTCTGTAACTCTGTCTTTCAAATAAATAAAATAAATCTTTAAAAAAATTGTACTTAATATAAATCACTTCATATTAAGTCAAATGACTCTGATTCACTATAGATAAATGTTGACATGGATGTGGAGAACAGGGAACCCTCATACATTTCCAGTAAAATATTGCAGCCACTTAAAATAATTTGGCAGTTTCCAAGCAATTTCTACATGGGATTATTTATTTCTACAGCAGTTTCTCTGCCAGTTATGCCACTAAGAGAGACACAATCCACAGGCACATGAATACTAAAGCAATATTTATGAAACCAAATGTGAAAGCAACCCAAATACTGATATGTAAAGAAAGCAATGTTTAGTATATCTTTTATACTGCTATACAATTTGACAATCAAATTTAATTAAGAAATGATAGATCACAAAATAATGCAATTCAAAAGACAAAGAAAGAGAAGAAACGCAAAGCCATCCCCATATACTCTAACATCCTGTTTCCCATTATGACATGTCCAGGAAAGGTCAATCTCTGGAGATAGGTTTAGATTAATGCCTGTGCTGGGGCTGATGGTTAATGAGGAGGGCTATAGATAATATGAAGCATTTGGGATTAATGGAAATGTGTTTATATTAGAATGTGCTTATGATTACATAACTTGCAAGACAGCACAACGCATAGAATATTCACTGCAAATATGAGACAGGACTGGGCAGACTGAATTTGGGCCTCATGGAAGAAAATAAAATTAACAAATACAAGGGGATTTCACATATTTTCTGGAACATGAAATTGAAATATGTTCATTTTGGTTGAAATATATTTAAACCCATAAATGCAAAGGCCTTACAATTCATGGACATTGTTTAGTATGAAAGAACTATGCATATTTTCAATAAAATTTTGCACCAAAATTAACCTGCAATTTAATTTCATATTTCTTGTGATATTGTCCTAATTAAAATTAATTCCATATACTCTTAAAGAAGTACTTCATTTTTCTTATATGAAACAATTTAAAAGTTGTACTAATTACCAATGTAAGGTAAAATACTGCCTCCTAATCACTCCACTTAGAATGACAGTATGCCAATTCATGGGGCCAGTGCTGTGGTGCAGTGGGTCTAAGCCCTGGCCTGAATGCCGGCATCCCATATGGGCACCAGTTCTAGTCCCGCGGCTCCACTCCTGATCCAGCTCTCTGCTATGGCCTGGGAAAGCAGTGGAAGATGGCCCAAGTCCTTGGACCCCTGCATTCACATGGGAGACCCAGAAAAAGATCTTGGCTTTGGATCAGCTCAGCTCAGTCCATTGCAACCATTTGAGGAGTGAACCAGTGGATGGAAGACCTCTCTGTCTGTCTCCACCTCTCTCTGTAACTCTTTCAAATAAATAAAATAAATCTTTAAAAAAATGCCAATTCACATATTTCTAGATTATGTTTGTATGAGTAAACTGCTACCAAAGATCAGAATTTTAGTTGTGATACTAATTTAAGTATTTTAACACCCCTTAATGTTATACACCAAGAACGATGTTTTGAATTTATTTTGTTGACAATAATTATACATACCTATGGACTGCAGTGAGAGATTTTAATTCATGCATACAATGTGTACTGAATAAATTGGAGTAAACAACATTTTGCCTTCTCTGATATTATACTTCAAAATCAGGGCTTTGGAGCACCTTTCCTCTATTTGTTCCTAAAATATGGGATAGATTACTGTGGACTATAGTCACCCACAATGCTATGTAACACAAGGAACTCACTATCATCTAGCTCTGATTTGGTACCAATTACTCCATGAAGTTTTTAAAGAATTTCTCAATTAATTAGTTTCAAAGAAAAAGAGACACACAGAGAAACAGAGAGAGAGAGAGGCAGAGCAAGAAGGAGAGAGAGAGAGAGGACATTCTCATCCACTGATTCAAATCACCAACATCTAAAACCGTGGCTTTGCCAGACTTTTATAATGATTTAGGTATGACTGCAAATGTACAGGTGACAAAAGCAAAAATAAGGAAGTAGGACTGCAAAAAAATAAAGTTCTACATACTAAAGGAAAAGCTGAAAAGTAAAAGCAAGGAATGAGAGAAAATACTGGCAAATCATAGCTGAGTAAAGGATTAATATAAAGAATAGACACAATTCAAAAGGAAATATTGTAATAAGAAATGGGCAAAGGATCAGATCAGTTTTTCCATAAGCAGCTAACAGGCATTTAAAAGGGACTCAGCACTGCTAATCAAGACCACAATGGTTATGATCTCACATATGTAAAAATAGCTATTATAAAAAAGTAAAAAACATAAATATTGAACCAGCATTGGAGAAAAGGGAACATATAAATTGTTTATAGAAATGTAAATTAGTACATCCACTATGGAGAACACTATGGAGGTGTCTCAAATAAAATTAAAAATGGAGCTAACAAATGATAAAGCATTCCCACTATTGGATGTGCATCTAAAGAAATAAAATTACTATCTCAAAGATACAACTGCACAGCCATGTTCATGTGAGCATTATTCACAAGAACAAGATATATAAATAAACATTGTCTATCAACAGATGAGTAGAGAAAATGCCAGACACACACAATGGAGTCACATTCAACCTTAACAAGGAAATTCTGACATTTTGTCACAATCTGGATTGAAAAGTATGAATATACCATTGGGCTGATTGAAATGTCATAGAAAGATAAATACCACACAATCTCCCTTATTTATGGAATCTCAGAAAGTCAAACTTAAGAAGAGAACAGTGGTTGCTAGGTGCTGAGAGTGAAGGAAATGGGAAGATGTTAGTTGAATGACACGCATTTACAGTTAGGAGATAATGTACAGCCCAGAAATGTTATGAATATTCGATTAGATACTCACTTGTTAAGGCACTAGATTTTCTTTTAAAATCTATGTAAGGTGATGGCTATATTAGTTTGATTGTCCTAATCATTTCAGAATGTATATGTACAAGGGAACTCCAAAGGGTTTGTGAAAAACAGGATTAAACAGTGAAATTTCCATAAATTTTTAAAAAGTCTCTTCACATATAAAAACATCAAGTTGCAGGCCCTGAATATATACAAATTTTGTTTGTCGATTATACTCCAATAACTTTGAAAACAATCACCCTACATCAAAATAAAAATTAAAACTCAAAAAACTAGGTTTATATCTTTGGGGTTGGGAAGATTTTCATGAAACAAACAGTTTTAAAACATTGATAAATGTGACTAGCTAAAATTTCTTATTTGAAAGTTCAGGGAACATGTAAAGGCTCAGATGACATCCAAGACCAAAATAACAGTGTCATCTTGTCCCCCTAAAACCTCAACCAAAGCCCTGATCAAAATAAAACTGTTTCATTAACTTACCTGGTCTGTGACGCTGTTGTTACCAAAAGAAAACGTGGTCAGAGTCCCAGAAAGAGCTACGCTAAGAAGTCAGGGGCCATGAGCTGAGACTCAGCTTCTGAACTATTCAGAAAACTTGGGGAATGCTGTCACCCCGGGGAGAAGAGGAACAGAGGATCCCGTAAATGACAGCTCTTCGCTGCAGGAACCCAGCACACAACCCATATGCTCCATAATGACCATCCTGTCCCCACTGCACAATCGGGGAAGACAAGGGGATGCCACCAACAGCTGCCCAGGGATGGCCCTTGGACTGTGAGCAGGAAAGGAACAGGACGCCAGGGTCCCGGGTGCCAGTCCAGCCCCCATACTGCAGACCAGAAGGGGCTGAGTGGAGGGTCGTATCAGCAACAAGAGGGGGCATACAGGCTCCAGCAACAGCCTCTGGGAAGCCCACATCCTGCCAGCCTTTTCTGACAACTTCCCCACCCTGCCTTCCCCTCTCCTCAAGCTCAGCTCCACACACCATGTCCCGAGGTCCTAGATGAGCAGCTTCCTGCGATGGAAGAAGGTACAAGAACAATGGACGTGGGCAACATTCAGAGTTCTGAGTGTTGGAGCCCCTCCTAGGGCCTCTCCACCGCGGAACTGGTTGACTACTATGATGTCAAGATTCCATGGGATTACGTAGCACTTATGCTACCACGCCTGATTGGACACCTTGCCTAGCTGTGAGGATGCACACATCATAAAAGATGCAGCCAATCCGCGTCCTCCATAACGCTGCTGCATAACTCCAGGTCTTGCTGGAGGCAGAAGCAAGAAGGAGTGAGTCTTGGGTTCATTTCTGAAACTTCGTCCTCTTGTGCGCCACCCTCCCTGCAGCGAGAGGTGGGATCTCCTCTCTGGTCCTGCTCACTACTGGGCTCCCACCTGCATCTTCCTGAGAGGATCCTACTTGGAGCTTGCAGTAAACTAACTCAGGTCGGTTACCATTTAATGGCTGTTTATTGGCTTCAGAGCCTTTCTTTTTCGTCAACTATGTGATACTTTTTCTGTTGAATCATCTGTGGTTTTTTAAGTATTGATTTAAAGAATATTTAAGGATATCACAAAATTGAATCCTTCTCCAATTTCACTTGTTTTTTTTTTTTTTTTAAGTCTGCCTGTCCTTTATTATTATTTTCTGTTTCCTGCTAGTACTTAGTAATTAGAACACACACACATATATATAATTCTTCCAGTAATCTCATTTATCAGTTTTTAGATTTTTATGGATTATCTCCGTATATAAGCATCACCCAGGATATTCACATTTTATGACTTAGAAATTGATCTTTATACCATGTAATTACTTTGTGCTGTTTTATTTCCTTTATTACACCTGTAGTAGAAAGTCTGAGAGAGAGTGCAGGAATCATGGCCTAGGTTTACTGTAAGGAAAAAAGCTTTCAATGAGCCCTTATTATTTGCGTCATTTGCTGTAGGTTCATTTCACTCTCAGGCACAGTAAAGAAGTCACTGGCTTTTTTGTTGTTGCTCTGCTAGCAGTTTTCTCTTTCCTAGCTGCTGAACTTCACTAAATGCTTTCCAACATGAAATCTAAATGACCATGGGATTTTCTTCTTGCGATTTGTACCTGCCTGGAAGGCCTGTCTGGGAATGTTAACCACCCTTGCATTTTTTATTATGTCCCTGCTTCCTATTGATATATTTTCTTAGATGATTTCATTTATTACATTAATACTTTTCTGAGGATATTAGTAGCTCTGTTTATAAAAGAGATGCTTTTAAAAACTTAATTTTTATTTCAAGTCTTGATCCAAAAATTTATTTTTTTAATTTCTTTTTTTAAAGATTTATTTTATGTATTTGAAAGACAGAGTTACCGAGAGAGGTAGAGACAGAGAGAGAGAGGTCTTCCACCCACTGGTTCACTCCCCAGATGGCTGCAACAGCCACAGCTGCACTGATCCAAAGCCAGGAGCCAGGATCTTCTTCTGGGTCTCCCACATGGGCGCAAAGGCCCAAGGACTTGGGCCATCTTCTACTGCTTTTCCCAGGCCATAGCAGAGAGCAAGATTGGAAGAGGAGCAGCCAAGACTAGAACCGGCATCCATATGGGACTCTGGCACTTCAGGCCAGGGTTTTAACCTGCTGTGCCACAGCGCCAGCCCCCTTTTTTAATTTCAAGTCTTGGCCTGCTTGCACCATCCTCACTGTAATGGTGGTTTTCCAAAAGAAACTAAAAAATAGGCTTTGCTTATTTTCACTTTGGGTAGGTCTTTGAAATGTAAATTTGTTTTTTCTTCGGTAAAATTTTGAAGTATTCTCTAATTCTGGACCTGAAATTGTCATTGTGTGACTTTCTGGGTTGACTGTTTGGAGTTTTCAAAATGTGATTCAACTTACTTGGATTATATAGGAGTTTTTCTATTTTATGTTTTGTTTTGGAAACCTGATTTTCAAAATAGGGTGGATATTGATCTCTGTAGTCAAATTTTACTCCTAAGAATTTCATATCTTTCTCTAGTATCTTGGTCAAAGCTATAATCTCTACAAAAAGCTATAATCTCTACAAAAGAATGATACTGTTTTAATTCCTAAACTGGTTATTTGTGTTACCTTCCCCATTTGTTCCTTAATTGTTTTTTCCTAATGGTTAACTTTGTTAACATTTTTCTTAAAAAAAAGTCATTGTGTCCTTGTTTATTTGTGGTACATTGTATAGCATTTCATACATGTCTGCTGTTCCCTTTTTTCTTCTTTTTCTTCAATACTCTGATATTTTTTGTTTATAATTAACAAGGGAGCTGTAATGATTGATTTTCAGTGTTTTATTCTAACACAAGCATTTAAGGTTATAAACAATCTCTAAGCACTGGTTTACTGCATCCTCTTTATTCCTTCATGTGTTCCCAACCTGTTTCCATCACAGGCTGCGTGTGTCTCCAGTTCTGAAACCCACATGTACTGACTGGTAAATTAGTGCTTCAGCCAGTAGAGACCCACTTTTTACACTTGTGTGCCCAGGTAATCACAGCCCATCAGCTACCCTTTCCATGTCTGCAAAAGGGCTACGGTCCCTTAAAATATATCACATCTTGATTTCTTTTAGAGAAGCAGATAAAATTTCCCAGACAGCCCAAGTTAGACATTTCTATATATACTACTGGCTACATCTGAGTTGTCGCTTCTAAATCAATCTTTCATAGCAAACAGAACTGCTCTGATTGTCAGTTTTTTTTTCTTTATGGTGTCACCGGCTAATTACCAACTTGTGTTGATGCTAGTGAGATTCACATACCTGATTTTTCTATTAATTAATTTGACATTCTGGAGTGGCCTGAATGTCAAAATTCTGCCCTCATAGAGCATATTTGAAGAAAGTGGTATAAATTATAGCTTTGTGTAAAATAGTTTAAATATTTGAAGTGCTCTGGATAAAAAATAAAATAATGTGATAGGTCCCAGTGGAGAGGACAAGGGTTGCTTTAGCCAGGAGAGTTTGAAAGTCCTCACTAATGGATAATACATGATCTTAAAACATAACAATGGGGAGTAACTTTCACTGCAGAAGCTAGGAAAAGAGCATCTAAGCTGCAGAAGTGAAAAGCAAATTTAAAGATTTTAATGAGGGGGGAAATATAGATGTATAATTAATGGATAAAAGAGGAAAGATTTGGAAGATGAAGAAAAAAGTGAAACATGGTGACTACACTTCAAAATGTTTTCTCCAAAATTTTTGAGAAAAATTTAAAGAATTTTAACTTTTAAAAATATGCATTATGGGCCGGCGCCGCGGCTCACTAGGCTAATCCTCCGCCTTGCAGCGCCGGCACACCGGGTTCTAGTCCCGGTCAGGGCGCCGGATTCTGTCCCGGTTGCCCCTCTTCCAGGCCAGCTCTCTGCTGTGGCCTGGGAGTGCAGTGGAGGATGGCCCAAGTGCTTGGGCCCTGCACCCCATGGGAGACCAGGATAAGTACCTGGCTCCTGCCATCGGATCAGCGCGGTGTGCCGGCCGCGGTGGCCATTGGAGGGTTAACCAACGGCAAAGGAAGACCTTTCTCTCTGTCTCTCTCTCTCTCTCACTGTCCACTCTGCCTGTCAAAAAAAAAAATATGCATTATGATGTATATGGTAATTCACTTTATTAAACCATTTTACAATGTGTATAAATTCCAAAACAATATGTACAATGGCCATTCAAGGAATTCGTGTAAAATGCATTGAGAGATTATTTTGATTCAAAAACACTTATATCATATAGATTTTTATAATGGACATTTTCAATAAGTTTTTAAAAATCACCCAGATTCATGAATTTCAAATTTTAATGCACCAAAATAAACTTACCTTTGAATCCCATTCCCATCTTATTTTTTAAAATACACATTGTTGGGGCCAGCGCTGTGGCTCACTTGGCTAATCCTCTGCCTGCAGTGCCGGCATCCCGTATGGACACCGGGTTCTAGTCTTGGTTGCTCCTCTTCCAGTCCAGCTCTCTGCTGTGGCCTGGGAGGGCAGTGGAGGATGGCCCAAGTGCTTGGGCTCCTGCACCTTCATGGGAGACTGGGAAGAGCACCTGGCTCCTGGCTTTGGGCTGATGCAGCACCGGCCGTAGTGGCCATTTGGGGAGTGAACCAACAGAAGGAAGACCTTTCTCTCTGTCTCTCTCTCTCTCTCACTGTCTATAACTCTACCTGTCAAATAAAAAAAAAAAACACACACACATTGTTCATAGTAATTGAATGTATGATGTATATATTTTATTTTTAATTGAAATCTATTTATTTTTTCCAATAAATAAATAAGAAACATAAATGAGACTCTATTAGTGGATTTTAAGGATGGAGATCTTTCTTTGTCTCGGGTGATTTTAAGAGATCACTTCTCTTGTTGACACTGGACTGTAGGATCCAATGTGTAGACTAATCCTGTTGGGTGCTCCAACAATGACTTATATATTCTTTTCTGATAGAGATTTGAATTTTCCCCCTATTGTTTTCCTGCTTATTTGTTGGTGGGTTACTATTTTAAGAAACACTGAGAGGAACATTATGTGCCCATTATGTCTTTGTGGTCTATTCCTTTCATTTCCTTAGAATAAATTCCTAAAAATGAAATTATTGGGTAAAAGAATGTAATCATTCTATTCTTTCATCAGACAAGATACTCTATTCTTGGGAGTCATGGTGCTTGGGCTGTGACCATTTGAGAAAAGTGAAATAGAAGTTCTTGTTATGGAAGTATTGCTCCTGCCTTCTTGTTTTTTGATTAGGAACCATAGTTTGGGAATTATTAATATATCCAGCTGATGAGGAAAACTTTTCCCTTCAGTAGAATGTTACTACAACAATGTAAAAGTCAAGGTAGGATTATAAAAGAAGGAAAATTAAATGAAATATTAACAAAGATAAAGAAGACATTTTACAAAGGTATAACAACTATGGACTAAAAGAGTGTCCTAAAACACCTTCATGCAGTTCAGCAACTAAGTCATTTCTGGAATGAACAATGTGGATAATTAGGTTAGGATAGTGCTTCTGTTAGGACTCAGGTCAAAGTCACAAGGTATGTAGTAACAATTTACACATTTTATGAGGAAAGATCGACTCTGAAACAGGGACTGTTTAAAAATCACATACTGAGATATAGCCAACATAGTCAGATGGGCAGATTTGGATGAAATGAAAACTTCACTGGAAACAAAACTGAAAGTCGTAATCCTGGGGATGCCACTTAGTTTTACCAATGTAAAGAGAAGAATCATTATTTCAAGGTACAACACACATTGATAGGCTAAAATGAGAAACTATAAGCAATTCAAACACCAAAATGTTCCATACTGAATCACAAAAATGGGATTTTCAGATTAATCCAACTTGTAATGTCTCATAGAATTTAGGAAGTTGTTCTGGTTCTGTGGATCTTCAATTGCTCTTCACACAGAATATTTTCTTCTTCTTAGAAACAATGTCTTCTGAATGGCTCTGCAGTCAGCATGAAAGGGTAGGAAATGGCTTTTCAGAGTGGCTGGGCAAACATGCTTCCGAAGTGATTCATTGTATCATTTTATAATATCTGCAGATTTACACATGGAACTTCAGGATTTCATTTTTTTTTTGTTCATTCTCAAGTCTATGGACTTCAGTTCCTAAGGCATCAATGATATTTTTTCTAAGTTTAAGTGCATAGGTCTCTAGTTCTAGTGTTTCATATCTTCAATTTCATATATCACTTAGTCAAAAATCTTGTCCTTCCAAATAAAGTCTTGTAACAACTCAGCCATCAAAATGTACCTCTGCATTAAATCTTATTTATCTAACCTGATATCTGTGGCTTTGATGTCATGAACTGCCCTTACAGATCGATCTTTCTCCAGGAGTTCAGTACGCCGTTGTACTTGCTCTGGCTGTCAGGATTGCTATAGAGGCCTTCTGTGTTAGTGTGGATAAGGATTGGTGAGACCACAGCTAATAAGGTGCACCCACCCAAAGAACATAGGCTGACAGAGTGAATTGCCTGCATATTCATCAAATAAAGATCATTTTAGGGATGCAGTGGGACTGAAGAAAATGAGAAAGTCAAGCAGAAGGACTACTACAAATAACTGATAAAAGTGCCAGGGAATCTTGCTAATGAATGTGACAGTGCCCTGAGGCAAAGAAAGTATCCACATCTACTAATTTGATGTTCTCACACTAACTGGTCAATGTTCTTCATCAAAGTGCTTCTGGGAAAAATAAGAGGCAGGTAAAGGGATTTCCTTGATGACTTTGATTTTCTCCCAGAATGCCTACATATGTTGCAGAAACATCATGGGTTCTGCCAAGTCTTTGAAAGCCTCAGCCATGTTAAAGGCCAATCATTGTTCCTGTAAGGTGGTGTTGAGTTGGTTAACCTCTGGGTCATAAGCTTGCAGAACTGCAAATTTCATGATCTCAGAGTCAGACAGGATTTCATTATCCTTCATTATCCTTTTGATCCAATGTTTGTTTCAACTTCTCAAAAAATTTCTTAATTTTATCTTTTTTTCTTAATTTCATCTTAATCTTTAGTCGGTAACTGTGAGTATTTTCTCTTGCTAGTTTCCAGGTATCCAAGTGAGAAAGAGCATCTCCCCTACACGTTGTCTCAAAGCTCTGGAAGAGGAAATCAAAGGCATTCCTTTCCTGAGCATAGGCATCTTCAATAGATCAGAAGACATACTTGGTGTGGTCAGCAGGAATAGCACAGATCCCACAAATCAGCTACATATCAGTCAGGCAGAAAACAATGAGGGACTGCCCCAAGAGTCCTTTGTACACGGGCATCTTGGGAGAAATCTTGACCTTGTTCTACTTTTCCACAATACCCATCAGGGAATAATTAACCAGCAGCCTGCTAACTCCAGTAGCTGACATTTTCTTATGGCAGGAGGGACACTTGAATGATGATAGTCTCCACAATAAATTCTGCACAGTTCCCTCTATGAGACCTTTCAGGCGCTTTTGGCAGAAGTTATGTGAGCAAGGCAAAACTTGAGGATCATCAAACAGATTGCAACAAATTGGGCACATGAGATCTTCAAGCACTACATCACATTCAGGGAGTCTTCTGTAAGTCAGAGGGCACCAAAGACAATGGTATTTCTAGGGAAGAAATGCTATCTTCTGGTTGAGTAAGAAGTACAAGCAGTTAGTCAGCAGCTCCATCCAGCTCTACCAGAAGGAGTGCCTCTGGCATCATGAGGGATATGCCACACCCCCTCCAGCCATGGGGGCCACGTGATATGTGCCAGTAATGGCTGCAAGATGGATTCATGGCCCCACATTACTTCTTTATCATTTTTCAAAAGGGAACATTCCTCAGTCATTAGATGAGTCAGTGTTGTGAGAAAAGAACATGTTTTAAATTGGTTGGCTAAATGAAGAGGTTTTCCCTGTTTCTTCCAGTGTGACATATCCTACAGATACTAAACACTAGACTCTTTTAGATAGAACAAAATGTAATTAAATGTCAGTAGTTACAAGATCTATTTTTTTATTTACATCCTTATTTCACTGTTTGTCAAACATTTTTCTTCAAGCTCATTTTCTCCAAACCCTTGTATAAAATAAAACCCAATGTCCAGTTCTCATTGATCATGCAGATAATATCAACTGATTCAAACAAAGAGAGCTCTCAGAACCGTAATAGCTTAACCTCACCACACCTGCACTGCATGCAGTTCCTGAGGAACTATCAAAGTCTTCAAACATCATGTTTGGAAACTAGTGGTTTAGATGAAATGTTTTAATCTATGTTTACTTTGCATAGTGTGATTGGCCTCCCGTTACTGATATGCCCATGTAGGAGCCATGAAGTTCAAGTTCTTGAATGATTTTCTTTGATAAAGAACATTAGAAAGTAGAAATATTAATGGAATTTTTTCGTAATGGAAAATCTAACATGTAAAACATATTAAGCTGGACGGCGCCGCGGCTCACTAGGCTAATCTTCCGCCTAGCGGCGCCGGCACACCGGGTTCTAGTCCTGGTTGGGGCGCCGGATTCTGTCCCGGTTGCCCCTCTTCCAGGCCAGCTCTCTGCTGTGGCCAGGGAGTGCAGTGGAGGATGGCCCAGGTGCTTGGGCCCTGCACCCCATGGGAGACCAGAAAAAGCACCTGGCTCCTGGCTCCTGCCATCGGATCAGCGCGGTGCGCCGGCAGCAGCGCGCCGGCCACGGCGGTCATTGGAGGGTGAACCAACAGCAAAGGAAGACCTTTCTCTCTGTCTGTCTCTCTCTCACGGTCCACTCTGCCTGTCAAAAAAAAAAAAAAACATATTAAGCCATTTTACATGTAAAATCATGATTTAAAATGTTAATATTCATGAGTGACCCAACCATTAATTAAGTGCAATGTAAGATATTTGCAGGTTTAAAATTACCAAACATATTTGCATCAGATGTTATGGTAAGTACTAAAGTTACATAGTGGTGAACAAAATTAACATAACCTCACCCATATCAATCTGATAGTCCAAAAGAGAAAAACTTAAATAACCAAAGAAAAACCTATAAATCTTATGAAAAGTCAATATGTTAGACTCAACATTAAATTTATTTCTACATTTTAATGATCTAACATTAAAAATCCAAGTATAAATAAATAAGTAAAAATCATTTCTTAAAAAGTCAGTCCCTGGTATTCTCTAAGACCATTTTTAATTTAAACAAAGATGACAAAAGAAGTGTTATTCTTGAATTTATAGTAAATTCATTTACCTTAACAACAGACATTAATATGATAGTCAATGTGTTAAAAGCATTTCAATGTACTTTCATTAGTTTCAAAAATAATTTCATAGAAAATGAATGTCAGCAAATATTTTGAACATTTTTGATAAAATGAAAATAAATGCTCCTAAACAATTTTTTTAAAGATTATTTATTTATTTATTTGACAGGTAGAGTTACAGACAGGGAGAGAGAGAGAAAGGTCTTCCTTCTGATGGTTCACTCACCAAATGGCCTCCATGGCCAGAGCTATGCCAATACAAAGCCAGGAGCTAGGTCCTTCTTCCTGGTCTCATGTGGGTGCAGGGGCCCAAGCACTTGGGCCATCCTCCACTGCCTTCCTGGGCCACAGCAGAGAGCTGGACTGGAAGAGGAGCAACCAGGACTAGAACTTGGTGCCCATATGGGGTGCCGGCACTGTAGGCAGAGGATTAACATAGTACGCCACCGTGCCACCCCACCCCTAAACAATTTAAAATATTGTCACTATAGTGTAAGTTTTTCTCTTAAAGAGGTACAGGGAAGACATTTTATTCCATCCTGAAGTGACAGGTAATCTCTCTCTCTCTTTTTTATTTTTTTTGACAGGCAGAGTGGACAGTGAGAGAGACAGAGAGAAAGGTCTTCCTTTTGCTGTTGGTTCACCTCCAGTGTCTGCCGCCGCCAGCGTGCTGTGACCGGCGCACCCCGCTGATCCGATGGCAGGAGCCAGGCACTTATCCTGGTCTCCCATGTGGGTGCAGGGCCCAAGGACCTGGGCCATCCTCCACTGCACTCCCTGGCCACAGCAGAGAGCTGGACTGGAAGAGGGGCAACCGGGACAGAATCAAATGCCCCGACCGGGGCTAGAACCCGGTGTGCCGGCACTGCAAGGTGGAGGATTAGCCTAGTGAGCTGCGGCGCCGGTGACAGGGAATCTCTTAGTGTAAATCTCTTACAGTAAAACTGATGCTTGTGTTCACATATATGCACTCTTGTACATATAAATGTCATGCATTTCTTCCAAAACTATGCATATTATACATAAGTAAATAAAAATAAATGTTATAAATATTCATTACTTATACATCCATTTTTAAAAGTTTTTAATTGGTGACTATCAATTCTCTTTTATTTTAAAGATTTATTTCTTTATTTGAAATAGTTACTCAGAGAGAGATGGAGAGGCAGAGAGAGAGAGAGGTCTTCCATCCACTGGTTCACTCCCAACTGGCACAATGGCCAGAACTGTGCTGATCTGAAACCAGGAGCCAGAAGCTTCTTTCAGGTCTCCCACATGGGCACAGGGGCCCAAAGACTTGGACCATCTTCTACTGCTTTCCCAGGCCATTGCAGAGAGCTGGATTGGAAATGGAGTAGCCAGGACTCAAACCAGTGCCCATATGGGATGCCAGCACTGCAGACAGCAGCTTTACCCACTACATCACAGCACTGGCCCCACATATACATCATTTCTATAAAGCATTTTTTTAATCCCAGAAAACAAATATTTTGTATTTTTTATTAACATGTGGTACTTGTAAAACTTATGGAGTATAATCCAATATTTCAAAACGTGTATAAGTAGATCAATCAAGTAATTAGTGTTTCCATTACCTTATAGCATTTTTCTAAGCTCATCAGCTCCTCCCCTCTAATTGTTCATATAGTATATAATGCATTATTGTGATCTATAGTTACTTTCCTGTACTAGAAAAGCTAAGAACTGATTATTCCTATGTAACTAGATTTTCATAGTTTTCATGTCATCTGTCTCTCTTCCCTCATCTTTATTTTGATTAAAATTATTTTAGAATGAAAATATTTTAATTTAAAAATTGGTTATCTTCTGTAATGACTCCAATTCTAACTTTCTCACAAGCATACTAGTATTTTAAAGCTGAATATCATATGGTTATTTTGTATATGAAAAACATAAAAATACCATTGGTACTCCAAGATGTGCAATAAGTATTGTCATTCTGACTACATTTTTAAATATAAAGACATGTAAACATGTAATTTCTTTATTTTCTACTGTTAGGCACACAAGTATGCCTCTATTTTTACTCATCTTATCCTAGAAGAAATAGATAAATTCTTGTACACTTACAACATACTTAAATTGAGCCATGAAGACATAGAAAACCTAAACAGACACATAACAAAGACAGAAATTGAATTAGTAATAAAACCCTCCCAACAAAGAAAAGCCCTGGACTGGATAGATTAAATGCTGAATTCTACCAAATACTTAGAACTAACCAATTCTTCTGAAATTTTTTAATAAATTGAAAGGGAGAGAATCCTCCCAAATTCTTTCTATGAAACCAGCATCACCTTAATTGTTAAAGCTGAAAAAGATGTAACAGAAAAAGAGAATTACAGACCAATTTCCCTGATGAACATAGACACAAAAATTTTCAACGAAATTCTGGCCAATTGAATCCAACAACACGACAAAAAATCATTCACCTGGACCAAATGTGATTCATTCCTGGTATGCAGGGATGGTTCAACATTTGCAAATCAATGTGATACATCACATCAACAAATTGAAGAACAAAAACCATATGCTTATTTCAATAGATGCAGAGAAAGCATTTGACAAAATACAACACCCTTTCATGATGAAAAATCTAAGCAAATTGGGTTTAGAGGAACATTCTTCAACACAATCAAGGCAATTCATAACAAACACATGACCAGCTCATATTGAATGGGGAAAAGTTGGAAGCACTCCCACTAAGATCCGGTATCAGTCAGGGATGCCCACTCTCACCATTGCTATTCAATATAGTACTGGAAGTTTTAGCCAGAGTCATAAGCCAAGAAAAGAAATCAAAGGGATACAACTCAGGAAAGAGGAAGTCAAGCTATCCCTATTTGCAGATGACATGATTCTGTATATAGAGGACCCAACAGAATCTACTAAGAGGCTACTGGAACTCATAGAAGAGTTTGATAAAGTAGCAAGAAATAAAATCAATACACAAAAGCCAAAAGCCTGTGTATACACAGACAATGCCATGGCTGAGAAAAACTTCTAAGATCAATCCCATTCACAATAGCTACAAAAAAAGTCAAATACCTTGTAATAAACTTAACAAAGGATGTCAAAGATCTCTACAATGAAAATTATGAAACATTAAATAAAGAAATAAAAGAAGACACAAAAAATGGACATATAATATTTGTCCCCCTGGGATTGGCTTATTTCACTCAACATAATGTTTTCCAAATTCCTAACAGGGATCACTTTTCAGTTAAAATTTACACACCTAAGAAAAATTGTGTGTCAATTACAGAGTTCAACCAATGGTACTAGAACAAAAAAATTACTAAAATGGATAAAATATTACATTGTACATCAACAGTCAGGACAAGAGCTGATCAAGTCACTGTTTCTCATAGTTATTCTTAAGTGTTGAAACTTAACTGACAAGTGATCGCTGTTAAATATAAGAGTGGGAATAAGAGAGGGAAGAGATGTGCAATTCGGGACATGCTCAAGCTGACTTACCTCAAATGGTAGAGTTAGAAACATACCAGGGGATTCCAATTCAATCCCATCAAGGTAGCATGTACCAATGCCATCTCACTAGTCCCACTGATCAATTTCTGTTCACAATTGATCATAATGATAGGCCTAAGAACCAAAGGGATCACATAAACAAGACTAGTGTCTGCAAATACTAACTGATAGAATAAAAAAGAGAGAGAACGATCCAACATGGGATGCAAGATACGCAGCAGACCCATAGAATGGAAGATGTCCTAAACAGCACTCTGGCCTCAGAATCAGCCCTTAAGGCATGCAGATCTGGCTGAAAAGCCCATGAGAGTATTTCAGGCATGGAAAGCCAAGACACCCTGGTTAAAAAAAAAAAAAATGACCTAAATGAAGGATCTCCGCGAGTGAGATTCCTGTGGAAAGAACAGGTCTTCAAAGAAGGAGGTACCTTTCTCTACAGGGAGGAGAGAACTTCCACTTTGGCTATGGCCTTGTCTAAATATGATCAGAGTCGGTGAACTGAGGGGGATTCCATAGCCTTGGCAGCTCATGACAAGAGCCTAGGGTGATTACTGATGCCATAAACAAGAGTGTCAATTTGTTAAGTCAACAACAGGAGTCACTGTGCACTTACTCCTCATGTAGGATCTTTGTCCTTAGTGTGCTGTACATTGAGATTTAATGTTATAACTAGTACTCAAACAGTATTTTTCACTTTATGTTTCTGTGTGGGTGCAAACTGTTGAAATCTTTACTTAATATATGCTAAACTGATCTTCTGTATGTAAAGAAAATTGAAAATGAATCTTGATGTGAATGAAAGGGGAGAGGGAGTGGGAAAGGGGAGGGTTGCGGGTGGGAGGGAAGTTATGGGGGGGAAGCCATTGTAATCCATAAGCTGTACTTTGGAAATCTATATTCATTAAATAAAAGTTAAAAAAATAAAAAAATAAAAAAATGGACAAATTTTCCATGTTCATGGATTGGAAGAATAAATACATCAAAATGTCCATTCTTCAGAGAGTAATTTACAAATTCAATGTGATACCAATCAAAATACCAATGTCACTCTTCTCAGATCTAGAAAAAATGATGCTTAAATTCATATGGATCCACAGGAGACTTTGAATAGCTAAAACAATCTTATACAACAAAAAAAGTAGGAGGCACCAAAATACCATACTTTAAGACATAATACAAGACAATTATAAGCTAAACAGCCTGGTACTGGTACAAAAACAGCTGGACAGATCAATGTAACAGAATAGAAACACCAGAAATCAATCCAAACATCTACAGCCAACTTACATTTGACCAAGGAGCTAACCAATCCCTGGAGGAAGGACAGCCTCTTCAACAAATGCTGCTGGGAAAACTGGATTTCCACATGCAGAAGTATGAGGCAAGACCCCTACCTTACACCTTACACAAAATTCCACTCAACATGGATTAAAGATATAAAACTATGACCTGATTTCATCAAATTATTAGAGAACATTGGGGAAACCCTGCAAGACACTGGCCAGGCAGAGTTCTTGGAAAAGACCTTGGAGGCACAGGCAGTCAAAGCCAAAATTAACAAACAGGATTACTTCAAATTGACAAGTTTCTGTATGGCAAAAGAAACGGTCAAGAAAATGAAGAGGCAACCAACAGAATGGGAGAAATTATTCACAAATTATTCAATTGATAAAGGATTAATAACCAGAATCTAAGAGATCAAGAAACTCCACAACAACAAAACAATCAACCCAGTTAAGATATGGGCCAAGGACTTAAACAGACATTTTTCAAAAGAGGAAATCCAAATGACCAACAGACACATGAATTTTGTATTCCTTAAAAAAGTTTTCTTTGGGGAAAAAACAGATTGTAATTGGTATTGTTAAGATTGTGATTGGTAATGTGAAGAATGTAATTGAAGTATTAAAGTGACCATATAAATAGGATTAAGTGTTTGGCAATAATAGAATTCAAAAGGAGTGAATTCTCCAACATAGAAAGTAGTCCATACAGCAGACTCATAGCATGACAATTGCTTTAAGTAGCACTCATCTCAGAATCAGCCCTTAAATCATTCTTGCCTGACTAAAAGGCCCGGGGTTGCATTTCAGGCATGGAAACCAAGGCACTGTGGCAAAAAATGCTCTACATGAAGGAGCTTGGTGAGTGAGACATCAGTGGAAAGAAGTGGTCATCAAAGAAGGATATATTTGTCTGAATGGAGGAGAGAACTTCTACTTTGCTTATGGCCTTGTCTAAATATTGATGGAGTTTGTGGATTTAAAAGTCTTCCATTGCCTAGGCTGCTCAAGTCCAGAGTCCTGGGTGATCACTGATGTCATACATAAGAGTTTTAATTGTTAAATAAACAACTGGAGTCACTGTGCACTGACTTTCCATGCAGGACTTCTGTCCTCAAAGAGTTGTATTGTGAGACTTAAGAGTAAAACTTGTTTTCAACAATTTATTTTGTTTTAGTGTATAAAATGGAGCATAGGAAAAGCTCTTGTCTCAACTGTTGAGGAATGATTTTTATTTTTTTTCTGTGTGTGCAAATTGTTGAACTTGTTACTTAATATAGAGTTGGTCTTCTGTGTATAAAGTTAATTGAAAATGGATCTTAGTAGAGAATGGGACTGAGAATGGGAGAGGGAGTAAAAGGAGGGATGGGAGGGGGGTATGGTGGAAGAATCACTTTATTCCTAAAGTTGTACTTATGAAATGCATGAAGTTTCTATTCCTTAAATAAAAGACTTCTTTAGGGAAAAAATACTGTAATTGATATTAGTTTTGCATACATTTTAGGTCAGCTTAACCCTAATGACATGTATTACCCCTCTGCTCCTTGTGGTTTTTGCCTATATAAGCCCTGTTGCTATGTGTTTTGGAGTCTAGAGTTCTTTAGGGCTTGAGCCCATTTTCAACTGCTGGCATTAAAGGACTTCAAAGTCTAAAAACTACCCCACAACAAGGTTCCACCTCACCCCAGTTAGAATGGCTATCATAAAGAAATACACAGCCGGCACCGTAGCTCACCAGGCTAATCCTCTGCCTTGCGGCGCCAGCTCAGGGCACCGATTCTGTCCCAGTTGCCCCTCTTCCAGGCCAGCTCTCTGCTGTGGCCAGGGAGTGCAGTGGAGGATGGCCCAAGTGCTTGGGCCCTGCACCCCATGGGAGACCAGGAGAAGCACCTGGCTCCTGCCATCGGATCAGCGTGGTGTGCCGGCCGCAGCATGCCAGCCGCGACGGCCATTGGAGGGTGAACCAACGTCAAAAGGAAGACCTTTCTCTCTGTCTCTCTCTCTCTCACTGTCCACTCTGCCGGCCAAAAAAAAAATATACAAACACTGAAAAACATCATAATTAGTGAAATAAGCCAATCCCAAAGCGACAAATTCTATGTTTTTCCTGACCTGTGATATCTAATAGAGCACCTAAAAGACAACCTGTAGAAATGAAAATGATGCTTTAAGAAACAATGAATTTGAACAGCCTTTCTCTTGACTGTTGAGAAAGTTGTTTTTTAATTTTTGTTTTTCTTTTCTTTTCCTTTATCATATTTTTCTTATTTTTTCTTTCATACTAATTGTTGAAATCCTTACTTAACAGAATTAATCATATGTGTAAAAAGTTAATAGAAAATAGATGTTAGTAAAAAATAAGGGAAAACAAAAAAGGGAAGAGGAAGGGGGTGGGGGTGTGGGTGGGAGAGTGGGCACAGTAAGAAGAATTACCAAAATTCTAAGTATGTAATTGTAAAATGTATGAATTTTTTAACTGTAAAGCAGTATAGTTCTGCATACATTCATACGGACTTACTTCTAAAGGTACAGTATAAAAACTTGCAATGGCACCCCAAATTCCCTTAAGCTGCTGGTAGAAATAGCAACTCAAGTATTATAGGTCATATGGATAGGCTTAAGTGGTAAAGTGATCTTATAGATAGGATCAAGTGTTAAACTGATCAGATAAGTAGTATTAGGTGTTTGGTAATAATAATAGAGAGAATTCAAAAGGAGTGAATGCTCCAACATGGAAAGTAGTCCATAGAGCAGACTCATAGCATGACAATTGCTTTAAGTAGCACTCATCTCAGAATCAGCCCTTAACATCATTCTGGTCTGACTGAAAAGCCCAGGAGAGCACTTCAGGCATGGAAAGCCTAGACAATGTGACAAAAAATGTTCTAGATGAATAAGCTCTGTGGATGAGACATCAGTGGAAAGAAGTGGTCATCAAAGAAGGATATATTTGTCTCTGAATGGAAGAGAGAACTACTTTTCTTATGGCCTTGTCTAAATACTGATAAAGTTTGTGGATCCAAAAAGCTTCCATAGCCCAAGCAGCTCATGTTAAGAGCCTTAGGTGAGTGCAGTCAACTGAAAGTTCCAAGTTGACCCACCACACTTGGATATTCCTGTGAGAGTTCTCCCAGCCAGCCCTGCACTCACCGGCTATTGAGGCTCTGCTCTCCCTGAGCTGAGATTCTTCTTTTTTGAAGTCCAAACACCAGCCAGATGCTGAGACTCTAATCGCCTTGGAGATCTGTGCTTTCTGACTCAGAGGCACCACCCCTGTAGACTCTGTGCAATTCCTCTCTCTGGGTCTAAGACATGTCATGAGGAGCACGAGAGGTTCTTTGAGATCCCTGGGTGGTTGGTTTATACAGTGTGTTGTATTATACAAATTAAAACATGTGATTTTACTACTGCATAATAAAAAGCCTTATTGGAACCAAGACCAGCTCCATGCCATTACTACACTCATGACAGTTGGTGTAGTCAGCAGGATTTTAAAAATATCCACTCACAAAATCTCTCCCAGGTGATTTTAAGCTTGATATGAGTATCTGGCAAGAGTCATCTCCAAAAGGCACCCAGTGCTAAAGCTAAGTGGCTGAGGCTGTGGTAAGACTGACTCTGGCAGGGGCTTCTTGATACTTACCCAAATTCAGTATTTGGCAAGAGTCACCTCCAAAAGGTACTCATGGCTAAGGCTAGGTGGCTAAGGCTGTGGTAAGACTGGCTCTGGTAAGGGCTCACCAATATCCACCTAAATTGGGGCCTTGATGAAGGGGACCCAAATTAGCGATCTCCAAAATGTACACACAGCTAAGGCTAGGTGGTCAAGGCTGTAAAAAGACTGGCTCTGGTAGGGGCAAAATGGGTTTCTAGATTCAAGACTCCCATACTAAGTCTCTTGACCACAGGGGCACCAGATTAGTTGCCTCCAAAAGGCACCCATGTCTAAGGCTAGGAGAGCAAGGTTATGGTAAGAGCAGCTCTGTTGGGGGTAAAATGGGCCTTTGATGCTGATCTCATGAGAACTAAGTTTTAAATGTGTGGCTGGCTGTCTAAAAGGCTATGTAATTACCTAGAATGGGAATTTTACTATGTAGTTATGTAGTAAGCATTAAAGATCAATGTGTGAAGGTTAGGAGGTACTTGAGGGCTAAGTAGGTTAAAGTGCTAATCAATCTGGCCATCTATATAGCATAATTAACCTTGGTTAAAAAAAAACCCTAAAATATCAGCATAAATACATATGTATTTATTTATATTAGTATAAGCAAGTCATATGGGTATTTTGTACTTTGTGTAGATATTTACATAATATAGGTACAAATTGCCATATTGTTTATAAATATAAGACAAAATTAGTGAGATCTGTGAGAAAATAAAAAAAAATGGAAGAAAAAAGAGGTAAATGAATTAATGGTTAATAAATCTTGATGCAAGGTGGAATTTATTACTCAAGAAAAATTCACTAAGAGTAAAAAGGGGACTGATGTTTATAATTAACTTACACTCTCCAGAAGTAGTGGAGCCAATCCTGACAAGAGCTCCCCTTCATGAAGTCCCTAAGATAATATGCAGATACTGACTCAGATTTATCTAAGGGAAGGGAATTAGACAGACAGGTATTAGACAAGACCAAAATTAATCCATTCTTAAATAATTACCCATTCTTAGAAAATAAACAACCTAAGTCCAGCTTACCAGTAGCTGCTAATAAGGAAAATAGGACTCAAAGAACAAGAGATACCAAAGTCAGCATAGAAATCAGAGTTTACACAAGCTGAACTTCAAAAATACAGGCAGGACGTTGCCCGAAAATGGACTTAAGATGTTGAGTTCTTATACAAGCTCTGGACTAAAGGAGCAAATGGCATTTCAGTTAGTGGGTGAGAAATGAATATTTTAGCTGGAATAGTAGAAAATTGGGTAATACATGACAACTGATTATATGATGAACAGTCAATTTTTGACTGGATAGTGGAAGCTTGGCAGCAAGCTTTCCCAATATTAGATTTAACATCTTTCAATGCCCAGATTAAATGTAATAATATCAACCAAGCCATAAGGCTATGTAGAAAAATTGGGGTGTTAATGATATATTCCTGAGAGGTAACCACTCCAATGATGGTGTCAAGGGATTAAAAATCTAATTATTAAGGGTGGACCACAACACTTGCATCTTACCATGATCTCCACCCAGATGGGGACCAGGGTAAAGCAAGAAATTGTTGATTACTTCCACCAGGCTAGAGACCTAGAAGAGGGTCAAAATTTATCATTTTTAACACCCAAACTCAGACATTTGCCTCTTTTTTTGCAAATCCTAATGGGGAAGGGTTTAAAAACATCCAGTGGAAACCCAAACCAAAACCACAAAATAATTATCAAAGGGGAAACATAGCAAAAAACTTCAACAGGGAACCCCAGAATTATCCACGTTACACCAGAAATCTGTTGGGCCTCAAATTCCCTCCAAACTCTCTAAGGCCAACAAAGGCTCCCTTATACCACCAAAACAGGCAAGAGTCAGGGAATAGCCCAATCAGCTCAACAGCACCCCTCAAGGGGGATACAGGAAATTCAAGTTCCCAAAATGGAAACCCAAACCCAAAAGATACAATTAAAATGTAACTATATAGATAATAGACATTTATAAATTTAGTAATTAACATTAAAAATATAGGTCATGTTAAAATTCTTAACAGATATAGGAAGCCAAGTAACCATAATTAGAAACATAGACACTAAAACTAAAACTAAGATAACTATTGAAGGCATTAGTGGACAGACTATAGAGGTGTATGACATCCTGATTAAAATAAAAAATTATGATAGGAAAGATATTTTAGGTAAAGCAATTCTAGCATAATCCCCATGTAATATTTTGGAAATGAATTGGATCCCAGTGATATTTAAAGACCACATTCACCTTAAAAATCAGTAAAACAATCATTACTAGCAACTATTAATATTCAACCAATTGAATTATCAATACCAAAACCAACTTTTGCTAAACAATACCCCCTAAAATAGAACATAAAGAAATAATACCAAAATAGGGGAGCTTTTAAAGTAGGGAATAATTGAACAAACCCAAACCTTTAATTTCAATAGTCAGGTATGGCCTATAAAAAGACCCCAATGGTGAGTATAGATTCACAGTAGATTTTAGAAACTTAAATAGAAATGTACCTGCCATGCCAGGAAACTTACCAGAGGTAGAAAAAATTATCAATAAGCTTACTATGGACAATCTTAATTATTTTGCCACAATAGACCTAATTGATATATTCTTTAGCACTCCATTATCTAAAAATTCAAGAGAACAAACTATATTTACTTGGAATAAAATTCAATATCAATTCACTAGTCTATGTCAGGGATATAAAAATAGCCCAAATATTGCACATACAATAATAAATGGATATTTAAAACAAATTAAAAATAAAAATCCAGATATGCAAGTTTTAAGATACATTGAGGATTTAATGATTTATGGAGATACGAAGAGTGGCTAACACACTTTAGATAAGCTTCTACTTAATATGACTGGTTTAGTTCTGTAATTGATGCACAGTTATTCTTAAGTGTTGAAAATTAACTGAAATGTGATCCCTGTTGAACATGGGAGTGGGAATGGGAGAGGGAAGAGATGTATAATTTGGGACATGCTCAGGCTGACTTGCCCCAAGTGGTGGAGTTGGAAGCATACCAGGGGATTCCAATTCAATCCCATCGAGGTGGCATGTACCAATGCCATCTCACTGTTCCAGGTGATCAATTTCAGTTCACAGTTGGTCATGGTGGAGGGACTGGGAGTCAAAGGGAGCACATAGACAAGTCTAGTACCTGCTAACGCTAACCGATGGAGTAAATAAAGGGGAGAGTGATCCAACATGGGAAGTGAGATACTCAGCAGACTCATAGAATGGCAGATGTCCTAAATAGCACTCTGGCCTCAGAATCAGCCCTAAAGGCATTCGGATCTGGCTGAAAAGCCCATGAGAGTATTTCAGGCATGGAAAGCCAAGACACTCTGGAAACAAAAACAAACCTAAATGAAAGATCTCTGTGAGTGAGATCCCAGTGGAAAGAACAGGTCATCAAAGAAGGAGGTACCTTTCTCTGAAGGGAGGAGAGAACCTCCACTTTGACTATGACCTTGTCTAAACAAGATAAGAGTTGGAGAACTCAGAGGGCTTCCATAGCCTTGGAAACTCATGACTGGAGCATAGGGAGATTACTGATGCCATAGACAGGAGTGTCAATTGGTAAAGTCAACAACAGGAGTCACTGTGCACTTACTCCTCATGCAGGATATCTGTCCTTAATGTGCTGTGCATTGAGATTTAATGCTATAACGAGTACTCAAACAATATATTTCACTTTGTGTTTCTATGGGGGTGCAAACTGTTGAAATCCTTACTTAATGCATACTAAACTGATCCTCTGTAAAAAAAAAAAAAAAGAAATTATCAACTCCCAACTTGACTCTTTACTGGGATTAAACATGACAATAGGTCTGCTCTGATTTCATCACCATTTAAAAATATCATCTATTATTTTTCACTTTATGTTTCTGTGTGGGAGCAAACTGTTGAAATCCATACTTAATGTATACTAAGCTGATCTTCTCTATATCAAGATAATCGAAAATGAATCTTGATGTGAATGGAAGGGGAGAGGGAGTGGGAAAGGGGAGGGTTGTGGGTGGGAGGGACGGTATGGGGGGGAAGCCATTGTAATCCATAAGTCATACTTTGGAAATTTATATTCATTAAATAAAAGTTTAAAAAAAAAAAAGAAGTACTGGATGGACAATCACCCAATCTAAAATACAAAATTCAAGCCACCAAGTAAAATTCTTAGGCATAGAATGGAACAATGAGGGTAAAACTATCCCTAATACTATAATAGATGAAATAGGAGGTTTATCTGCTACAATAGAAAAAAATGGAGTACAAGATTAATTGGATTATTTGGATATTGGAGGAGTCACATTCCATATTTACAAAGTATATTTAAAGCAATATATAAAATTACTAGAAAAGCATCCAAATTTACATAGGCCAACAACAACAAGCCCTCCAAACTTTCAAATAATATGTATACTATGTTAAAACATACCAAGAATTACATAATATAAAGGGAGATAAAAGTACTATAGACATTATATTCTTGGAAGGGTATGGTATGGTATGGAAGGGCACTTTATAAAATTATTGAAAAACACAGTATACCAATTGAATTCTACTGCAAGTGCTTTCCATACTCAGCTTTCAATTATTGGTTATTTCAAAAAATAATATGGACTTTATATGAAGTGCTGAAAAATGTGAACCCCTGTGCCAGGACCAACCTATAGAAATCCGAACCACGATACCTGTACTACCATGGGTCAATTTGACTGGGTAGGCAATCTGCAGAGTACATCTGGAACCAAAGGTTTTAACTTGGAAATGGCATATTCAAGAATTCCTGAAGAACCACAAGGCAAAGACAGGTGGCAACATATCAAAAGTCACTGCACAGGTGGCTGAGATGACAACTCCACCACCACAAACACAAAACCCACCACCTAAACCCATTGGCACTTGGGGACCAACGTGATCAGAGCAACTCAGGAATGCCTGGTTTACAGATGGCTCAGCCTTGGTAGAACCTGGAAAGGTGCAGCCTGTAGACCCTCAGATGGAATGATCCTGACAAAAGAGGGAATAGACAAATCAGCACAACATGCAGAAACTCTTGCAATTTGGTTAGCAGGAGAGAAAACAATCCAAGAAGGACACAAACACATTTACATTTGCAATAATTCATAGTACTCATACAATGCAGTCACAATTTGGCCTAGTAAATGGAAGAAAAATAATTGGCAAATCTATGGTAAAGATATATGGTCCAATGAGACTTGTACTAAGATATCTGAGTCCAAATAAACTTAAAATAATGATTTAAAAAACTTAAAGTAATGATTACTCATGTAGATGCCCATACTAATAAACCCAATCATGAAGCACAATACAATGAGGTGGTAGACAGATTTAGTAAAATAGATCAAATAGCAACTATTAAGCTAAAAAAACCCCTAATAATTGGTAGATTAACATACCTAAATTGATAATCACTAAATAAAATTGAGAATATAAAGTAAAAATACACTAAAATTAAGGAAAAATCCAAATGGAAAATAGTTAATACTGATCCATTAGAAATAACAAAAGAAACTTTGCAATTACATCAATGGCTAGGATACATAGCAACACATGCAATGTACAAATGGGTTCCTGATTGAAATCTACCGATCACATGGCAACAGTGTAATAATGCTATTAAAATGTGTACAGATTGTCTAAATATATCACCAAGATTTAAACAGAGAACCACTATTAAATTATAAAATTAGAACATTTAGCTGTTTACTACAAATAGACTTTATAGATCCATTACTCAAGTTCCAAAAGAAATGTGCATGTACAATAGTAGACACTGGAGCAGGACTGGAAATTGCTAGAGAATGCAAGCACCCAAACCAGGACAACACTATTAGCACTGTTAATACTTTTCACTCTTTTCACTCTTTGGAATCCCAATAGTGATTGAAAGTGATCAAGGATCCCACTTTATGGGATATAAAGTGAAAAGATGGGCAGAAATGTTTGACATAATATGGAACTGGGGCTGGTGCTGTGGCGCCGTGGGTTAACATCTTGGCCTGAAGCACTGGCATCCCATATGGGTGCCAGTTCTAGTACTGACTGTTCAACTTCCTATCCAGCTCTCTGCTATGGCCTGGGCAAGCAGTACAAGATGGCCCAAGTCCTTGGGCCTCTGCACCTGCATGGGAGACCTGGAGGAAGCTCCTGGCTCCTGGCTTCAGATTGGTACAGCTCAGGTCATTGAGGCCAATTGAGGAGTGAACCATCAAATGCAAGACCTCTCTCTCTCTCTTTCTCCACCTCTCATTTCTCTGTTTAACTCTGACTTTCAAATAAATCAATAAAAAAATAATATGGAACTATCATATGGCATATAATCCACATGCTGGTGTTAGCATAGAAAGGTTTAACAGATGAATTAAACCTGAAATACTTCTAGACAATAATAATAAAAGAATTTCAAAATGCCCTAGACATTGCAGTTTATGAATTAAACTCCAGAACAAGAATAAACACAGAACACCCACATAAAGTATAATACAAAATGCCAATGACTTACTAGAAGTAACACCACAACAAAATTCCAAACACAAAGCAAATCTTATAAGTTAATTTAAAAAAACATTTAAGGATCAAATGTTACCCTCACAAGAAATTATAGCTAACGGACCAGGAAACACATACTAGACTACAAGCAATAAAGAACAATTAAAATTCCCAAGGAGAGATGAGTTAATATTTTTGTAAACTCAGGTCAATACTCTTATACTGGGGCTAGCACTATGGTGCAGCAAGTTAATGCTCTGGCCTGAGGTGCCAGCAAGCCATATGGGCACCATTTGAAACCCAGCTGCTCCACTTCTGATCCAGGTCTCTGCTGTGGCCTGGGAGGGCAGTGGAAGATGGCTCAAGTCCTTGGGCCCCTGCACCCATGTGGGAGAACCGGAGGAAACTCCTGGCTCTTGGCTTCAGATCAGCACAGCTCTGGTCATTTTGGCCAACCAATGGATGGAAGACCTCTCTCTCTTTCTTTGCCTCTCCTCTCTCTGTGTAACTCTGACTTTCAAATAAATGAATAAATCTTTAAAAAAAAAAAAAAAAAAACTTGTGCTTATCTGGAGTAGGACCATGCCAGCAAATAGCCAACCCAACCTGGATCCATCAATAATGCAAGCCATCACTACTTTCATTAAAACCATTACTGCCCTTGGATGGATTTATGACAACCAACTACTAGACATCCTGGTGAGTATCCTGCACAAGAGTCCAACCTCAGAGTTTGAGCCCAACATCTTCAACATTTACACTGACACAGACATTAAATTTAACACTGATCTACCCTGATGATGGGATGCCAATCTGCCTGTGCAACCCCATGAAATCAACTTCAAGATTCTTCCAAACGTACTTCTTAAAATATATACAACCTGTTTAACCTTTACTGCGGTTGTCCTTTCTTGACATTAACATTTTATGAACAGTCAGTGAGCAGCACTGACTGGTAGAGAAAGCTCATCTCCAACTACACCTTCTGTTTGATCAAAACCTTAAAATAAAATTCAATGGATATTAATAACTGAACTATAATCACTACAAACCCATATACATATATGGTAGACCTGCAGAGCCCAGAAGGAATTATACAAAGATTCCATTCATCACCTTTTACACTGGATCAATTCCCAATTGGATACACACCCAGGAATGTGAATAAAGAGCCCAGGAGTGTATGGAAACAGATGAAAATTATGAAGATGTCATCTTGATTGATGATGAGACAGATAGCATTGGTATAAATCAAGAATAGTTCATCAAAAATATAATAACCTATATCAATGACTTACTTCCACAATTAAATATTCATCATCCCACCATTGTATACCAATTATTGGGATGACCAATTAGAAGACATCTTGACAAACTTTACTACTGCTCCTGAGACAGAAACAGAATAGTATGAGATGCTTCATCATTTCCTATATTACCCTTCAATTTCTTCAAATTTCAATCTCAAGCCCCCCCCTCCATATTTCACCACCAACTCTACTACTCCAATCTACAATCATACTGACAATCTGGAAACATCTTGATGAAAATATTACCAAAGTGGCCGGGCACTTTGATCATAAATAGCTTGCCAAAAACATCTCTTATAACATTAATAACTTTTATGCCAAATATGCCTTCTGCTTTTATGTAAGTCAGTATGTTTATACAGAACAATGCAAAAAATACTGCAAAGCAAATAGAAGATACAGTGTCTGGCAAGCAGAGTTTTGGCCAGTGAACAATTTGGCAGAGCTTTGGCAAGATGCAGCAGATCCACTCAGCCATCACTTGCAATAAGCCATTGTTGCCCAAGAGGATGGAAAGCAGTTGTGAGGCTTGATTTTTATCCCCCTCTGGGGTAGGTGGGCAGTGATTGTGATCTAGGGCGTCCCCAATCACAGGCCCATCCTTTTTGGGTGTCACCAACCAGAAGTTGGTTTTGGGTGTGGCCAATGGTGTGATAGAAGCCTTCTGAGTGTGACCAACTGTGATACGGTAAAGTGGGTGAAGTAATGTAGTGGCCAACTGGTTGGCTGCTTCTTTACGATGTAATGTTCCCCTGTCCTTATCATGCTGACAAGCTGTGTCTGTTTCTGGCAGAAGGTCTGGTCAGTTCCTTGTGCTTAGTAGCATTAGCTTAAGTAACTCCATCTTGGTTTGATTTTTCTCTTTCTTTTTGGGCTAGTGGTGCTCTGTAACTCTTTTGGGACTCCTGCGGGATTCCCCACAATGTGCCAGCAGGAGTTGTCTATTTTGAAATTGGAGATATAGATTCAATGGGGATCTTTGAGAAGAGAAAGTGGGAAAGCCACACTCAATTGTTGCTGACTTCCCTTTGTCAACTCAATTCCTCTGTCTGAATCAATGTTATACCTCCCACATAGTGATTAGCGCTTGTAATTTCAAGCCGCTTATCAATGACCTGAGTACTAATATATATTTTGTGTTAAATCTACAAAAATGTATATAATGTAGCTGCAGTGGTAAACATAAAGAGAGTGATAATCAGAGTGGAATTGACTGAGGATCTTACAAGAATTAAGATCTAAGTCAATCTTGTAATAATCATTAATGAAAATATATACATTCATGCATCTTGAGTCTGATTATGTTTAGTTCTATATTAATTCATTTAATATTCTTTAGAAACAGACATAGATAAGATAAATATCACTTTCCTCTTCACCATCCACAGAAAACCTGCTCCCTGAGTTAATCATTCTATTAAGTTTAATTTTCTCAAGCATTTTTATCCATGTCTACATATAGAATGCATAACAAAGAATGAGAATTGTCATTTTATGCAAACTTGATTTTGGAATATTAGTGTATAAAGTGTTACATGAATTCAAATAATTAAATGTACATGTTTTAAAATGATCTGAAATACAAAATTTTAATTACTTATGGAGATATTATTTTCACTTAATTATCATGTAACTTTTCCATTCAGAGTGTACAATTGAGTGGTTTTAACAGATATATGGACTCATGATGGCTGTCAATTTAGAACACATTTACCACTTTAGCTACAAACTCAGTACCCTATAATTGTTCCTTAACGATGGCTTCATCCCTCCAACCCAAACTAAACACAAAACTTCTTATTTTTTTTCATAGATTTTTGTACTGTGAACATCCCATATGATGGATGCAGGTTTCCAAGAGTTCTCATGCCCAGTGTGGAGCCCATCCACAAGTTGGGCCTGGGGCCCACCTCACCGTTGCACTCACCCAGTGCATAGGAACAGCAACAGGCCCATGGAAAGGAGAAGTAGAGATGATTTCTCACATCCACGGTATCCAGTCAACTGGCAGAAAAGAAAACTTCCCATTCTTGGCTTCACACAATTGGACTGCAGTTTACTGACAAAGATTCAGGAAAGGAGAGGGAAAGAGAAAATCTAAATTCAAATATCATTGAATTTCCATGCTGTTACTTAATCTTAGCAGATTTTTTTTAAAAAAAGATTTATTTATTTTGAAAGGCAAAGTTACAGAGAGGCAGAGGCAGAGGCAGAGAGAGAGAGAGAGAGAGAGAGAGAGAGAAGAAGTCTTCCATCCACTCATTCACTCTCCAGATGGCTGCAACTACCAGATATGCACTGATCCAAAACCAGAAGGCAGGAGCTTCTTTTGAGTCTCCCAAGTGGGTTCAGGGGCCCAAAGACTTGGGCCATCCTCTACTGCTCCCCCAGACCATAGCGGAGAGCTGGATCAGAAGTGGAGCTTTACCCACTATGCCACAGCACCAGCCCCAATCTTAGTAGATTTTAGCAGTTATATTTTCATTCACTGCTGTCTTTGAGACCATTTAAAGAGCATTTAGAGGGTTGGATTTCTGTTTATATTTAAGGAATTTTCACCAATTTTAGAATAATGTCTATATAACTACTTGCTGTCCTATGAGAAATCTTTATAAAGATCTTTCAATTGTAATGAATAAATCCTCAGTAATTCATGAATTACTTGTAATTGTCATACAGTAATGACACATTAACTTTGACAAACAATTAACATCATCAATCAGTTGTCAATATCCTGAGAGTCACATTGTTATTGAAATCCTTTGGAGGCCTTGAGGAAGCCAAAGTGTCATATGTGTTGTTATACTTTAGCAACTAAAAAATTCTAGAGGCCGGAGGTCTGGTGTAGCAGGTAAAGCTGCCGCCTGTGGTGCTGGCATCCCATGTGGGTGCCAGTTCAAGTCCTGGCTGCTCCACTTCCAATCCAACTCTCTGCTATGGCCTGGGAAAGCAGTGGAAGGTGGCCCAGGTCCTTGGACCCCTGCACCCACATGGGAGACCTAGAGGAAGCTCCTGGCTCCTGGCTTTGGATCGGCACAACTCCGGCCATTGCAGACAGTTGTGGAGTGAACCAGCAGATGGAAGATCTCTCTATCTCTCTGCCTCCCCTTCTCTCTCTGTGTAGCTCTGACTTTCAAATAAATAAATACATCTTTAGAAAAAAATTCTGTACTAGTCACCCCAAGTTCATTGAATTAATAAAATTCATTCAAGTATTTAAAACACCTTTGACAATAATTTTGAAAACCTTAGATGATACATAAAATTTCAAGGAATTGAAAATTCATTGATAATGAAGTATGAACTTAATTTAATAGGTAATGAAAAGATAAACGAGAGAATATGCCAAAATTTTAGTTGCATCAATAGATTATGCCTTTTTGGATTGTTTCTTTCCTATGTGTTCTATAATCCTAATGGCTAATTTAGAGCAACAAGTTAAAATTTGCAAGGTCTTTAAGAAAACATCTCTCATGTAGACTAGTCTGTATTGATGTAAGGCATGATTTCTAGAAATCATGTATTAGAAATCATGTATTCTAAGGTTTACTTTTTAGGAACAATGAATGGTGGATGTCATATATATGTGAAACTGCAGATTTTATTACCATTTTTCTACTTCTCATCACAGTTAATTGTTCCCTAATTTCATCATATCAGATATTATATTGATTTTACCTGTACAAAACACTTAGACATCCCATACTGGTTTGTGTATGTGTATACAAGTGTAAGTGTCTGTGTGTATGTGTGTTCATGCAGGTGCCCATATAAGAGAGCGATTGTATTGAAAATGCTGTGAGGAGCCCTACTCCTAACTTCAAATACTCAGTCCTCCTTAGAACTGCCTACCTCTGAGGCAGAGCAGTGGGTCCCTTTTCATTGTTCTGGGCTGAATTATTTGTCCTCAAAATTCATATCTTGAAACACTAATCCCAGGGGCCGGCGCCATGGCACAGGTTAATCCTCTGCCTGTGGCACCGGCATCCCATATGGGCACCAGTTCTAGTCCCACCTGCTCCTCTTCTGATTCCACTCTCAGCTATGGCCTGCGATAGCAGTGGAGGATGGCCCAAGTCCTTGGGCCCCACACCCGCATGGAAGACCAGGAAGAAGTACCTGGCTCTTGGCTTCAGATCGGCACATCTCTGGTTATTAAAAAAAGAAAAGAAACACTAATCGCAAATTAAACTATTTACCAATAAAACAAATAGGTAGTTGAGTTTTTTTTCCCCCTCTCATTCTGGTGTGTTGAACTGATTTTGTCTCTTTGCTGCAAAAGGGAAATGGAAAGTTTTATTAAAAGCTGTGAGATGTTTTTATACTCTCTTTCAAAATATGGAAATGCATATTAGTCATATTTAATGTGAAAGAGTTCTGAAGTACAATGTAGTAAGCAGAAACTGGTAGGATCTTTAAGTCAAAATGGAAAATGATCTACTAATTCAAATCATATATTACTAAGTGTGATTTACCCTACCAGAGGAAACCTCCATGGTGTCTCTCACTGTTTCCTTCAGAGAAGTAGTCATTATTCAAAGATGTAGAAATACACATATTGCTAATAAGTTTCAAATGCCTGATTAAGGAATGGGAGAATTAATTTCTTGGTAGCTGTCAGATCACTGGACCGAAAACTCAGAAATATTTGACCTCTTCAAACCAAACCAAGAGATGCTGTAAACACTCAAAGGGCAAGCTCTGAGACCTGGGGCCCTTTGTGTCACTTCTTAGGAGCAGGTGCCAGGGTGTGCTCAGCCATCCCCGTCCCCACACACCAGTGGGTCTGTAACAGTAAGTCCTTTCTCAAACGTGTGATATTTGCAGCATGATGTGTGTGTGTGATTAGAGCCAACTGCGGTTGATTGGTTGCAAACTAAAAGGCTAGAGCTCAAGAGCAGCATGCAGGAGAGCAGTGGGCATGTGGAGTGGTGTCATCACAGAGAAGGGGCTGTGCTGGTGGGTTCTGCTGCCATCTGGAAGAAGTCAGTACACTGTAATTACCGCTTAGCCAGTGATAGTCTGTTGCATCCAGAGCCGAAAACTTGCCCAGATGTGATTTTTATAATAAAGGTGATATGCCAAATAACTTTTTAAAAAAAGATTTATTTATTCAAAAGTCAGAGTACACAGAGAGAGGAGAGGCAGAGAGAGTGGTCTTCCATCTGATGGTTCACTTCCCAATTGGCCGTAATGGCCGGAGCTGTGCCAATCAGAAGCCAAGAGCCAGGAGCTTCTTCTGTGTCTCACTTGTGGGTGCAAGGGCCCAAGAACTTGGGCCATCTTCTACTGCTTTCCCAGGCCATAGCAGAGAGCTGAATCAAAAGTGGAGCAGCTGGGTCTTGAAGTGGCTCACATAAATGATGCTGGCACTTCAGGCCTGGGCGTTAACCCACTGCCTGATATTAAAATAGTGCACTCAGAGAATTTCATCATAACAGCCTCCATTTTGGACTACACCTTCAGCACTGTAAGTTTCTACAGCACCAACAGCAGTGTGGGCCATGAAGGATTCTTGCTGGGAGAGATAAGAGGGAACTTTCAGCATCAGTGAGTCATGCATTAGAAAGAAAGAATTTCTGCAAATAATTTAAATCCATAACCATCAGCTTTGTTCAAAACTTCATTTTCTGTAACTGTGAAAATGAAATTAAGGGAGAGATTTGAGACAGAATTCTTAAAGATACGTGAAACAAGGTTACTGAGTGGTATCTAACTTGGCAAACCTGCAGCAGCAGGCTTTATATAAGGAACAGATCACCCATAAACAGCTCACTCACACCACCAGAGTGCCCAATCTTGGCTTCCTTCTCATCAGCTTCACCTCCACTATTAGCAATTTTATTCCTGTTTTAGAATTTAGGCTTTCTTTAGTTCAATTTGAAGGTATAATCAGAGGATATCACTACTCCCAATCTAGGTAATACTAGCAAGCAAAAACACAGTGTCTTCAGTGTCAAACACTTTTCAGTATTATGCCAAACTTATTAAAGAACATGATACAGGAATTTTTACAATGATGGAATAATAAAAATCATTAGAGCAATTTATCAGGTTTATAGTGCACACCAAAAGAAAGTGTTGTCGTCTGTCAAATGTAGAGCACAGTGTGCAAATTGTTGAATATTGTCAGGGAGAAGTGAAAAAAATTAAGACAAATCATGCTGGGTAAAAGTATATGGGAACAAAATTTCAGCAGGCAATGTTAAGCAGAGAAGCACCACATAGAAGTATGGAATCATTGTTTATTCAATGGATGCCCTAGTCTGGGTTCACAGCTGGGAGGTAGAAATACACTTGGAGATACAGAGGTGCCTTATCCTCTTCATGATGACTTTTACCCAACCAAGACAGTATTCTCAGTCATTCTCACATGGAAGCAAGTGTCTTTTTGCCTTTAGCTCAGCTGTGGGCTCTTTCCGTTATGCTTCCACCAGTGCTGGACTTAAGTATCCTGCAAGTGGAGCAGATTTTCTTCCCCAGCAGAGCAGCTGGAGACAACAGTGGGGAATCAGATGTCAATGATTGTGAAAATGTAATTGAAGCTACAGAGCCCTCTAGTGGTAGATAGTCACATTCAACTGATTCATGACCCATTATTATATCCCAATGAGGACCCCAGCAACACTCAGGCCTCCCAGAGTTAATTAAACCAAAGATGCTCTCCAGTTAGCACATCTTCTCTCACTTGTTATTGAGAGAGGCACTTGAGGACTTAATCTAGGAGAACTTCCTTGTCAGATGCTTTGACCCCCAAGAGGAGAGTTCTTGCACACAGTAATCATAAGCCTCTCTCCCTGGTCCATGTCCTTGGATGCAATGTGCAAGCTTCATGACACAGAAAAATTAACAAAAAGTAAGAAAGAAAAAAAAGAAAGAAAAAGAATGAAGAAAAGAAAAATAAATAAAAAGAAAGAAGAAAAAAGAAATAAGAAAAGAAAAAGAAATAAAGAGAAAGAAAAAAGAAGAAAAGAAAAAGAAAGAAGAAAAAAGAAAGAATAAAGAAAAAGAGAGAGAAAAAGAGAAAGAAAGGAAGAAAGAATGAAAGAAAGAAAGAAGAAAGAACAAGAGAAAAAGACAGAGGAAGGAAGGAAGGAAGGAAGGAAGGAGGGAAGGAAGGAAGGAAGGAAGAAAAAATTATGCTGTGGTGCAACTCATGGGTTTACTGTAAATTTAGATAAAGTGGGGGCCGGTGCTGTGCCATAGTCATTAAGCCTCTGCCTGTGGCACTGGTATCCCATACAGGTACCAGTTCATGCCTTGGCTGCTCCATTTCCAATCCAGCTCTGTGCTAAGGACCTGGGAAAGCAGTGGATGGTGGTCCAAGTGCTTGGACCCCTGCATCCATGTGAGAGACCCAGAAAAATCTCCTGGCTCCTGGCTTTGGACTGGCTCAGCTCTGACTATTGTGGCCATTGGGGAGTGAACCAGCAAAGGGAAGATCTCTCTGTCTCTCTCCTGTCTGTCAAATAAGTAAGTAAATATTTAAAAAAATAGATAAAGTGAAATTTTTCTGTGTAATTTCTGTTCTATAAAGTAAATCAGAAATTAGAGACTAAGCATAATTGGTTTTCCAATGTTCTATAAATCAAAAATTTACCTCTTGTAGATTCATGCAGTAAAATTTACTTTTTCAAAGAGGAACAATTTTAACAAGAGCCTTCAAAGTATTTTCTATGATGAGCCAAATTCATTGTTGTCAGAAAAAAATTTGTAAATTTTAGGAAGGCCTAATAGAATGAATCAGATGTGCCTTCTATTCACATGACTTTGTGAGATTAAGAGAGTGCTTTATTTCCACCTTTTTTTTTTTTTTGACAGCAGAGTTAGAGAGAGAGAGATGGAGAGAAAGGTCTTCCTTCCATTGGTTCACCCCCTAAATGGCTGCTATGGCCGGCGTTACACCAACACCAATCCAAAGCCAGGAGCCAGTTGCTTCCTCCTGGTCTCCCATGAGGGTGCAGGGCCCAAGCACTTGGGCCATCCTCCACTGCCTTCCTGAGCCACAGCAGAGAGCTGGACTGGAAGAGGAGCAACCGGGACAGAACCAGCGTCCCAACCAGGACTAGAACCCGGAGTGCCAGTGCCACAGGTGGAGGATTAGCCTAGTGAGCCATGGCGCCAGCCTGTTTCAACCTTTTTCTACGAAGCTGATGAATAATGTCACTTGAAATGTTTTCATTTAAAACTACATTCTTATTACCAATAATCAATCATTCAAATTAATACATGATAATACACATTAATTATTTTTCTTTTAGTACATCATAGTGACAAAACTGCAGTAGTAGCACACTTATAGTCTGTTCTGGAGACCTTATTAAAATATTTATTTATTTATTTTTTTGAAACTGTTCTGCTTTCCTAGTTTCTTTTTTAAAAAATTATTGATTTACTTATCTGAAAGTCAGACTTTTCAGAAGAGAGAGAGGGAGAAGGAGAGAGAGGGAGACAGGGAGAGTATAAAGTACTGTTTGAAGATTACTTTTACAGTTAATTCTCATAGTACAACACATTAAGGATAGAGGTCCTACATGGGGAGCAAGTGCACAGTGACTCCTGTTGTTGATTTAACAATTGACACTCTTACTTATGGTGTCAGTAATCACCTGAGGCTCTTGTCATGAGCTGCCAAGGCTATGGAAGTCTCTTGAGTTCACAAACTCTGACCTTATTTAGACAATGCCATATTCAAAGTGAAAGTTCTCTCCTCCCTTCAGAGAAAGGTACCTACTTCTTTGATGGCCTGTTCTTTCCACCAGGATCTCACTCACAGAGATCTTTCATTTAGGTCATTTTTTGCCACAGTCTCTTGGCTTTCCATGCCTGAGAAACTCTCATAGGCTTTTTAGCCAGATCTGAATGTCTTAAGGGCTGATTCTTAGGCCAGAGTGCTATTTAGGGCATTTGTCATTCTATGAGTCTGCTGTGTATCCTATTTCCCTTGTTGGATGGTTCTCTGCTTTTTAATTCTATCAATTATTATTAGCAGGCACTGATCTTTTTTATGTAATCCCTTTGACATTTAATGCTATATTTCTGATCAATTATGAACTTAAACTGATCACTTCAACTAGTAAGATGGCATTGGTAAATGTCAACTTAATGGGATTTGGAGTCCCATGACCTATGGCAAGAGAACAAGTTTTTCAAATGCTGTTTTATTAAAAGCATATCCATGGGGTCTTGTATATTTTTTCTTATTTAATCTTTGAAGTACACCTCTACTTATGGATTGAATTCTTAATTCCGTGTGAGGAGAAATGTAGGTCAAAGTTTTAGTAACACAACAAAATTGCCTTGCAAAATATAAATGGCAAGAATTTGCATTCATGTGTACTTCTTTTCAAAGCTCAGAATCCTAAACATGTACATCTTTAGGGGTACATATCAGATGCAAATTTTATCTGGAATATCACCTTCTAGCTTATTCACACTATTGTTCTATATGACTCATTTGTAGTACTGCAAGGGGATTCCCCCTCTATTGGACCCACTTCCAATAACTCCAACCTCTTATTCATATTTTCCAGTTCACTGTAGTTATTCATTTAATCATACATTAAAAAAGACTCTAAACTCTCATTCACCACGTCTTCTGGTTAAGGATGTACACTTGGTAACTCCAAACATTTGCAGATCCTGTTACTGCATCTGACAGAGCATATACTGGTGTATTTATACTGGTCTAACTAAACTCATCTTTACAAAATCACTTAATATGTGTATTTGTCTATATCTAAAAGTTACACAATTTTTTATCCATGAATACTTCATATCATCAAGCATGGATTGAGTATTTTCACATATTCACATCACCATTCCCTGTTCATGTGGAATGGATAATATGACATAATGTCTCTACTGATGCCATAAGATTTATACATAGGGGCTGGCACTGTGGCATAGTGGGTAAAGCCACTGCCTGCAGTGCCAGCATCCCATATGGGAACCAGTTCAAGTCCTGGCTACTCCACTTCCAATTCATTTCAATAATAATTTTATTTTGCACATTGGAATCAAAGGGTGAAGCCAACCACAACTCTCTCCATTCATCTTCTCTTCCAGTTATGATCATAAGGACATCTATATATTTCCAAGATCAAAGAAAAATAATTTTTCTCCAGTAAGGTGATTACTTAATTATTCTTCAGCTTATTTTCAGTTTTCTCTTATTTTTAATTCAACTTTCTGCAAACTCTTTGAAGTATGCTTCTTATGTTGGTTGCTAAATAATCTCATGGGCCTGACACTGTGGTATAGTGGGTAAAGCTGCTGCCTGCAGTGCTGGAATCCCATATAGATGCTGGTTCAAGTCCTGCCTGCTTCACTTCCCATCCAGCTTTCTGCTATGGCCTTGGAAAGCAGTGGAAGATGGCCCTAGTCCTTGAGACCCTGCAATCACATGGGAGGCCCAGGAGAAGCTCTGGATCCTGGCTTCAGATTGTCTCAGCTCTGGCTGTTCGTAGCCATTTGGGCAGTGAACAAGTGGATGGAAGATCTCTCTCTCTCTCTCTCTCTCTCTCTCTCTCCTTCTCCTTCTGCCTCTCTGTAAATCTGCCTTTCAAATAAAAAAATAAATATTAAAAAAATCCTTCCCTATTCTCATTAGAGAACAGACATGAACTAAATAAAAAAAAATGGGGCTACTACTATGGCACAACTGGTAAGCCTGTTGCTGGCAGTGCTGGCATCCATATGGGCACCGGTTAAAGTCCCAGCTGCTCCAATTCCAATTCAGCTCTCTCTATGGCCTAGGAAAGCATTAGAAGATGGCCCAAGTCCTTGAGCTCCTGCACCTGCTTGGGAAACCTGGAAGAAGCTCCTGGCTCCTGGCTCCTGGCTTCAAATCAGTGCAGCTCCAGCTGTTGCAGCCAGATGGGGAATGAACCAGCAGGTAGAAGACCCCTCTCTCTCTGCTGCTGCTCCTTCTTTCTCTCTGTAACTCTTTTAAATAAATAAATCTTTAAAAAAATTTTAAATAAAAAATTAATAGTCTCATGGCTTTCTAAAGTTCTGTGCATTTTCCTTCTCTTTTTTTTTAAATTAACATGATATCCTCCAGAAGCTAGTGTTCTGTTTTGTTTTAAAGGTTTATTTATTTAATAGGCAGTATTACAGAGAGAGGGGAAGAGACAAGGAGAGAGAGAGAGAAGGAAAAATAGAGAGACAGAGGAGGGGTAGAGAGAGAGAGAGAGAGAGAGAGAAAGAGAGAGAGAGAGAGAGAGAGAGAGAATATTCTATCCATTGTTTCACTCACCAATGGCTGCTATGTCCAGGGCTGGGTCAAGCTGAAGCCAGAAGTCAGGATCTTCATCCAATTCTCCCACATGAGTGCACACTCTCAAGTACTTAGGGCATCTTTTGTTGCTTTTCCAGGCATATTAATAAGGAGTTATCAGAAGTAAAGCAAGCTGGGACTAGAATCAGTGCCCAAATAGGATGCCAGCACTCCAGGCAGCAGTTTAACGTGCTAAGCCACATGCTGACTCTCCATTTTCCTTCTCTCTTTCCTAAAGATAAGAAAATATGTATTGATCTATTTTCAGTCTTAGCCTATTTTGTGTTGTTAAAAACCAGTGTACAATGTGTAATTTATAAAGAAAAAGTGTATCTTACAGTCCATATGAGAAGTCCATGATCAAGAGCCCCATCAGGAGAGGGCCATATTCCTGTAACTTAACGTGGCAGAAGTCATTACATGGTGAGAGAGAGTGTAAGAGATAAAACTTATCACCTCAAGGTCCTTTCAAAATTGCTGTCAATCTATTCCTGAGGGTTGAAACTATTGTCTTGGGGATTTTTTTTAAGATTTTGTTTATTTGAGAGATAGAGCTACAGACAGAGGGAGAGACAGAGAGAAGGGTCTTCCATCTGATGGTTCACTCCTCAAATGGCAACAATGGCTGGAGCTTGGCCAATCTGAACCTAGGAGCTAGGAGTTTCCTCCAGGTCTCTCACATTAATGTAGGGGTCAAAGCACTTGGGTCATTCCCCACTGCTTTCACAAGTGGCAGAGAGCTGGATTGGAAGAGGATCAGCCAGGACGTGAACTGGTAACCATATGGGATGCTGGCACCACAGGCAGAGGTTCAGCCCACAGTGCCACAGCACCAGTCCCAGGTATTAGGTTTTCAATGCATCATCTGGGATGATACATGTTAAAGTCAGACCTTTTTTAAAATTATATTACATTTTTATTACTATTCCAATTTATTTGGCCTACAAGTAGAATTTTTTTATTGTAGTTATTCCATTTTACAGCTATTGAAATTAAATGTCAGTTTTTATTTTTTTTTAATTTAAGGTAAACATATTTCATGTATTTCACATATACAGATTTAGGAACATAGTGATACTTCCCACCCTATCCTCTCTCCCACCAACACATCCTCTCTCATCCTTTCTCTCTAATTCCCTGTCTCATTTTTTCCTTAAAGATCCATTCATTTTTTTTTATTTGAAAGGCAAAGTTACAAAGACAAAGGAAGGAAGAGACAGAGAGAAATCTTCCATCCACTGGTTTACTCCCCACATGGCTGCGATGGCTGGAGATGGGCTGGTCCAAAGCCAGGAGCCAGGAGCTTCTTCCAAGTTTCCCATGTGGTTGCAGGGGCCCAAGCCCCTGAGTGATCTGATCTTTTCCAGACACATTAGCAGGGAGCTGGATTGGAAGTGGAGCCTCTGGGACTGAAACTGGGCACAGTTCTCCACACTACACCGCAGTGTCAGCCCTACTTCTCTTACTTTCTACACTGATCTACTTTCAGTGGACTTTTTACTCTTAAGATTCACCCTATACTAAGTAAAGAGTACAGCACTGTTGTTCAGCAGTAGAGACAAGGGCTGTAAACAATCATAAACTCTCAAAATATCAATTTCACTCCTATACATTCCATTTTTTGCTGCTCTATTAGTTACCACAGATCAAGGAGAACATAAGGTGTTTGTCTTTTTGGGATTGGCTTATTTCACTAAATTTAATGTTTTTTGATTGGATTCATTTTGTTGCAAAACAAAGGATTTCATTGTATTTTATAGCTGAGAGGTTGTTTATTTTATATATATATATATATATATATATATATATATATCACAATTTTTTTATCCAGTCATCAGTTGATAGACATCTAGGTTGAGTCCATTATCTTAGCTATTGTCAATTGAGCTGCAATGAACATTAGGATACAGATAGCTCTTTCATATGCCTATTTCTTTTTTTAAATATTTAATTAATTTATTTGAAATACAAAGTTACAGAGATAGGTAGAGACAGAGAGAGAGGTCTTCCATCAGCAGATGATTGCAATGGCCAGAGCTGCACTGATCTGAAGCCAGGAGCCAGGAGCTTCTGCCAGGTCTCCTATGTGGTGCAGGGGCCCAAGGACTTGGGCCATCTTCCACTGCTATCCCAGGCCATAGCAGAGAGATGCATCGGAAGAAGAGCAGGCAAGACCAGAACTGGTACCCATATGGGATGCCAGCACTTCAGGCCAGGGCATTAACCTACTGCACCACAGTGCTGGCCCCTCATGTGCCTGTTTCATTTCACTTAGATTAATTCCCAGGATTGAGATTGCTGAGTCATATGCTATACCTACTTTCAAGTTTCTGAGGTGTCTCCATACATCTTCCACAACAGCTGTGCTAGCTTATTTTCCCACCAATAGTGGATTAAGATGTCTTTTCCCCACATCCTGGCTAGCATGTGTTGATTGTTGATTTCTGTTTGAGAGCCACTCTGACAGGGGTGAGGTCAAACCTCATTGTGATTGTGATTTGCATTTCTCTGGTGACTAGTGATATTGAGCATTTTTCACTTGCCTGTGGTTTTTAAAAATTTCTCTTTTGATTAGTGCCTGTAGAGCAGCTCACATTGGTTGCCCAGAGAACCAGCTATATCCTGTGCCTTCTTATGCAGTCACAGGGTTTCCACAGTCTCAGCACACAGGGCTCCCATTGTCAATGGGTGCAGAGGATTTGATCCACCTTGCTAGACTGTCTCATTCACAGAGAGGCAGAGACATTCCAAGAGCCTTGACAGTTTGAGCATTGGAGCCTGTGACATGTTGAGAGATTGGGGGGACCTCAGTAATATGTGGGTGCACAGACTCTAGTCAATTTGCCCAGCCAGACTCAAAGTCAGTGGGAAACATGGAGTTTTCCTTCTGTTAGAATCTAGATCACACACATGCACAATAGCCACCAACCAAATGCTTCCTTCTCCCCACCAGTTGCAAGTTGCACGCATTCAAGCTGCTGCCACTGGTACTGGTAGTAGATGGCATCTTGTCTCAGCCAGGTGCTGGGCACGTGCACAAGAGCTTCTGCAGCTTCTGTTTCTGTCCAAAATGGTGCCCACCTTCTCTCAACTGATATTGGGCACCATTGCTTAGTGAATGTAGTGAGAGAAACATGCCCCCCCTTGTTTTTTACTGGGTCAGTGGGTACACTTTCCCCTCAGAGCTCCAGGCCAGGCTCACGTCAAAGTCTCCCTCTGTCTGTATCACCAGTGGTATGGGTTGCTGCAGTCTGATCTCACCTCACTCTCCAAAGCTGGTGCTTTCTCCTCCTCTTGGCTGCTGGCATCATGTTGTGTCTGTGTTCATGCTGCATGTCTGCATCTTCCACACAGATCCATGGCATTTCTCTCCTGTAGAATTTCCACCACAGTTTTCTCTAACTCTTCCCCAATAATGTACTTCCAACATTTTTTGAAACTAGTTACCACTAGTATATGCACTTCCCTATTCCACCATCTTGGAATCCTCCAACATGCATGCTTTTTATGAAATTTTAGGTATATAAAATCTGGAGATACTCTATTGAAGAGCTAACATGGCATCCCATGGGTACCCCTGTATTAAGAGGAACATAGTTAATATCATTGAATTATTTTTACATTGTTCAGTTGTTAGTGACACATGATCTTTGCAATTCTGTAATTAATTTGGGTAATAATTCTTAAAATTATATTATCTTTACTAATTTAAATTTTTTACAAAATCAGTAGCAAATGAATGTCTTCATGAAACTAAGTTGTGTTTGATCTTTACTAATTAATAAATTGTGTATGCCCTTTCAAGAATGTCTTTCCAGCCTGTAATCATGGGTAAAACACTATTCTTGCATAGGGAGGTTTATTGTTTTTGTTCTTCCAGCTTATATATCTGTTATTCTGTATACATTTCTATCATAATCTTGTTTTGCACAGTGAAATGTAGGTACAGTCCTGACCAGTTCTCTCAATACCACCTTATTTCATTTTCTCTTCCAGATATAGTTCTATTGACTTCTATATGTCTACATGTTTCTAAGACCAGAGAAATTAATATATCTCAGTAACTTGCTTACTTCATCATTCCTCAGCTCATTTTACATTGTCCTTTAGGACCTTTATGAAAATTTGTTAATTAAAATGGAAAGGCAAACACAACATTCATCCTTAGAGAATGCACATGAACAACATGAAGTTGGCACGGTTATAAGACAATAGAGCCATGTAAGCTGAGAGCAAATTAGTATCTTGTCTTTCTCCCATCCATGCACTAACCAGGCCTGACCCATCTTAGTTTCCAAGATCAGATGAGATTGGGGGTGGGAGGTTCAGGGTTGTATGGCTTTAGACAGTCTCTTGTCTTTCTGATGCTATAGCAAAAAGATATATTTGTTACATTTCAATTTAAAAATTAATTTAAAAATTAATAGGTAATTTGCTAAATACCTATGAGATGTATTCTGAAACAGAACCTTTATGAGTCATAAAGATGATGTTGTGCATAGTGTTTTAGTTCAAGGCTGGAAATAAACACTCAATATACTGCAGAGCCAAGAATTACCTAGTGTTAAAATATAAACACGGGCCAATGCCATGGCTTAGCTGGTTAATGCAATGCCTGTGGTGCCAGTATCCCATATGGGCACTGGAACCCATATGGGTTCTAGTCCTGGTTTCTCTTCTTCCAGTCCAGCTTTCTGCTGTGGCCCAGGAAGGCAGTGGAGGATGGCCCAAGTGCTTGGGCCCCTGCACCTGCATGGGAGACCAGGAGGAAGCACCTGGCTCCTGGCTTCAGATCAGCACAGTGCCATCCATAGCTGCCATTTGGGGGCTGAAACAACAGAAGGAAGACCTTTCTCTCTCTCACTGTCTAACACTACCTGTCAAATTAAAAAAAGTATAAACAGGTTATTTAGCTTATTTTGGAATTGCTAAAACAGTATGATCTTTGATAGCCTTTTGGAGCCTGAATTTATATATAGATAAGATCAGGAGTGTGTGGAGGACAGAATCTATTGTGTGGCCTTAAATAATTGTCCATGCATTTCTCTCAGTCTATTAATGTAGGTTGCACAGACACTTTTTAATGTTATATTTTCAGGCAAATCATTCTATTATACATTTGAATTTTAACCTACTCAAATTAGTCTTAATTGGAGCCCTGAAACACTTACCAGTAACATAAATTATAGTCAGAGCCAAAGGCTATTCTCTAATCATTGCATTAATAGAATCTTTTGTCATGTCTAAAAAGTATTTTTATCTTCAAAAGAAAGGGAGCTAGGAAGAATGAGACATATAGGTAGAGAGAACACTTTTTTGCATTAATTCATTCCTCAACACCCACAGCAGCCAGACCTGGGCCAAAACTGAATACAAGAGCCAGATATGTAGTCCCAGTCTCTCAGAGGTATGATAGAAGCCTAATTAATTGGTTCTAGAAGTCACATCCAGGCACTCTAAAGTAGAACTAGGGTATCTTAATAGGCATCATAGACTGGTGCTGTGGCTCACTAGGCTAATACTTAGCCTGCGGTGCCAGTACTCCAGGTTCTAGTCTGGTTGGTGTGCCAGTTCTGTCCCAGTTGCTCCTCTTCCAGTCCAGCTCTCTGCTGTGGCCTGGGAAGGCAGTGGAGGATGGCTCAAGTGCTTGGGTCCTCGCACCTGCTTGGGAGACCAGGAGGAAGCACCTGGCTCCTGGCTTCAGATTGGCAGTAGTGGCCATTTGGGGATGAACCAATGGGAGGAAGACCTTTCTCTCTGTCTCTCTCTCACTGTCTAACTCTGCCTGTCAAAAAAAAAATAGGCATCATAACCACTACACTAAATGCATAACGCCCATTTAAATGTTTTTCTTTGGCATATTTGAAAGTACTATATATGATTTTCCCCTGGTAATTCCTCTCTGTTTCTATCAGAACTCCACTGATGGTTTCTTGTATTTTCCTCCTGAAACCATCTGCATTCTCCTTAACATTACCCATCTAGGTATTCCCTCTAATCTCCCATTCATCCCAATCTCTGATTCTGCTTGACTGATTTTGCCATCTGTAATCAGACACTTCTCTTTCCAGTATGAACGTCTTCCATGACCTTTAGACTATAGTTCCTTCTCCATCTTGAATGCTTCTTTGTAGCTGTTCAAATAATACCTCACACTTGATGAATCGCAAATGAAACCTGCAGCATTCATTCTTTTTTATTTGTAGATGGTATTAGTACAAGCCAGCCATGACTTAAATCAACATAATGGGATTTTTGTTGGACTCCTCATTTTATGTCAGGTCTAATTTCAGATCTTTCTGCTTCTTTGCCTTTAAATTTGTAAACTCATTTTTTCATTACTTGATTTTATTTTTACACTAGGTGGACAGAAAGCAATCCTCCTTAATAAAGTTGACAATTAGCTTCACTCAGAACATTTTTAGCAATGCACATTAAAAAAATTCATCTTACAAATTGTTCTGCAATCCAAATACACAACAACTTGAAAAGCGATGTTTAGAAAACAAAATCCAATGTAAAAAGAAAGATTAAAGGCTATGGAGATGTACCTGGACTCAAATTGAGTTTTGCTCAAAAATTGCTGTATGTTGTCATTTTGCTTACGCCTGTTCCCCATGACAGTCTGATTTATGTAATCTCTGAACTTCAATTCTTCCTGTTCCTTCATGGATCTGAAGACTCATTTCCTCCTTGAATGACTTTGTGTCCCTGTCCTCTGCTGAGAGTTGAGACAATGTTGGATTGCTGGTGGAACAAGCCCACCACAAACTATAAATACACTCTTCCTGACCAATGACTTGACTGAGCAGGTGATGGGGGAGGCTCTGCATAAGAGAGCAGATCTCATGTTTTCCTACCTTCCACCTATCTTCCTACACATAAATTGTATTACCTGGACATCCTGAAAGGGGCGCCTGGTGTTCCAGGCTTTGGAGAACAGAGTTGGCATCTACTCTCTTCACACAGCCTATGATGCTGCACCCCAGGGATTGAAAAAGTGGTTTTCCAAAGGGCTTGGAGCCTGCACATCCAGGCATATATAGCCTTCCAAAGCTCATGGCTATCCTATAGAGGAACCACTGAGTACAATTCAACATTAACCATACCCAAGATATGGACAAAGTTGTGTCTGCAGTGAGAGAAGTTGAAGGTGTTCCTGTCACTTCTTTTTCTGCTAGGATTGATGAGGAGAAAAATAAGGATCCTCCTGAATTGTACTGAGAAGACTTTGATGCAGGTGGTGGCTCAGCTCTCTCAAAACAGATAACTTTACCAGAGAACTGAAATTCTGTCACTCCAGAGAAGCCTTTGATCTACATACTAGAATGGGTCGATCATGCACCCTGGATGAATCTGTTGCCTTGGCAACCATGATTGAGCAAATCAAAAGACACCTCAAACTAACTCATATTCAATTAGCTCTTGGGGCAGGAAGGACCTTAGCATCATGAGTCAAAGCTGTGGCCCTGTGTGCTGGTTCTGGGAGCAGCGTCCTGCAGGGTGTGGAAGCAGACCTGTACCTCATGGGTGGGATGTCCCATCATGATGATCTGGATGCTACTTCCCAAGGAATAAATGCCATCCTCTGTGAACACAGTAACACTGAATGAGGCTTTCTTTCTGACCTTTGTGATATTCTGGGTGCCCGCTTGGAGAATTAGATTAATATTATCTTGTCAGAGACAGACAGGGATCTTCTTTGTGTGGTATAAAGCATACAGAAACATCAAGATGATACAACCTACAGATTGCATCTCCACTCATGTGGATGTGTAACATGAGTCGGTGGAGCTGATATATCTTTCTGGAAGAGTATCTTAAGATGGATGAGGATGCTTCAAAAAGTTCATGGAAATGTTTATTTTGAGAAAACTACATAGATTAAAAAATTTCACAAAATACACAACTTTTAGCTCCATTTTCTGCAAACCTTTCTTAACTGCCCTTATATTATCTTTTCTAGTTTATCTGGTTCAACAAATGTTGTATAGTTCATAAGGAAATAACTGAACTACCATAATGAAGAGCAAATATTAAGAAAGATCAACTAAAATCAGTTTACTAAAGATTCTTGGGAAGTAACCAAGTAATTCTCTCCTTAGTTTAGTTATAGTCGGGATATGTTAACCTAGATATCTCTGCCATTGGTTAGTTTCAAAATGTCCTTTAAAAACTTGGAATTGAACACCTATTTTTAGGCAGTAGCCAGTTTGGGATGATATGGTCTGTCCCTGTGTCCATGTTCTGTAGATCCACCCAAATTCCAGTCTTTCACCTCAGTTTCAGAATCAACATGAGATTTATTAGGAGGAAGTTGTTTTTAATATGATTGCTATTCAGATTACTATGTCTTTATTGCTTTTTATTTTATAAAAATAAACCAAATTATAACATTAGTCCAAACCCTAATCCTTACCCTGGCCCTAGCCCTAGCCTTAGTCCTAACCCTAACCCTAAACCTAACTCTATATCTAAACCAATTCTGAAGCCTAATACTAGGTCTACCCCTAGACAAAGCATTAACCCTAAATTTGGCCCTCATCTTAACCATAACCTTACCTTAACTCTATACTTAGCCAAAATCCTAATTGTATCCCAACATGGTGCTTTAACCCAATCTAAACTCTAACACTAGAACTAATCCTATCCCTAACTTTAGCCTTAATAACTCAAGCATTAACCTTAATCCTAATCTGAGCCCCAACTCTAACACTAACACTAATACCAAAACTTAAACCTAACCTGCCTTAACCCTAACCCTAACCCTGGCCTAAAACCTATCCATAGTCCTAACTTTAACTATCACACTAGCTCTAACCATAGTCCTAACTCTGGCTCTAACTCTAAAATTTACCATAGAACTAAATCTAACCCTAATCTTAAACTAATTTTAAATCTCACCCCAACACTAATTCTATCTTTCTGCTTAGGCCTAACCCTAAAACAAACTAGCCTTCAGTGTGAACTTGCCCATAGTCCTGATGCTAACTTTAATGCTATATCTAACACTAGCCTTAAACTAACCATCATGCTAACCCAAAGACTAAGCCTCATCCTAGTGATGATGACCCTAACTTCAACTATAACTGTATATTATATATAACCACTGCTCTCTCTATATATATTATATTTAGTTATATAACCATATTTATAACCACATATATTTATAACCATGTATATAAAATAAATTTATATTATGTATATAAAATGTATATAAAACCACAGCTCTAACTCTATCCCTAACCCTACACCTAAATTTATCCCTAATCCTAGCTCTATCCCTAGGTCTAACAATAGTCTTAACCCTACCTATAACTCTAATCACAAATCTAATCCTAAATATAACCCTAGTCCTAGACCTAATCCTTATTCTCACCCTAAAGCTAAACATAACTCAGTGTAGCCCTAACCCTAAGCCTAGCCCTAACCATAACCCTAACCATGGCTTTTAATCTAACCCTAGACCTAAGCCTAAACTTAACAGAACCCTAATCCTACAACTAGCTCCAACTCTTGCCATAAGCCTAATACTATCACTGACAGTAAGTGTCAACCTAGCTCTAAATCTTACCCTAACCCCAACCCTAACAATAGCCTTAATAATAACGCTCATTCTAAACCTTAACACCAATCCTAGCTCTCATCCTAGTCCTAATACTAACCCTAACACTCATCCTATACCTAGCCCTACACTTACTTCTAACCCTAAATGGCAGAATTTGCATTCACATGAGCTGTCAGGGTTTATATACACTTGAGTAACTGAAATGGTCAGAGAAACAGAAAGAGAGCCCAAGCCCATTTGTGTTTGAATGGTGCCATCATTAGTCACCAATTCTGAAACACCCCATTTTCAAGCAAATTGTTGTTAAACTTCTAGGTGTCACTGTGGTGATACATATGGGAAGGCTTGTGGGTTAGGATGAGAAAAAACTGCAACTTGGCAAAAAAAAATTCAGAAAACATCAGTCAGTTATTGAAGTCTAATAGAGGCTTTATGAGTAACTGCCACGGATTGGCCCTCCACTCCTAGTGTAAAGTTTTTAACAGGAGGAAAGCAAACAAAATGCTGAAAATGTATCATTTGAAACATATTAAGTGGAAAAATCCAATATAGAAGGCAGATCAAATGAATTTTATTGTCTACAAATAAGAAAATGAGCTGAATGCCAACAGTGGCTGTGCTCTATGATGAAAGATAATATCTGAGTAGTACTTGTGAAAATAAACTGCACCCTCTCAGGGAGGCCTGGAAAAGTGATGCTCACAGTCAAGCATGTAGATGTAATGGCTACAACACTCCACAGAAAAAGAAAACCTTGGATTTGATCCCAAGTCCAGCTCTAGACAACTCTTCAAATCACAAAAGAGAAAACGCATTTTGCATTTTCCCCATCAGAGTAGCAGCAAAATATGCAGTCATGGGAGCAGGGAGGAAGGGGAGGACTGAGAAACAGTGAGCAAACCTAAATCGGTTTGTGATTTAATGGTGCTGTGACTTTGCACCTGTTCTCAAAACTGCTCATTTTAAAATAACTTTATCTTTTTATCTGCTCATGGTGCATTGGCTTTGGGAAGTGGGTTGGCATGGGGACACAGGAGTCACCTGGACCATTGGCCACCTTGTGGGCTGCCTTAGATATTGGAACTGAAGGCATCAAGATCAGTAATGGGGTCCAGCTCTGAGATTAGACCCGAGGACTCTGGGGCTGGCTGAGGTATCTCAGATTCCAAGCAGGTCCTGGAGGCTGGGGGTGCCTCATCTTGCCAGGCTCTGCCAGATTTCCCCAGGTGCCAAAATCTGTGCTGCAGGAGAGGGTGCTGATGCCTCCCTGCCCCCACTCCTGGCCTGCTCCCACCACTTGCCTCATAGCAAGCAGCCCTGGTTTCTTGAATGGATTCACTATTGTGTACATGGCAGTTTAATTTTCTGACTTTGTGTTGACTCTGAAACCAGATGCTATGGAATTATAGAGATTTACTGTATTTACCCAGAGTAACTAAAATGCTGTTTGTAAAAATTCACCTGAGTATTTATTTTAAATACATAAATCAAAGTTTAGATGGTTTCATTTTTAGATGCTTAATTTTGGTAGCAACCACAATATTTTGACCAAACTATTTGTAGAGAGTTCTTCCAACCATCAATTCATGTAATATAAAATGTGTGTTGTGACTGATGTTGTTATTTGCTGCTGATACTGTAAGTTCATGGAAACTGAGGAACTCAATAGCAAAACCTGCCTAATTCAGTAAGAGGTGAAGCCCACTTGTGCTTTTCATTCCTTTCCAGCAGCTGTCTCCCAGACTTGTTTCCATTACAGAGAAGATTCCTTTTTTGCAACATTTTATGTTTTCAGGTGGGAATGCTGCTTTCATTTTACAACCACAATGCTCTTGGCAAGGGCCTTAATGGGAGGATTGAAGAAATGCTGAGATCCCTTTCAATGCCAGATCAGTAAAGTAAAATAAACAGGAAATCAGATGTCATTTAAGGAACTTTTTCCCAAATGTACAAGTCTTTATATATATATATATATAATATATTTTATTATATTTATATAATTATATATTATATAATATTCACTATATTATATTAGTGTATTATATAATATTTATTTTATTTTATTATATATATAAAATAAAAGAATAAGCACTTGCCAAAAACATAGTGCCAATCTTTTCTTTGCAAGTTTAAACATATTCTTATTTCTTTTATAAATAATCTACTTTGAATTAAAAAGTTAACAAAAAAGGTGTGAGGTCAATTACAGAAATTCCCAGAGAGCTACATTATTAAAATACTCTAGAAATCTCAACCTATTTACTGAAGCTTATTTTTTTAAACTTTTATTTAATGAATATAATTTCCAAAGTAAAGCTTATGGATTACAATGGCTGCCCTCCCAAAACTTCCCTCCCACCCCCCACTCTCTCTCTCCTATTCACATCAAGATTCATTTTCAATTCTCTTTATATACAGAAGATCAATTTAGTATACATTAAATAAAGATTTCAACAGTTTGCACCCACACAGAAACACAAAGTGAAAAATACTGTTTGAGTACTAGTTACAGCATTAAATCACAATGTGCAGCACATTAAGGACAGAGATCCTACATGAGGAGTAAGTGCACAGTGACTCCTGTTGTTGACTTAACAAATTGACACTCTTGTTTATGGCATCAGTAATCACCCTAGGCTCTTGTCATGAGCTGCCAAGGCTATGGAATCCCCCTCAGTTCACCGACTCTGATCATATTTAGACAAGGCCATAGTCAAAGTGGAAGTTCTCTCCTCCCTGTAGAGAAAGGTACCTCCTTCTTTGAAGACCTGTTCTTTCCACTGGGATCTCTCACTCACAGAGATCTTTCATTTAGGCTTTTTTTTTTTTTTTTTTTTTTTTTTTTTTTTTTTTTTTTTGCCAGAGTGTCTTGGCTTTCCATGCCTGAAATACTCTCATGGGCTTTTCAGCTGGATCCGAATGCCTTAAGGGCTGATTTTGAGGCCAGAGTGCTGTTTAGGACATCCGCTATTCTGAGTCTGCTGTGTATCCCACTTCCCATGTTGAATCGTTCTCTCCCTTTTTTATTCTATCAGTTTGTATTTGCAGACACTAGTCTTGTTTATGTGATCCCTTTGACTCTTAGTCCTATCATTATGATCAATTGTGAACAGAAATTGATCACTTAGTGCCAATCTTAAGTGATTTGGAGTGCTAGTTTGTTGTGTTTTATATCTCAGCATATCAATTATATTCTTTTGTATGCATCAAATATTACATAAGAATGTAAAATGTTTAGTCTTTACAAAAGAGAAGTGAATATAAGAAAATAAATATTACTAATATGCAGCAGTACATATTTATTATTTGCAAATAGTTCAAAGCTTACAAGGCCCATTATTAATGGGATAACCACACATGTGAATTGTGACTTAGCAACATAGAGTGTAAAGGAAGTTACATATTTATATTAAAATACACAAGCAAATGCATACCAGTCTCTCTCAAGCACTCACCATACACTGCTTCAGAAGCAGGAGGCATGAAGCTGTAGCAGTTTGAATATACACAACATACTGAAATATCTCAAGCATAAAAACTGCACCTAATTTGCCATAATAGTTTCTTTCTTCAAGTATTTGGATCTGAACTCAAGCAAAGGAAAATAATGAACACCAATGATTTTCATACTATGAAAATAGAAACAGGTTAACAGTTGTAAAAATCTTGAAAAATATGGAGCTTATGAGAATGAGAAATGCATTTCATAAAAAAGGCCATAGTGGATCTGTTTCATTGTGGCTCTATGTTTCTTTTTTTAATTTAAGATCTCTCTCTTTTTCTTCTCCCTCCCTCTTTGTAACTCTGCCTTTCAATTAAATAAGTAAACCAATCTTTAAAAAGAGATGGACAGATATGGCTGCACATACCCAAAGGAATAGATACACAAAGGGAGAATGTTGGATACATGCAGTCTCCAAGTGCAGGATTTGACTGATACAGAACAATCCGTGGTAGGATGACAGCTGCACTGCAGTTATTTTCAGATCAGTGGCAACCCTCATTTCCACAATCCAACTTCCAAAAGTTAGAATTTAGAATTCTCTTTTCCCACTCAAGGATTACCTGAGCCACATGTACTGAAAAGGAACTAAGAGGGAGTATCTTCAAGCACATATAGTCATCATTCAATTTCAAAGCCAGAGCTTTAAATGCTAAGGTTAGTCTGAATGATATCAGGCCCTTTTAGCTTCTTAGGGAACATATTCTATATCTTTATTTTTTTAAGAAAGCTTTTATTTAATAAATGTAAATTTCATAGGTACAACTTTTGGAATATAGCAATTCTTCCCCCCATACCCACCCTCCCAACCCCAGGTCGTCCCACCTCCTACTGCCTCTCCCATCCCATTCATCATTAAGATTAATTTTTAATTATCTTTATATAAAGAAGATCAACTCTATACTAAGTAAAGATTTTAACAGTTTGCACCCACACAGACACACAAAGTATAAAGTACTGTTTGAAGACAAGTTTTACCATTAATTCTCTCGTACAATTCATTAAGGACAGAGGTTCTACATGTGGAGCAAGTGCACAGTGACTCCTGTTGTTGATTTAACAATAGACACTCTTATTTATGATGTCAGTGATCACCTGAGACTCTTGTAATAAGCTGGCAAGGCTATGGAAGCCTTTTGAGTCCACAAACTCCATCAGTATTTAGACAAGGCCATAAGCAAAGTGGAAGTTTTCTCCTCCCTTAAGAGAAAAGTATGTCCTTCTTTGATGGCCCCTTCTTTCTACTGGGATCTCACAGAGATCCTTCATGTAGATCATTTTTTTGCCACAGTGTCTTGGCTTTCCATGCCTGAAATGCTCTCATTGGATTTTCAGCAGCTCTATGTTTTTAAGAATTATAATTCTTGGGGCTGGCACTGTGGCACAGCGGGTTAAGCCCTGGCCTGAAGTGCTGGCATACCATATGGGTGCCAATTCAGGCCTCAGTTGCTCTACTTCCAATCCAGCTCTCTGCTGTGGCCTGGGAAAGCAGTAGAAGATGGGGCAAGTTCTTGGGCCCTTGCACCTGTTGGGAGTCCAGAGGAAGCTCCTGGCTCCTGGCTTCAGATCGGCACAGCTCCAGCTGCAGCAGCCATCTGGGGAGTGAACCAGTGGATGGAAGAACCTTTCTCTCTGTTTCTCCTTCTCACTTTCTGTAACTCTAACTCTCAAATAAATAAAATCTTTAAAAGAGAAAGAATTATAATTCTCTATACACAGCTGCAAGTAAAGCTAGAACAAGCATGTGACAACATCTGAGAACATTTGTACTATGAAGTTTCTGAGTTAAAGGGATTTAAGTCAATAGGTGTGGTTGGATTCCAGTGAATCTTTATTAACAAAAAGAGATGTAATTGGCCTACAGGAACTACTAATGCGGTGAATCTTCCTTTTCAGAATATCTTGCATGCATGTTATTACCCACTTCACGATACCATTGTGTGCCACACCACATTTTTCAAGGGGGTATTCAAATAAAACTTTCAAATCTTTAATTACAAAATAAGGTTTCTTTCTGCTTTTTTCTTTCATTTTTAAGTAATTCAAAATTTAAATATGATTAAGACATGTTATACTTGACTAGGGTAGAATTACCAAATCTTTAAGATTTTCAAACATTTTATGGTATCTACAAATCTAAGCAAGATGATACATAATATACATAATACATATTTGGGATTTTTTTTTTTTTGACAGGCAGAGTGGACAGTGAGAGAGAGAGAGAGAGAGACAGAGAGAAAGGTCTTCCTTTTGCCGTTGGTTCACCCTCCAATGGCCGCCGTGGCCAGCACACTGTGGCCGGTGCACTGCACTGATCTGATGGCAGGAGCCAGGTGCTTCTCTTGCTCTCCTATGGGGTGCAGGGCCCAAGCATTGCGCCATCCTCCACTGCACTCCTGGGCCACAGTAGAGAGCTGGCCTGGAAGAGGGGCAACCGGGACAGAATCCGGTGCCCCAACTGGGAGTAGAACCCGGTGTGCCAGTGCCGCAAGGTGGAGGATTAGCCTAGTGAGCCACGGCCCCAGCCAATATTTGGGAATTTTGAAAAAGTCGTTTTATTCTTAAGCTTTAGATGTGTATCATTTAGTACCTTGATCTGCCTTTTACTGCTATATATTCATCTCATAGTTTAAAAGCTTTCAGGTATTGCCAATATAATTTGTAACCATTATTTAAGGATTAGAAAACACAGATAAAGTAAAATTAGATTGTGCATGATTATGTCACTCAGCAATGATGACTGTGAAAGGACTGCCTTTACACATTGTCTCAAATATCTTTACTCCTTAACTCATTCCAGTAATTTCCACTCCCCTGACCATTCAAAATTTGTTCTCTCCAGGTTGATAGTTATTTTTATAAAATTAGAGGTCATTTCTTCAATGTTTTTATATAACCTGTCAGCAGTATTGTTCTCAACAGAAAAATTTTCTCCAAAATAGCTTCCTCATTTGTCTTCCAAAATATTTGCATCTAGGGAGTTATTTTAGCTCATTTGTCAAATGTTAGTTGGTTGTCAATGTGTGTGTTCATTTCTGGGGTTTCTATTCTGTCCCATTTGTTTACATGTCTACTTTTGTTCCAGTTCAAGGCTGTTTTGATTACAGCAGACCTCTATTATGCTTGGAATCTGGTATTCTGATGCCTCCAGCTTCATTTCTGCTTAAGATTGAGTAATTGGGATCTTCTTTCTTTCCATATGAACTTTCAAATCAGTTTTTTCTATAATTGTGAAGAATGTCTTTGGTATTTTGATTAGGATTGCTTTGACTCTATCAATTACTTGGGGTAGTATGGACATTTTGATGATATTACTTTTTCTGTTCTATGAACATGAGAGATTTTTTCCATTTTTATGTCCTTTGTTTCTTTAATTAAGGTTTTGTAATTTTCATTGTAGATATGTTTCACATTCTTGATTAAATTTATTTATTTATTAAATTAATTTTTTTTTTTTTTTTTTTTTTTTTTTTTTTGCTGTTGTGAATTGGCCTCATCTTATAGTTCTTTCTCAGGCAGAGAATTGTTCAGGTATAAGAATGACACTGGTTTTTGTGTGTTGATCTTATATCCTACAAATTTTCTTAATTCTCTTATGAGTTCTAATAGTCTCTTAGGAAGTCTTTTGGTTCCTGTATATAAAGGATTATATTATCTACAAACAGGGATAATTGGAATTTCTCCTTTCCAATTTGTATCACTTTGATTTGTTTTTTTGCCTAATGTCTGACTAAAACTTCCAGAAGTATACTGAAAAAGAATAATGAAAAGGATCATCTTTGGTTCCAGACTTAATGAAGTTCCTCACAGCTTTGCCTCATTCAATATGATGCTGCCTGTGGTTTAGTCATATATTGCTTTGATTGTGTCAAGGTATGCTTCTTATATCCTGAATTTTAAAGGTTTCTATCATGAAAGGATGTCATTTTATCAAATGGTTCTCTGCATCTATAGAGAAAATCAAATGGATTTATCTTTCATGTTATTGATTTTAAATAACATATTTATTTGCATATGTTGAACTACCCCTGCATCCCTTGAATAAATTCTACTTTGTGTCTTATGGATGTATTATTGATGATTTTATTGATGTATTTCATACAATTTTGTTGAGGATTTTTGAATCTATGTCCGTTACGGATATTGGTGTATAGTTCTTATTTATTGCATCTCTGTGATTTTGTAATTGAGCTAATTCTTGTCTCAAAGAATAAATTTGGATTGATTTTTATCCCTTTCAATTGTTTTGAATAATTTAAGAATGGGGATCAGTTCTTCCCTCCAAGTTTGATAAAATTCAGTTGCTTCTGGGCTGGCACTGGGGCATAGAATGTCAAGCTTCCACCTGCAGTTTCTGCATCCCATCTGGGTGCTGGTTCAAGCCTCAGCTGCTCCATTTCCAATCCACCTTTGTTCTAATGCACCTTGGGTCCCTGCACCCATGTGAGAGACCCAGAAGGAGCTCTGTGCTCCTGAATTTTACCTGGCCCAGCCCTGACCATTGCAGCCATTTGGGGAGAGAACCAGCAGACTGAAAACCTCTTTCTCTGTCTCTCTTCCTCTCCCCTATCTCTGTCTTTTAAATAAATAAATAAATAAATAAATAAATAAATAAATATTTTAGAAATTAATTCAGTCTCTTCTATAAATGATGTTTGGAAAGTTGGATTTCCACTGCTGTAGTTTAAAATCAAGCCTATATCTTACTCCCTATACAAGAATCAACTCACAATGGATCAAGGATCTAAACCCAACACCTGAAACCATCACATTATTGATGAACAACATAGGGGAAAGGCTATTGGCCTGGGCAATGAATTCTTGAATAAGATAGCAGAAGCACAAGTAATAAAACAAACACCAGCAGACTAATGTGATTACATCAATCTAAGAAATTGTTTCATGAAAAAGGAAATAATTAACAAAGTGAAGAGGTAATCAAAACAATGAGAGAAAATATTTGAAAAACTATGCATCCTATAAAGGATTAATATCAAGAATATATAAGGAGTTGCAGAAACTCAAAAACAACAAAATAATCCAGTTAAAAATGTGCCAAGGGCATAAACAGCATTTTCAAAGGATGAAATAAAAAGGGCCAATATGGGGCCAGTACTGTGGCATAGCAGGTAAAGCCACCACCTGCAGTACCAGTATTCCATATGGGTGTTGGTTCAAGTCCTGGCTGCTCCGCTTCTGACCCAGCTCTCTGCTGTGGCCTGGGAAAGCAGTAGAGATGGCCCAAGTCCTTGGGCCCCTCAACCCATGTGGGAGACCCAGAAAAGCTTCTGGCTCCTAGCTCCGTACTGGCTCAGGCTCCGGCCATTGCAGCCATTTGGGGAGTGTACCAGTGGATGGAAGACCTCTCTCTCTCTCTCTCTTCCTCTCCTTGTCTCTCTCTGTAACTCTGACTTTGAAATAAACAAATAAATCCTTAAAAAGTGGGGGGCAACAGACAGATGAAAAAACTCCAGGATCACTGCCCTCAGGGAAATGCAAATACAAATTACAGTGTGAGTCCCCTTGCCCCAGTTAGCATGGCTGTCATCCAAAATCAAAAATGGCAAATGCTGCTCATTATCAACCATACACATTCTGAAATAAGCATGAAAACTATCACTCACCTAGTTTTCCTATTGCTTTTCTAGTGTACCCATCATAGTCTGTTTTTATTTCTCATCTCCTTTTTAAATATAGAAGTGCTGTAGAGCTCAATCTTTGATATCCTTTCTAATGATTTGTACAACCTTGTTTGTACTAATGGTTTCCTAATTCGTATCTCCAGCCCAGGAACCCCTCCTTAACTTCAGATTGGTATATCACACTGCCTACTTGAGACTTCTCTTTGATTATCTATTGTGTATTTAAATCCCAACAGGTCCAAAATATTACTAATGTTATTCTTTCTCATACCTGTCCCTTAGGTAGTCTTCCCTACTTGAGTTAATGGCAGCTTCTGCAGTTGCTGTGCTGAGATCCACAGTGCAATTATTTATTTATATATTTATTTATTTGCCAGGCAGAGTAGACAGTGAGAGAGAGAAAGAGACAGAGAGAGAGAGAGAGTTATAGACAGTGAGAGAGACAGAGAGAAAGGTCTTCCTTCCATTGGTTCACCCCCCAAATGGCCTACGGCTGGCGCGCTGTGCTGATCCAAAGCCAGGAGCCAGGTGCTTCCTCCTGGTCTCCCATGTGGATGCAGGGCCCAAGCACTTGGGCCATCCTCCACTGCCTTCCCTGGCCACAGCAGAGAGCTGGACTGGAAGAGGAGCAACCGGGACAGAATCTGGTGCCCCAACTGGAACTAGAACCTGGGGTGCCGGCACTGCAGGCAGAAGATTAGCCTAGTGAGCCACAGCACTGGCCCATAGTGCAATTCTTGATTAATCTCTCTTTCACAACTCATCTCTTGTCTGTAAACAAATCCTATCAAGTTTACCTCAAAAATGTGTCCAGAGGCTAGAAATATCCACCTTTAGTTCACCAACAGCTGCAGTCTATATTAGTAGGCTAATTGCTTTTCTTCATTTTTTTTAAATGAAATACTCAGTTAATTGATTTTAATGCCGGAGTCTGCTACAAGTGAATGATGAAAATTGTTTATGTGATCAGGATAAAAAAAGTAAACTAAATCCTTCATTTTCTTTCTTTTGCAAAAATGTTAGCAGTGATAACTTTTTCTGGAAATAAAACAGGATTGTATCTTCCCTGGGTCACAGCAAGAAAATATTTCACTACATCAATGACCTTGAATGCTTTACAGGTAGATGATAATTGAATTTGTTAAGCAACCATTTCAATAGATGGTTGCTATAGAATTTTGAGTGATATGGATAAGTTCTCTGAACTTAAAACATTTTTACTAAGAAAGGCAATAGAAAAGTTGGTGATAACTGAGGAATGCAGAATTCTAAGAAGTTTTCTTTTAAAAATTAATCAATTATAATATGTTTTTACAGTGCTTTAAGTGATCTGGTAGAGAAAGCTGTGTTTATTCTTTTTTTAAAATTTTTATTTAATGAATATAAATTTCCAACGTACAGCTTATGGATTACAATGGCTTCCCCCCCATAACGTCCCTCCCACCCACAACCCTCCCCTTTCCCACTCCCTCTCCCCTTCCATTCACATCAAGATTCATTTTTGATTCTCTTTATATACAGAAGATCAGTTTAGCATACATTAAGTAAAGATTTTAACAGTTTGTTCCCACACAGAAACATAAAGTGAAAAATAATAGATGATTTTTTAAATGATGATGAAATCAGAGCAGACCTATTGTCATGATTAATCCCAGTGAGAGTCAAGTTGGGAATTGATAATTTCTTCTTCTTTTTTTTTTTTTTTACAGAAGATCAGCTTAGTATACATTAAGTAAAGCTTTCAACAGTTTGCACCCCCATAGAAACACAAAGTGAAATACACTGAGTACTCGTTATAGCATTAAGTCTCAATGTACAGCACATTAAGGACAGAGATCCTACATGAGGAGTAAGTGCACAGTGACTCCTGTTGTTGACTTTACCAATTGACACTCCTGTCTATGGCATCAGTAATCTCCCTAGGCTCCAGTCATGAGTTTCCAAAGCTATGGAAGCCCCTTGAGTTCTCCGACTCTTATCTTGTTTAGACAAGGTCATAGTCAAAGTGGAGGTTCTCTCCTCCCTTCAGAGAAAGGTACCTCCTTCTTTGAAGACCTGTTCTTTCCACTGGGATCTCACTCACAGAGATCTTTCATTTAGGTTTGTTTTTGTTTCCAGAGTGTCTTGGCTTTCCATGCCTGAAATACTCTCATGGGCTTTTCAGCCAGATCCGAATGCCTTTAGGGCTGATTCTGAGGCCAGAGTGCTGTTTAGGACATCTGCCATTCTATGAGTCTGCTGAGTATCTCGCTTCCCATGTTGGATCACTCTCCCCTTTATTTATTCTATCAGTTAGTATTAGCAGGTACAAGACTTGTTTATGTAAAGCAATTTATGAAAAAACCCACGGCCAGCATCCTATTGAATGGGGAAAAGTTGGAAGCATTTCCACTGAGATCTGGTACCAGACAGGGATGCCCACTCTCACCACTGCTATTTAACATAGTTCTGGAAGTTTTAGCCAGAGCCATCAGACAAGAAAAAGAAATTAAAGGAATACAAATTGAGAAGGAAGAAGTCAAACTATCCCTCTTTGCAGACGATATGATTCTGTACTTAGAGGATCCAAAGAACTCTACTAAGAGACTATTAGAACTCATAGAGGAGTTTGGCAAAGTGGCAGGATCTAAAATCAGTGCACAAAAATCAACAGCCTTTGTATACACAAGCAATGCCACGGCTGAGGAAGAACTGCTAAGATCAATCCCATTCACAATAGCTACAAAACCAATCAAATACCTTGGAATAAACTTAACCAAGGATGTTAAAGATCTCTACAATGAGAATTACAAAATCTTAAAGAAAGAAATAGAAGAGGATACCAAAAAATGGAAAAATCTTCCATGCTCATGGATTGGAAGAATCAACATCATCAAAATGTCCATTCTCTCAAAAGCAATTTATAGATTCAATGCAATCCCAATCAAGATACCAAAGACATTCTTCGCAGATCTAGAAAAAATGATGCTGAAATTCATATGGAGGCACAAGAGACCTCGAATAGCTAAAGCAATCTTGTACAACAAAAACAAAGCTGGAGGCATCACAATACCAGATTTCAGGACATACTACAGGGCAGTTGTAATCAAAACAGCATGGTACTGGTACAGAAACAGATGGATAGACCAATGGAACAGAATTGAAACACCAGAAATCAACCCAAACATCTACAGCCAACTTATATTTGATCAAGGATCTAAAACCAATTCCTGGAGCAAGGACAGTCTATTCAATAAATGGTGCTGGGAAAACTGGATTTCCACATGCAGAAGCATGAAGCAAGACCCCTACCTTACACCTTACACAAAAATCCACTCAACATGGATTAAAGACCTAAATCTACGACCTGACACCATCAAGTTATTAGAGAACATTGGAGAAACCCTTCAAGATATTGGCACAGGCAAAGAGTTTCTGGAAAAGACCCGGGAGGCACAGGCAGTCAAAGCCAAAATCAACTATTGGGATTGCATCAAATTGAGAAGTTTCTGTACCGCAAAAGAAACAGTCAGGAGAGTGAAGAGACAACTGACAGAATGGGAAAAAATATTTGCAAACTATGCAACAGATAAAGGGTTAATAACCAGAATCTACAAAGAGATCAAGAAACTCCACAACAACAAAACAAACAACCCACTTAAGAGATGGGCCAAGGACCTCAATAGACATTTTTCAAAAGAGGAAATCCAAATGGCCAACAGGCACATGAAAAAATGTTCAAGGTCACTAGCAATCAGGGAAATGCAAATCAAAACCTCAATGAGGTTTCACCTCACCCCGGTTAGAATGGCTCACATTCAGAAATCTACCAACAATAGATGCTGGAGAGGATGTGGGGAAAAAGGGACACTAACCCACTGTTGGTGGGAATGCAAACTGGTCAAGCCACTATGGAAGTCAGTCTGGAGATTCCTCAGAAACCTGAAGATAACCCTACCATACAACCCAGCCATCCCACTCCTTGGAATTTACCCAAAGGAAATTAAATTGGCAAACAAAAAAACGGTCTGCACCCTAATGTTTATTGCAGCACAATTCACAATAGCCAAGACCTGGAACCAACCTAAATGCCCATCAATGGTAGACTGCATAAAGAAATTATGGGATATGTACTCATTAGAATACTATACCGCAGTAAGAAACAACGGAATCCAGTCATTTGCAACAAAATGGCGGAATCTGGAACACATCATGCTGAGTGAAATAAGCCAGTCCCAAAGGGACAAATACCATATGTTCTCCCTGATCAGTGACAACTGACTGAACTCCAAAAAGGAAACCTGTTGAAGTGAAATGGACACTATGAGAAATGGTGACTTGATCAGCATAGCCCTGACTGTTAATGAACAACTTAATACATTATCCCTCTTAGTAGTTTTTTTTTCTGTTCTACTTAATATGACTGGTTTAATTCTGTAATTAATACACAGTTATTCTTAAGTGTTGAAAATTAACTGAAATGTGATCCCTGTTAAACAGAAGAGTGGGAATAAGAGAGGGAAGAGATGTACAATTTGGGACATGCTCAAGCTGACTTGCCCCAAATGGTAGAGATAGAAACATACCAGGGGACTCCAATTCAATCCCATCAAGGTGGCATGTACCAATGCCATCTCACTAGTCCCAGTGATCAATTTCTGTTCACAATTGATCATAATGATAGGCCTAAGAACCAAAGGGATATGATTATATTGAGGAATGTTCCTTCTATACCCAATTTGCTTAGAGTTTTCATCATGAAAGGGTGTTGAATTTTATCAAATGCTTTCTCTGCATCTATTGAGATAATCATATGGCTTTTCTTCTGCAGTCTGTTAATGTCATGAATCACGTTGATTTGCGAATGTTGAACCATCCCTGCATGCCAGGGATAAATCCCACTTGGTCTGGGTGGATGATGTTCCTGAAGTGTTTTTGTATTATTTTGGTGAGAATTTTATTGAGGATTTTTGCATCTATGTTCATCAGGGATATTGGTCTATAATTTTCTTTCAGTGCTGCATCTTTCTCTGGCTTAGGGATTAAGGTGATGCTGGCTTCACAGAAATAATTTGAGAGGATTCCATCTTTTTCGATTGTTCTGAATAGTTTGAGAAGAAATGGCATTAGTTCTTCTTTAAATGTCTGGTAGAATTCAGCAGTGAATCCATCTGGTCCTGGGCTTTTCTTTGTTGGGAGGGTCTTTATTACTGTTTCAATTTCTGTTTCAGTTATGGGTCTGTTTAGGTTTTCTATGTCTTCATGGTTCAATTTAGGTAGATTGCATGTGTCAAGGAATCTATCCATTTCTGATAGATTTTCTTGTTTGCTGGCATACAAGTCCTTGTAGTAATTTCTGATGATTCTTTTTATTTCTGTGGTGTCTGTTGTTACATTTCCTTTTTCATCTCTGATTTTATTGATTTGGGTCTTTTCTTTTTTTAGTTAGTTGGGCCAATGGGGTGTCAATTTTGCTTATTTTTTCAAAAGACCAGCTCTTCGCTTGGTTGGTTTTTTGTAATGTTTTTTTTTTGGATTCAATCATGTTAATTTCTTCTCTGATTTTAATTATTTCTCTTCTCCTACTAGATTTGGGTCTGGTTTGCTGCAGTTTTTCTAGGTCCTTGAGATGTGCTGAAAGCTCATTTGAAAGCTGTGTTTATTCTATATACTTTTGTTTGCATGTGTAGGCAATACAAATCTTGAAACATATTTTATAAATTTACTGTGACAAAATATATGTATGCTAGCAAAATTGAGACTTTAAAATGTGAATATTGTTTAGTGCCCTTGTCTATACTCTTGAAGAACAGTGGTTTTGTTACTTGATACCTATTGAATTCTTTATTTAGTGGAGTTTTAAAAGTATGTCATTGTAAAAATTAAAAGAAAAATTAAGAAAAGAAGGAAGAGGAAAGAAGGGAGCAAGAGTGAGAGAGAGGGTTGGTGGGACATATTACTATGCTCCTAAATCAGTACATATGAAATGCATGGAATTTGTTCACCTTGTGTAAATAAAAAATTAAATAAGAATTCTATTTAGAACTTCAATTGCTTTATAGTTCATGGTTAGATGTGATTCTTTATTAAATGGCTCAGAAATAGAATTACTTTCACTTTTTAAATTTGGAAGGCATAGAGACAAAGAGATAGGAATGTAATCAAAGAGCTAAGCTCTTCATGTCCACTCCATGAGTGCCTAAATACTTGGGGTTAGGTCAGCAGAAAAGGCACTCAATCAAGGTCTCCTAGGTGGGTAGCAAGAGCAGTTATCTGTCTCCCAGGGTCTGGATTATCAGGAAGCTTGAGTCAGGTTCTAGAGCCAGAAATGAAACCCAGGTACTCTGACATGGGATGCAGGCATCTTAACTGCTAGGTTACATACCTGCTCCACAAATGAAATATTCTAGCACAACTGAACACTGAAATGCTGAACTGAAAGTTGACCTATCATAAATTTATGTGATAATAAACAGAAACACTAAGGACATTCTGAATATAATTTAGCCATTTCTTTCCCTCCCTAGGACTCCTGGAAAAGGATGACATGAGGCAGCTGTGGGAAACTCTGAGGTGTAGACACTTGAGAATTAACTTTTTTTTATTGGAAAGACAATACTGGGTTATGCTGCAAATTTGGGCTTTAGGTTTTGTAATTCACTTTCATGAAATTAATTTTATTTTCCATTTAGAGTTCTGATGGTTTCTTGTAGTAATAATCATTACTTTTTATGCAGAAGTGTACATTTACCTACTTAGAGCTTTGAATGTAGTAAATTATTCAAAGGAAATAGCTGCTGTTGAGAGCACTGCATTTCTAGTAATAATGTCTATTACTGTATGAGTGTCTCTAGAACAGTTGCCACAGACTTGGTGTTCTCATCCTTTTGAGAATTACCCTAACAGTTGCCTTGGAAACCCCAGGAGGCCAATGAAGTGATCCTAACCACCCCCAAAGTTAGAGAAAGCAAATGATGACATTGATTTCATCCTGGAAGGTCTTTACTTGTGGTGAAGAAATGAGCAGAATTCATCATACACTTTGGTTATTAACATCTGTTTTGTTTAGATAATTCTGATCTCACAAACTGGGAATTTGTAGAACTGTTATGTGTGCATGTATATTTTGCTGCATCAAAGTAGCTGCTATATGTTATTCAGATTTGATTTTTTTTATATTCTTAGTTATACTGTAGGATTTGTGTCAAGTAAAATCTAATTCTTGCCTCATGTGCATTTGGGATTGTCTTTTAATAAAGAAATAAGAATTTTAATTACTGTTTTCTGAAGGCCAATTTCATATGTATTTAAATTTCATAGTAGCTCTCAAAGTCGGTGTTTTATCTCTGCAGATGAGGAGACAGATGCTGAGGAGCAAGATAATTGGCTCAAAGTCTTGTTACAGACTAACATGTTGCAGGACCTGTATTGGAACCAAAACTGGTGAGTTAAGTACATGTTGTCTCTACTACTCAAACCTGAATTACACACTTCTCCATATTTCTTTTTATTGTGCCTTGTCTTCACTCAAGTTTGGCTTACCAGTCTCTCTAGTCCATCCAGCTACTGAAGCTGGGGATGTTGAAGTAGGGCTTGGGGATAGACTTCAGTGTTGTAGAAGATAGTATGAAAAAAGTGGAGAGAGTACAGTCTCAAGGAAGAGTTAGGGAAAAAATGGCAGAGGAAACTCCACACAAATTAGAGGGACACTGTGGACCATGTGCAGGGTGTGGACATGCACAACTCAGAAACCCAGCAGCCAAGAACCTCAGCAGCAGTTCAGGAAGTGAGACCAGACTGGAGCAACCCAAGCCACTGGTGATAAAGTTGCAGAAAGATCCTGGTGGGAATCCAGCTAGGAGCCCTAGGTAGGACAGTGTACCTGCCATGTTTCTGTCTCCCTGACCACCCTGAAACTGGCATTCTGTAACAAGCTGATAGAGAGCAGGCATCATTTTGGACATATGTAATAGATGCACCAGTGTCTGCACACCCAGCAAACAGCAGAGCAGAGAAACTTGAATTTGGTGGGGAGAACTGATGGGGGGCTGGGTGCTCATGACTGTGGGAGGCTTGTGTGCTGGGACTGTAAGAACACTGATGCTGTGTGGGAGGGCTCAGGGTGTGGCTGGGGCTTTGGGCAGTCACTGTGGGAAGTTGCATGTACTCAGGGCTCGCTGATAACCTGGTGAGGATCACTGCATATCAGTCTCCCACATATGTGCCAGGGGGTCAGAATATGTGTGGAATCCACTGTTGCTTTCCCAGGAGCATTACTATAACTGGTTTGGAAGTATAGCAGCCAGAATTCAAATCAGCACTCATATAGAATCCCAGTATTGTAGGAGATGGCTCAAACCCATTATTAAACAACAGCTCCCTCTCCTGTCTTCTGTGGTGAACTATTTCTAACATGCTTACTATTTTAGAATTAAGGGTTGTTTTGGTGGCATCTTATGTATTGCACTATAAAATTTAATTTATCAGGTATATTTTTCCTTTTTCTTTTTTTAAAAAAGATTTATTTATTTACTTGAAAGTCAGAGTTACACAGAGAGAGAAGGAGAAGCAGAGAGAGATAAGTCTTCCAATTGCTAATTCACTCCCCAGTTGGCCACAATGGCCAGAACTGTGCCTATCCAAAGCCAGGAGCCAAGCATTTCCTCCAGATCTCCCATGAGGGTGCAGGAACCCAAGGATTTGGGTCATCTACTACTGTTTTCCCAGGCTATAGCAGAGAGCTGAATCAGAAGTTGAGTAACTGGTACTCAAACCAGTGCACATATGGGATGCTGGTACTCTAGGCAGAAGATTTACCCACAATGCCACAGAGCTGGTGTCAGTATATTTTTCAAGGATTTTTTTTGCTTTGACTTTCATTCTTTAAACAGTATTTTGAAAAGAAGTTTTTGGGGCCATGCTATGGCATAGTGGGTAAAGCTGCTGCCTGCAGTGCCAGCATTCCATATGGGTAAGACTTTGAGTCCTGGCTGCTCCACTTCTGATCAAGCTCACTGTTATAGCCAGGGAAAGCAGTAGAAGATGGCCCAAGTGCTTGGGTTCCTGCACCCACATGGGAAATCCAGAAGAATCTATTGGCTCCTGATTTCAGATCAGCCCAGCTCTGGTCGTTGTGGCCATCTGGGGAGTGAACCAGCAGATGGACAATCTCTCTCTCTCTGTGTGTCTGCCACTCTGTAATTCTGCCTTTCAAATAAATAAATAAGTCTTGAAGAAAAGAAGTTTTAGACTTTGATTAAGTGTAAATTATCCCTGTACTCAATTATAGATTTTAATTTTTTCTTGTATCTAGGAAATCTTTGCCTAAGTTAAAGTGAAAAAAAATTTCTTCTATGATTTTTTTTTCTGGAGGTATTGTAGTTTTCAGTACTACAGTTAGATCTGTGGCATATTTTCTTTTCAGTTTTGTAAATAGAAGCTATTTTATTGGAAATTAGTATCTCATTGTGCTAACACCATGTGTTGAAAAGGCTATACTTTCTCCCCTGCACTGCAATAGTGCCTCTGTAGAAAACCTGTTCACTGTTTGTGTTTGGATCTTCTCTGGAACCTCTTTTGTGTTCCAGTCATCTGGCTTTCTGTATGACAACAGCACACTTTCGATTAGTATAAATTTATAACACTTAAAAATCATCCCTTTGATTTTATTGTTTTTTTTTTTTCAGAGTTATTTTGGCTATCCTAGATTCTTTGCATTTTCATATGCACTTATATCAGCTTGTTACTTTAAAAATAACCAGGTTGGCCGGCGCCGTGGCTCAATAGGCTAATCCTCCACCTTGCGGCGCCGGCACACCGGGTTCTAGTCCCGGTTGGGGCGCCGGATTCTGTCCCGGTTGCCCCTCTTCCAGGCCAGCTCTCTGCTATGGCCAGGGAGTGCAGTGGAGGATGGCCCAGGTGCTTGGGCCCTGCACCCCATGGGAGACCAGGAAAAGCACCTGGATCCTGGCTCCTGCCATCGGATCAGCGCGGTGCGCTGGCTGCAGCGGCGGCCATTGGAGGGTGAACCAACGGCAAAGGAAGACCTTTCTCTCTGTCTCTCTCTCTCACTGTCCACTCTGCCTGTCAAAAAAAAAAAAATAAATAAATAACCAGGTTGCTAAATGAAAGATCTCTGTGAGTGAGATCCCAGCAGAAAGAACGGGCCATCAAAGGAGATACCTTTCTCTGAAGGGAGGAGAGAACTTCCACTTTGATTATGGCCTTATCTAAATAAGGTCGGAATTTGTGAACTCAGGCAGCTCAAGATAAGAGCCTTGGGTGATTACTGACATCATAAATAAGACTGTCAATTGTTAAATCAACAATGGGAATCACTGTGCACCTGCTTTCCATGTAGGATCTCTGTCCTCAATGTGTTGTACTATGTGAATTAATGGTAAAACTACTACTCAGGCTGGCGCCATGGCTCACTGGGCTGTTCCTCTGCCTGTGGCACCAGCATACTGGGCTCTAGTCCCAGTTGGGGTGCCGGTTCTGTCCCAGTTGCTCCTCTTCCAGTCCAGCTCTCTGCTGTGGCCTGGGAAGGCAGTGGAGGATGCCCAAGTGCTTGGGCCCTGTACCCGCATGGGAGACCAGGAGGAAACACCTGGCTCCTGGCTTTGGATTGGAGCAGTGCACCGGCTGTAGTGGTCATTTGGGGGGTGAACCAATGGAAGGAATTCCTTTCTCTCTGTCTCTCTCTCTCTCACTCTCTAACTCTGCCTGTCCAAAAAAAAAAAAAAAAATCAGGCAGAATTTATCTTTTCTTTTTAAAGATTTTATTTATTTATTTGACAGGTAGAGTTACAGACAGAGAAAAAGAGAGACAGAGAGAAAGATCTTCCATCTGCTGGTCACTCCCCAAATGGCCAGAACTGGGCCAATTCAAAGCCAGGAGTTTCATTCCGAGTCTCCCACCTGGGTGCAGGGGCCCAAGGACTTGGGCCATCTTCCATGCTTTCCCAGGCCAAAGGAGAGAGCTGGATGAGAAGTGCAGCAGCAGGGACTCAAACTGGAGCCCATATGGGATTACGGCACCATAGGCAGAGGCTTGGGCCACTACACCACAGTGCCAGGTCCCAGACTTTATCTTGAAACTTAACTTAACTCTGACTGAAGCTATCCCATCTCACAGATATTCATCTGCATGTTCAGGCTGTTGAAATAGGATGTGGTATAAAATGCTAATGGCCCACATCATTTGTGAGCTCATTTCCTTTAGCAATAAAATTTTTTGTATGATATGTTATGCCCAGTTCGATTGTCCCCAAAGAGCACCAAGGAGCCTATACTGTTGTAAAATGCATGAGAGTTTTATTGCAGGTCTGGGTTTGGGCGCTCAACTATCACTGATGCCACGGGTCTGGTTGAAAGCCCCAACTTCAGTTAATGGGGTTTTTATAGGGTTTTCAGAGACAATCTACACATTCTAACACCATTCAGCAAATCATCTCATTCCACAGGAAATTCAAAGAACATCTCTTAAAATTGATTAGTGCATCCAGTGGCAGGAATGGACCTAGTAAAGGTGGTGGGATGGCTTTTGGGGTTGATGCCTTTTAAAATGATTGGCTAAAGTATAGGGTCTGAGCCACTAGGGTGTATGTGCCAAACTGCAGGGTCTCAGGATATTATCAATTACCTTAAGTGCCTGAAAAGACACCTGAAACTTTATGTATCTCTCTGCTATCTGATGATTGGCTGTTGCTAGGTGGGGTTTATTGCAAGGGGAGTTCATTTATTTATTTTTTGTTTCATGAGCTTCAGGGTTCAGGGCTCGGTCAGGCCCGAGTTACAAGATGGAGGCCTATTCTAAAATAGCTGCGCCTTGATCCAGGCTCAGGTCTCTTAGAGATACAACACAGTTTACTCATTGAAGAATATTCTGTTTCAAAATTTAGTTTGATTTTTATATTATTGCTCATGTGGAAATTTGATTTCTTCAATCATTGCAGTTGGATAATGTTTGCATTATGGATTAGTCCAGATGTATTCTTCCTCTTTGTCTTTTGAAAAGTGTGTAGAATTACATTGGTTTTTCCCACTTTTTCTCCAGTTTTATTGACTTCTTCATCCTGTCACAATGAAATTAATTATGAAAACAGGCTGGTGTTCAGACATTGGGACAGACAAGTGCTTTTGGGTGCTTGGCTCAGGGGCAGTGGTGTGGCTTCTTTATGTTGACACTATCCTTGCTGACAGAGGCCATGCCATGCACTGAGCAGTGCTGTGGGGCCTGCTTGGCCATGTCTGAGATTAATTCTAGGCAGCCAAGGGGTGAGCCAAGTTTTGCATGGAGCTAAGGCCTCACAGCCAGCATGATTCACGTAGTAACCAGTCCTGAAGTGAGGACTGCAGGTGAGCAATCCTCTGCCTGCAACAGGAAGTCCACCAGAGGCACACTCACTGTCCTCTGTGAGACATGGGGAACTCCTGGCCACACTACCATGGGTCCTTGCTCCTTGTAGAGACTCCAGCTTCAGGCTCCACCTCTGTCACTGTGGGACTGTCCTTGTTCTCTGCAGTGATGCTGGCAACCCAGTTTCCTGTAACAGAGAATGGGGAGCCATGCCGGGGTCATGCTGAGGTCAAGGTGGTCAAAGTCAGAGGGGCCTGTGGGTCCATGCAGGAGGTGCTGCAGATCCTCAGGCTAAGTTTTACTGATTTTCAAGTGCAAATGAGCTATGGCCTGACCAGAGTCACTCCATTTTGTCCCTGATTGTCCTCTATTTTTTTCTAACCAGTCCCACAACTGCTAGCTACTCAAAAACTAATCTTCTGAGAGGTTATCTGTAAGTTTATTTACATTAAGTGCTGGGAAACTTGTTAATATACCCAAGATAAGCATAATGTTGCTTGCTCTAGCTCCTGTAACAAATGCTTGGCTTTGTAATTAACTTCAACAAGATATGGTTTTGGCCTTTAGAAGCTTAACCTTGAGCTCCTTCAGGGCAGTATGATTTGGAGAGCACACATCCCTGTGTAGCCGCTGGCTTTCAGAAATAAAAGACTCCATAATTAGGCCCTGAGACTTCAGCACTTATTAATATTTCTGAAATTAATAATCTGTGTGGGTTCTTGCCATGAATTCAGAGACAAATTCTGAATACTGGCTCAAATAGACCAGAGGATAAGCTGAGTTTTTAAGCTTTTATTCAGTGAGAGAAACACATAGGAGAGTGAGGGCTCTACCTAAAGGAGAAAGGAAAGTCTGGAAATTAGGTAGGGGCCATACCAAGCAGGGAGCAGGCCAAGAGCTGTGGACTTGTCTTGTGAGGCCCACACCATCAGGGAGAGTGAGGCAATGGTGTTCTTCCACAGGAAGCACTGGGGACAGGCTTCAGTGAACATGTCCACCTTTATTAATCACCATGTACACTTTTAAAGGGCAGGGAGAAGGGAAGTAACTAATTCAGGGCAACACTAACTCTATAGGACAGAACCAACACTGGCACCAATATACATCTCCAATTAGCTTGAAGGTCTCATAGTTAGGGTAGCTTTCCAGATGGGCCTGGACCACTGCCAGCAACAGTTTACCTAATTGGCAGAAGGTGGGGGTGGGAGGAAATGTGCCTGAGGCTCCCACCTCCCACCATCAGTCAGGCTAGCCACATGGGCTAGGCAGAAAGTCTCACAGGATCTCCCACATCTCCCCCCTTTGTTTTAGGGCAAGTGTGACTCTGCTTAGTGTGGCACGAAAACAAGCCGCAACCCACAATAAACTTTAAATTAAATTGAAGAATGCCTAGCACGGGGATTAAGGGCAGGGAGGAAAAGAAGGGCAAAGGGAAAGAGGCCAGACCCACCATGTTTCAGGCCTTTGTAATTGGCAGGTGGGTGCACAGGTATGGGAAAGTAGGGGCATGAGATCACACGGGGGCTGGGGAAAGTGTGATGAAGGCGTAGCCTTCCAGCTCTCAAGTCTAATGATATATGACTGCCTGCATCATTCCCCCTTCAGAGACTCCATTCCCTTAATCCTAGGGATGTTGAAGGGTGTAGAATCAACACATCTTCTATAGCTGCTTCCTGTTTATGAGGGATGTAGTGCTGGACCTGCCTGTCCTGGGTCTGGAAGTCTCTGCCTATCTCATCTAACAAATTCTTTTTGTGAGCTGGAGCAATCTTGGTCACCAACAATGTCTGTGTCCCCTGCATGTCAGTGACTCCCAGAAGTTGTTAAGTTCTGGAACATAGAAGTTTGTTAATTAGTATGAGCAAAACTGGAACATGACCAATTGTAAGTGGAGTGCCCCTTTAAGATGAAAAGACCACATCCTACAGACTCCCAGATAGTGAGTGGTGATACATTTTAAACCCTTTTAGCTTGAGTATAGAGAATTATATTAGAAGAACACATTAGGAATTTTATTGTTAATAACAGGGAGAATCAAAGAGGCAGGCACACCATGCCTGCCTTCAGGCACAGCACTCTTGATGTGAGGAAAGCAAAGGCTTTACTTTTCTTTTTGCTTAAGATCTCTGGCTTACAGGAATAATCAGGCATGTCTTTTGAGTACACCTGTGAGGACTTGAGAGGTAGACATTTAATCCTAATTTTACTGAGGTAGTCATGTTCAGTAGCACCTGGTAAGGTCCCTTCCATTTAAGCTGTAGCCCATCTGAAGAGGATCTTTCTATGAATGGCTTGTTCAGGGAAAGGTGCTGAAGTTGGTTTGTAGAGGGTCAGCTTTCAGAGACTGGGTCCAGGGTTTGGCATTTCAGGCTGCTATCCACACAGGCTGCAGAGTGATCTCTGGAAAGCACAAGCAAAACCTTTGCCCATCATTATGAGGGGATCAGGCCCCTTCCATTGTTGGGTGGTTGGGTCCCTCCATCAAACCAGAGGCAATTGGGTTGCACCTGTGAAAGATCTCTAGTGTCTCACTGCTGGTGGCTCTCCATGGGGTGAGACCTGTAAGAACTTTATGGTGAAAGGAGCAAAGTTAATACACTCATAGTGGGGGTACCGTACTCTCCCCTCTGTTTTTTAAGCATAGTCTTAAGGTCCTGCATGGGAAGTTAGTGCACAGTGACTCCTATGGTTAATTTAACAATTCACACTCTTTTGTGTGCTGTCAGTGATCACCCAAGGCTCTTGACATGAACTGTCTAGGCTATGGAAGCCTTCTGAATCCACAAACTCCATCAATATTTAGAGAAGGCCGTAAGCAAAGTGAAAGTTCTCCCTTTGAAGAGAGTACATCCTTCTTTGATGACCACTTCTTTCCACAGGAGTCTCACCCAGGGAGACTCTCCATGTAGGCACACCTTTTTGCACAAGTGTCCTGACTTTCCATGCCTGAAATGCTCTTGTGGGCTTTTTAGCCAGACCAGAATGCCTTTAGGGATAACTCTGAGGTCACTGAACGTTACTTAGAGTAATTATCATTCTATGAGTCTGCTGTATGGACTGCTTCCCATGTTGAAGCATTTACTCCTCTTTAATTCTATTAATTCTATTGATATGATCACTTTAACAATTAATGCCTTCTCCAGGAGATTCCAATTCAATCCCATCAAGGTGGCATGTACGAATGCCATCTCACTAGTCCAAGTGATCAATTTCTGTTCACAATGGATCATAATGATAGGACTAAGAACCAAAGGGATCACATAAACAAGAATAGTTTCTGCAAATACTAGCTGATAGAATAAAAAAGGGAGAGAACGATCCTACATGGGAAGTAAGATACACAGCAGACCCATAGAATGGCAGATGTCCTAAACAGCACTCTGGCCTCAGAATCAGCCCTTAAGGCATGCGGATCCAGCTGAGAGGCCCATGAGAGTATTTCAGGCATGGAAAGCCAAGACACTCTGGGGAAAAAAAACCTAAATGAAAGATCTCTGTGAGTGAGATCCCAGTGGAAAGAACAGATCATCAAAGAAGGAGGTACCTTTCTCTGAAGGGAGGAGAGAACTTCCACTTTGACCATGGCCTTGTCTAAATTTGATCAGAGTCAGTGAACTCAGGGGGCTTCCATAGCCTTGGCAACTCATGACAAGAGCCCAGGGTGATTACTGATGCCATAAACAAGAGTGTCAATTTGTTAAGTCAACAACAGGAATCACTGTGCACTTACTCCTCATGTAGGATCTTTGTCCTTAGTGTGCTGTACATTGAGATTTAATGCTATAACTAGTACTCAAACAGTATTTTTCACTTTATGTTTCTGTGTGGGAGCAAACTGTTGAAATCTTTACTTAATGTATGCTAAACTGATCTTCTGTATATAAAGAGAATTGAAAATGAAAAAAAAAAACAATTAGTGCCTTCTATATGACCAACTTAAAACCTAATGCAATCAAATACAGTCACTTTTAAACTTAATCATATATATATAAATATGTGAAAACTTAAGATGTCACTTTCACCATCTAGCCCAAGGGGATTTGGGATCCCATGGTGAAGTAAATCCAGCTGTGAAATTATGATTTAAGCTCTCATTTTGGCTATGCTGTTACACAGAATATGTTAGTCACTCCTTTCATAAGATCTAAAATTCAAACTACATCTTGAGGAATCCCTCAGGACAGAGTCAGTGTCCCATCTTAAAGAGAATAGAGAAATGTGGGAGCAAGTCAGGCTTGCCAGAATGCCCACTGACAATGTCAAATGGAATCTTAGCAAATGGTTTTAACCATTAAATAATAGCTTATAAAATATTTACTGGAAGGTCCAATGCCTTCTATAAATTTTAAGAATACATGTATTTAAATATATCTTAAATATCTAACATGATGTGGCTTGTTTAAACAGCAAACAGAAACATAAAACATTTTTTAGTTTCTATCAACAAATTTAAAACATCTGACAAAGAGATTCAGGTCACATGGATCAAATGTATCTTCAATTAATTTTAGCTATTAAATTTATGAGCAATCTTTCCTTTATAAACCAATTAAGACAGAGCTCAAAATAAATTTTCCCATGTAGACATACAATATGAACACACACATAACACAACATACAAGGTAGAACAATAAAGCAGTTTTAGTAATGGTTTCCTAAACCAATTAAAATTACTTTCTGTTCTTGGTAAACCTGATTAACCATACTTTCTTTCAGTTGGAACCTGTAGTGCATTATTGACTTCATCTGTTTACAGAACAATTCAAAACTACTGAATTCAATACAAGTGGCTGGAAATAATCCATCAGAACCTATAACAGGGCAGCTAAACACAGAACCAACAATGTTTTAGTTTAGAGCAGCAAATCTGATATACAAAATTGTGGATGAGAAAAGACTTTAAATAGCTATGCTTAAAATGATAAACTCCTTAACCAACAAGAGGCATTTGCTTACTTTACACAGTATTTTCAAAAGCACCTGTAGGATTTTACAAAACATTTAATTCTTTTAGGCCTCTGGGCCTTTCTCATTAAGATAACCATCGTGTCTAGTAACACAAGATCATTAGACTTTTTAACTTTCAGACATTTGTATCAGTGGCATTTTATATTATCAAAACTTAAAATTTAGCACGACTTCACATTTTGACAATACCTGTAATATAACCCAAATAGCCTGATTGATTAGTTGGTGTCTCTCCAAGATGAGAGACATATATCCTTTGACATTTCCAGGAACCTAACTGGAAATATCAAAGTCCAAATTCTTTGGAACTTTGATTTTTTTGAATGCCTGTAAAAGATGACAAGAAGGCTTAAAATATCTGGTTGAAATAAGATCCCTTAACATCATGACAAAATATAGATCATATTTGATCAAATCATAACTCCTTTAAAACTCAGTTGTTTTAAACAATTAGAACTTAAGAGGCATTAAGAGAACATAATAGATTACTTTAAAATAACATAAAATCTGTCTCTTTGGCTGTTCAAAAGTCAGAAATAAAACCTTAAATTTAAGACCTGGTGCATTGAATCAAATCCCATAATTTGGAAGTTTTAAGAGTCAGAACTAGGGAAGAAAGAATAGCACCTGCATGGGAGACCAGGAGGAAGCACCTGGCTCCTGGCTTCAGATCAGCACAGCGCACTGGCTGCGGTGTGCCAGCCGTAGTGGCCATTTGGGGGTGAACCAATGGAAGGAAGACTTTCTCTCTGTCTCTCTCTCACTGCCAAACTCTGCCTGTCAAAAAAAAAATCAACAAATGACAAAACTGATGAGGATCTGGAAAAAAGTTACCCTGGTCCACTGTTGGTGGGAATGTAAACTTCTGCAAGCCATTGTGAAAGACCGTATGGAGATATCTTACAAATCTGATTATAGACCTATCATTTGATCCAGCCATCCAACTCCTTGGAATTTACCCAAACCAAAAGAAATTAGCATATGCAAGAGTTATCTATAACCCCATGTTCATTGCAGCACAATTCACAATAGCTGAGGTCTGGGAAAAATCCAGATATCAATCAATTGTTGACTTGATAAGAAAATTATGGTATATACACACTATGGCATACTACTCAGTTATTAAAAAAAAAAAAGAAAAAGAAACCCTGTCTTTTGCAACAAGATAAATGAAACTGGAAACCATTATACTTGGTAAAATAAACCAGTCCCTGAAAGACAGATATCCTATGTTTTCCCTGATCTGAGGTAGCTAATAGAGTACCTAAAATGTAATGTATTGGAGTTAGATACACATTTTGAGATTTGATGATTGTTTAGAGCCCTTGTCTCTTCCATTGAGGAACAATGATTTTTTTAAATTTATTTTTTTTCTTCATACTATTTGCTGACTTGTTGAACTCTTACTTAGTGTAGGGTTAACTATACAATCATTAAGTAAACTGAAAACAGATTTTGTAAAAGTTAAGTGGGAATGTGAGAGGGAAGAGGAGAAAGGGTTGGAGTGTGTGTGGGAGAGAGGGTATCAGGGGAAGTGTCACTTACATCCGTTAGTCTGTATATATGAAATATATCAAAATTACATTAAATAAAAATTTTAAAGTAAATATTTAAAATTCAAAAAATTTATACCAATAACAAGGAGAATTTTAAAGGTGTTTATATATAATATATATGTGTGTTTAATTTATGACATTACAATATAAATGTACATATATATAATTTAATATAAATAGAGAGCAACATTTTGAAATTTTTATATTTATCATCAGGAAAGAATAGCTCAGATTTCTGTAATAATCCAGTTTCTGATCATTACAAGAATGAAGAGTAAGCCACCAAGTTGTAGCTCATAATCTCTGTTTCTCTGTGTCTCCAAGTCTACCAACCTCTAAAATTAAATAAACATACATAATTCTGGGATAAAAATCACATTAAGATCCCACTATTTTCCCACATAATTTTCAGGAAATATACTAGTATCTAGACACACAGTGGTAAATTTATCTACGTATAAAATATATGTATGCTATATATGTTACATATAATCATATATATATTACATTGGGGAGAAAGAATTATTACCCTTGGCTAAAATGGCCCTGGGACACTGTGTACCTGACAGTTTCCAGGGCAACTTACAGAATGTTGGGGGTGATGATGATCTTACAATAAAAGTGAAATCACCATGGCCACAGATTCACAGAGCTAGGATTGGCCTAGAATAAAATATTTGTGCAAAAGAGTGACTCCAGTGATTTTAAAAATTTACTTAAATTTTCATAATTAAAGGTTAATTTCAAATTCCATGAATGTCTGTAAAGCTAAGAATGAAATCTCCTGCTAATGAGTGATGGAACTGGCCCTAAATTGTTCTCATGTACTGTGAAAATAAAATTTGTACATCCTCCAGAATTTGTTGGCCTTACAATGTTAAAGTAAATCATGGTAGCCTGAAGTTCCTGCACTAGAATTGGCACAAATTAGGTTATTATTTATTGAGGTGGTAATAATAAATTTGAATCAACATGAAAAATAGAGAAATGTATTGTATACTGAGAGTTCTGTGTACAAATGGTAAATTTAGTAGAAGCAGGAATAAGGTTACAAGGAGATGTAACAGATATTAATAAAAAATAGCCCTAAATACACATTTAAATACAGAAAATTTATGCTCTCTTAAATCAAAGAAAGCTTATGCCATTGAATTCAGTAATTTTAAAGCCAAGATAAAATTGTCTTGATCTAATGCATGGAAATTTTAAAGAGAATGACAATTTTGATTCTCGAAATATAAAGAAGCTATAAAAAAATTGTCCTTGAAAGTGTAAAAGAATGTTATGTTCTAAAATTATTTGATAGGCCATAAAGATGGATGTTGCTAAGACAACTTGAACATTATTTAGTGCATTCATGATATGAAAATATAAGTGCCCAAAAGAATCATCATACCTTGGCAGTGCTAAGATTGCTTTCCATGTGGATATTGACATACTCAGATGAAATTAATAAAATGGAAGACAAAATAAAAAATAGAAACCTGATGCACATGGATGTTAAAACTTTGCCTTGCCCTTAGTAACAATGTGTATTTTAATGTGAGCCATAATTAAAAAACAAATATGTGGATGAATATTTGGTGAAAAAACAGTCCAGAATAAACTGGAAAAATTACAGTATGATACAGACTTGCAGTTTGGAAAATTTCCACAATCAGAAAATAATTTACAGTCCCAGGAGCATCTAGAAACATTAAGAATGTATCCTATGCTGATGACCATGATGGTTCTGGCACTGCAATGTACTCAAATCCTATACACATGACAGTTGCTGGGACAACTTCCAGCATTTAGAGGGAGTTGATGACCACACAATTACAAATCAAACCATGGTACCCATCATTTCCCTGTGTTAGGAATGTCACAAATCAGGTTATTCATTACACATGCAGGTGATAGTAGTAAATGACAAAATAAATATGCATTCCATGGAAGGCATTTAATTTTGATTATATGGTGTATAAATTAGTAATTTGGAAGAAACAGAGTCATAATCATTTAGAGATGGGCTAATAATTGGATGGTAGAGTAGGGAGGGAGCTTACTGCTCTAGCCCAGGAGAAGATAGTTTTTTAAAAGTGGAAATAGAGTAGTCTCAGGGAAGAGTTAGGGAAAAAATGACGGAGGAAATTCTACTGACATGAGAGGGACACGATGGACCCACATGGAGGGCGTGGTGCCCACGGCTCATGACTCCAACAGCTGAGAGCCTATGCACCAGAACTGGAAAGTGAGGTGAGATAAGACCACAGTAGCCTGAGCCACCGGCAAAAATGTGGCAGGAATCTAGAGGGAATGAAGCTTAAATCTCCGTGGGGGAAAGTGTGCCAGCCAAACTAGAGGAGAGAAAAAAAAGGGAGAGTACAGACATGTTTCTCTCTCTCCAATCACCTCACAAAGGCACGCAAGCTGATAGAGCAGGAGCCATTTTGGATATACATAACATCTATGCCAGCTTGTGTCTGCACCAGGCAAGCAGCTGAGTAGAGACTCCTGACTCTGGTGGGGAGAAATAACAGGAAACTAGGAACTTGTGACTGTGAAACTTCTGAAGCAAGACTGTGAAAAAATAAAAAACTGAGGGTGTGTGGGAAGACTCGCGGTGTGGCTGGGACTTTGAGCACTCTCAGTGAGAGAGGCCACAAGCTTGGGGGTTCCTGGTTACCTGATGAGAGACATTTCTGGAGAATCTGAACAGATCCTTTGTGTGGTTCTTTGGACAGAGCAGACAAATATTATACCCACTGGGGCTAGTACTCAGGCACTGGTCTCCATTGAGAAGAGACCAACTGAGCAGAATATACTTCCCTTCTGATTAAAAAAAGGAGAAATAAGACTTAACATGTCAACCTTGGGTGTGTCACCTGAGACACACCTTTAACCCTGGAGACTGAACAGAGCTCTCTGGCCACATCCACTACAAGCCTCCAGAGATTCAGAGAAAGCAGAATGTCCACTTATCTACAGTCATAGTACAAAAATAAAATCTGCCACAGTGGAAAAAAAATAAAAAAGAAGAAATCTTGCTGGTCTGGACAAGTGGTGGCAAATTCTTTCAATTTCTGTTTGTTATGAAAGGTCTTTATTTCACCTTCATTCACAAATGAGAGCTTTGCAGGGTATAATAATCTGGGATGACAGCTTTATTCTCTTAGGATTTGGGCTAGATTTTGCCATTTTCTCTTAGCCTGCAGGGTTTCTGATAAGAAGTCTGCTGTGAGTCTAATTGGAGATCCTCTAAAAGTAATCTGATGTTTCTCTCTTATGCATTTTAGAATCTTCTCTTTTAGTTTCACTGTGGCAGTTTGATTACAATGTGTCATGGCAAGGATGTTTTCTGATCATGTCTATTCAAAGTTCTGTGTGCTTCCTGTACTTGGATGTCTCTTTTTCCAAACCCAGAAAGTTTTCTGCTAGTATTTCACTAAAATTGCCTTCTAATCCTTTCTCTCTCACCATGCATGCAGGAACTCCTAGAACCAGAATGTTGGTCTTTTTTTTTTTTTTTTTTGATAGTATCCTGTAGATTCCCAACAGTCTTTTTTTAGATTTCTAATTTGTTCTTGTGTTTGGTTTGACTGTATACTTTCCTGTACTCTGTCTACGAAGTCTGGTATTCTCTCTTCTGCCTCACTGATTCTATTTTTAAGGCTCTCCACTGCATTTTTTTTTATTTGTTGTATTGAATTCTTCATTTCATTTTGATTTCTTTTTAATATCTCAGTTTATGTTCTGTTGAATTTTTCATTTCATCTTGATTCCTCCTGATAATTTTTACTTCATGGGAGAGATTTTTCTTTCATGTCCTTCATGGATTTCAGTAGTTTGTGCATTTGCTTTTGATTACTTCTATGTAATCTTATGACCAAATTTTTGAGTTCTATTTCTTGCATTTCTTCTCTCATCATCTTCATGACCTAGTATTGAAATGCCATGTTCTTTTGGGAGCATGATGATGTTTTCCTTATTCTTGCTTCTTGCATTTGGCATTTGTGGAAATACTCGTTTTTTTTTTTTTTCTGGCAGTTTTTATCATTGTATTATGACTGTAGATAAATGGACTTTCTGCTTTCACTGAATCTCTAGCGGCTTGTAGTGGGTGTGGCCAGAGAGCTCTGTTCAGTTTTCAAGAGTAAAGGGTATGCCTAAGGTGACACACCCAGGTTTGGCATGGTAAATCTCTTTTTATTCAGAAGGGAGTTATATTCTGTTCAGTTGAGTTCTTCTCTTCAATGGAGACCAGTGCCTGAGTACTAAATCAAGTGGGTATAATATTCCCTATGTCCCAAGGACCACATAAGGATCTGTGCTCTCAATGTGGGACCTCTGTACTTAGTGAGAATTAACAGTAAATCTAGTCTTCAAACACCTGTTTAGCTGGGAGCCTAGGAAAAAGTGCTCAGGCAAGCAATATTGTGAAAAATTAGTTCTAAGTAATATGAAAGATAACCCAGACAAAACAGCAGTCCAGCAAATCATTCAACCTCACTGAAACTACCAGCAGCTACATCATTCATTTTCTATTAAATCTGTTTATAATAATATTTAATTTGATGAACACTTGTAAGAAGCTGTGGGGACTTAAACAGGGATGAAGAGCTATTTCTTATGGGTAGTAATGTAGATGGAATGGATTAGTTGCACAGCTATTATCTAGATGGGAAATAAAAGAGCTACTGAAGCTAGATGCATCATAGCATTTGTAGCCCTGTTATCATGGGATAGCCCTGAAACCTAGGAAAAATGTTCCTCCTAAGGGTATCCTGAGGAATTAACTGAATGTAAATCAGATTTATATAAATCCAGAAAGGACTTTGTAAATTGGAAGGAATAAAAACACACATTTTCAATAAAAATGAGGGCCACCTACAGGAGCAGGGAATAATACAACAAAAAAAGGTTATAAAAATTATAAGTTAAATTAATACAAAAGTGTACTACAGGGGCCAGCACTGTGTCACAACAGGTTAATGCCCTGACCTGAAGTGCTGGCACCCCATATGGGTGCCAGTTCGAGACCCGGCTGCTCCACTTCCAATCTAGCTCTCTGCTATGGCCTGGGAAATAGTAGAAGAAGGTCCAAGTGCTTGGGTCCCTGCACCTACATGGGAGATCTGGAGAAAGCTCCTGGTTTTGGATCAGCACAGTTCTGGCCATTGTGGCCAATTGGGGAGTAAACCATTGGATGGAAGATTCTCTCTGCTTCTGCTCTTTCTGTGTAACTCTGACTTTCAAATAAATAAATATTTTTTTAAAAAATACTACATTTATGCTCCTGCTTCTCTTTTTTTTTTTTGATGGCTGTTATGCTTTTATTTATTTTTTTATATCTTTTATTTAATGAATATAAATTTCCAAAGTACGACTCATGTGTTACAATGGCTTCCCCCCCCATACCATCCCTCCCACCCACAACCCTCCCCTTTCCCACTCCCTCTCCCCTTCCATTCACATCAAGATTCATTTTCGATTATCTTAATATACAGAAGATCAGCTTAGTATACCTTAAGTAAGTATTTCAACAGTTTGCTCCCACACAGAAACATAAAGTGAAAAATAATAGATGATTTTTTTTAAATGATGATGAAATCAGATCAGACCTATTGTCATGTTTAATCCCAGTGAGAGTCAAGTTGGGAATTGATAATTTCTTTTTTTTTTTCCAGAAGATCAGTTTAGTGTACATTAAGTAAAGATTTCAATCGTTTGCACCCCCATAGAAACACAAAGTGAAAAATACTGTTTGAGTACTCGTTATAGCATTAAGCCTCAGTGTACAGCACGTTAAGGACAGAGATCCTACATGAGGAGTAAGCGCACAGTGACTCCTGTTGTTGACTTTACAAATTGACACTCCTGTTTATGGCATCAGTAATCTCCCTATGCACCAGTCATGAGTTTCCAAGGCTATGGAAGCCCCTTGAGTTCTCCGACTCTTATCTTGTTTAGACACGGTCATAGTCAAAGTGGAGGTTCTCTCCTCCCTTCAGAGAAAGGTACCTCCTTCTTTGAAGACCTGTTCTTTCCACTGGGATCTCACTCACAGAGATCTTTTTGCCAGAGTGTCTTGGCTTTCCATGCCTGAAATACTCTCATGGGCTTTTCAGCCAGATCCGAGTGCCTTTAGGGCTGATTCTGAGGCCAGAGTGCTATTTAGCACATCCGCCATTCAATGAGTCTGCTGAGTATCTCTCTTCCCATGTTGGATCACTCTCCCCTTTATTTATTCTATCGGTTGGTGTTAGCAGATACTAGACTTGTTTATGTGCTCCCTTTGACTCTTAGTCCTTTCATTATGATCAATTGTGAACTGAAATTGATCACTGGGACTAGTGAGATGGCATTGGCACATGCCACCTTGATGGAATTGAATTGGAATCCCCTGGTATGTTTCCAACTCTACCAATTGGGGCAAGTCAGCCAGAGCATGCCCCAAATTATACATCTCTTCCCTCTCTTATTCCCACTCTTATGTTTAACAGGGATCACATTTCAGTTAATTGTCAACACTTAAGAATAACTGTGTGATAATTACAGAATTAAACCAGTCATATTAAGTAGAACCGACAAAAAAAAATACTATGAGGGATAATGTATTAAGTTGTCCATTAGCAGTCAGGGCTATGCTGATCAAGTCACCATTTCTCATAGTGTCCATTTCACTTCAGGAGGTTTCCTTTTTGGTGTTCAGTCAGTTGTCACCGATCAGGGAGAACATATGGTATTTGTCCCTTTGGGACTGGCCTACTTCACTCAGCATGATGTGTTCCAGATTCCTCCATTTTGTTGCAAATGACTGGATTTCGTTGTTTCTTACTGCGGTATAGTACTCTAAAGAATACATATCCCATAATTTCTTTATCCAGTCTACCATTGATGGGCATTTAGGTTGGTTCCAGGTCTTGGCTATTGTGAATTGTGCTGCAATAAACATTAGGGTGCAGACCGCTTTTTTGTTTATCAATTTAAACTCCTTTGGGTAAATTCCAAGGAGTGGGATGCCTGGGTCGAACGGTAGGGTTATCTTCAGGTTTCTGAGGAATCTCCAGACTGATTTCCATAGTGGCTTGACCAGTTTGCATTCCCACCAACAGTGGGTTAGTGTTCCTATTTCCCCACATCCTCGCCAGCATCTGTTGTTGGTAGATTTCTGTATGTGAGCCATTCTAACCGGGGTGAGGTGAAACCTCATTGTGCTTTTGATTTGCATTTCCCTGATTGCTAGTGACCTTGAACATTTTTTCATGTGCCTGTTGGCCATTTGGATTTCCTCTTTTGAAAAATGTCTATTGAAGTCCTTGGCCCATCTCTTAAGTGGGTTGTTGGTTTTGTTTTTGTGGAGTTTCTTGATCTCTTTGTAGATTCTGGTTATTAACCCTTTATCTGTTGCATAGTTTGCAAATATTTTTTCCCATTCTGTCAGTTGTCTCTTCACTTTCCTGACTGTTTCTTTTGCAGTACAGAAACTTCTCAATTTGATGCAATCCCAATAGTTGATTTTGGCTTTGACTGCCTGTGCCTCCCGGGTCTTTTCCAGAAATTCTTTGCCTGTGCCAATATCTTGAAGGGTTTCTCCAATGTTCTCTAATAACTTAATGGTGTCAGGACGTAGATTTAGGTCTTTAATCCACGTTGAGTGGATTTTTGTGTAAGGTGTAAGGTAGGGGTCTTGCTTCATGCTTCTGCACGTGGAAATCCAGTTTTCCCAGCACCATTTATTGAATAGACTGTCCTTGCTCCAGGAATTAGTTTTAGATCCTTGATCAAATATAAGTTGGCTGTAGATGTTTGGGTTGATTTCTGGTGTTTCAATTCTGTTCCATTGGTCTATCCATCTGTTTCTGTACCAGTACCATGCTGTTTTGATTACAACTGCCCTGTAGTATGTCCTGAGGTCTGGTATTGTGATGCCTCCGGCTTTGTTTTTGTTGTACAAGATTGCTTTAGCTATTCGAGGTCTCTTGTGCCTCCATATGAATTTCAGCATCATTTTTTCTAGATCTGCGAAGAATGTCTTTGGTATCTTGATTGGGATTGCATTGAATCTATAAATTGCTTTTGGGAGAATGGACATTTTGATGATGTTGATTCTTCCAATCCATGAGCATGGAAGATTTTTCCATTTTTTGGTATCCTCTTCTATTTCTTTCTTTAAGGTTTTGTAATTTTCATCGTAGAGATCTTTAACGTCCTTGGTTAAGTTTATTCCAAGGTATTTCATTGGTTTTGTAGCTATTGTGAATGGGATTGATCTTAGCAGTTCTTCCTCAGCCGTGGCGTTGCTTGTGTATACAAAGGCTGTTGATTTTTGTGCATTGATTTTATATCCTGCCACTTTGCCAAACTCCTCTATGAGTTCTAATAGTCTCTTAGTAGATTTCTTTGGATCCTCTAAGTACAGAATCATATCGTCTGCAAAGAGGGATAGTTTGACTTCTTCCTTCTTGATTTGTATTCCTTTGATTTCTTTTTCTTGTCTGATGGCTCTGGCTAAAACTTCCAGAACTATGTTAAATAGCAGTGGTGAGAGTGGGCATCCCTGCCTGGTGCCAGATTTCAGTGGAAATGCTTCCAACTTTTCCCCATTCAATAGGATGCTGGCTGTGGGTTTTTTATAAATTGCTTTGATTATATTGAGGAATGTTCCTTCTATACCCAATTTGCTTAGAGTTTTCATCATGAAAGGGTGTTGAATTTTATCAAATGCTTTCTCTGCATCAATTGAGATAATCATATGGTTTTTCTTCTGCAGTCTGTTAATGTGGTGAATCACATTGATTGATTTGCGAATGTTGAACCATCCCTGCATACCAGGGATGAATCCCACTTGGTCTGGGTGGATGATTTTCCTGATGTGTTGTTGTATTCTATTGGCCAGAATTTTATTGAGGATTTTTGCGTCTATGTTCATCAGGGATATTGGTCTGTAATTTTCTTTCAGTGCTGCATCTTTCTCTGGCTTAGGGATTAAGGTGATGCTGGCTTCATAGAAAGAATTTGGGAGGATTCCCTCTTTTTCGATTGTTCTGAATAGTTTGAGAAGAAATGGGATTAGTTCTTCTTTAAATGTCTGGTAGAATTCAGCAGTGAATCCATCTGGTCCTGGGCTTTTCTTTGTTGGGAGGTCCTTTATTACTGTTTCAATTTCTGTTTCAGTTATGGGTCTATTTAGGTTTTCTATGTCTTCATGGTTCAATTTTGGTAGATTGCATGTGTCCAGGAATCTATCCATTTCTGATAGGTTTTCCTGTTTGCTGGCATACAGGTCCTTGTAGTAATTTCTGATGATTCTTTTTATTTCTGTGGTGTCTGTTGTTACGTTTCCTTTTTCATCTCTGATTTTATTGATTTGGGTCTTTTCTTTTTTTAGTTAGTTGGGCCAATGGGGTGTCGATTTTGTTTATTTTTTCAAAAAACCAGCTTCTCGCCTGGCTGATTTTTTGTAATGTTTTTTTGGATTCAATCCTGTTAATTTCTTCTCTGGTTTTAATTATTTCTCTTCTCCTACTAGATTTGGGTTTGGTTTGCTGCAGTTTTTCTAGGTCCTTGAGGTGCGCTGAAAGCTCATTTATTTGGTACCTTTCCAATTTCTTGGTATAGGCACCTATTGCTATAAATTTGCCTCTCAATACTGCTTTTGCTGTATCCCATAAGTTTTGATATGTTGTGTTGTTGTCTTCATTTACTTCCAGAAAGTTTTTGATTTCTCTTTTGATTTCTTGAATGACCCAGTGTTCATTCAGGAGCATGTTGTTCAGTCTCCATGTGTTTGCATACTTTCTGGGGTTTCCTGAGTTGCTAATTTCCAGCTTCATCCCGCTGTGGTCTGAGAAGCTGCATGGTATGATTCTAATTCTTTTAAATTTGCTGAGACTTGCTTTATGGCCTAGTATGTGATCAATCCTAGAGAAGGTTCCATGCGCTGCTGAGAAGAATGTGAAGTCTGTAGATGTAGGGTTGAAAGTTCTGTAGATATCTGTTAGATCCATTTGGGCAATAGTGTCAATTAAATCTGCTGTTTCCTTGTTGATCTTCTGTCCGGATGATCTATTTCTGAGAGTGGAGTATTGAAGTCCCCCAGTACTATTGTATTGGAATCTAAATCTCCCTTTAAGTCCCTTAACATATCTTTTAAATAGACCGGTGCCCTGTAATTAGGTGCATATACATTTATAATAGTTACATCTTCCTGTTGAATTGAACCCTTAATCATTATATAGTGTCCCTCTTTGTCTCTCTTAACAGTTTTTGTATTAAAGTTTATTTTGTCTGATATTAATATGGCTACACCTGCTTTTTTTTTGGTTTCTGTTGGCATGGAATATCTTTTTCCAACCTTTCACTTTCAGTCTGCATGCCTCTTTGTTAGAGAGATGTGTTTCTTGTAGGCAACAAATAGTTGGGTTGTGTTCTGTGAGCCAGTTAGCCAAACGGTGTCTTTTAACTGAAGAATTCAGACCATTAATGTTCAATGTGACTATTGATACATAGTGACTTTGCCCTGCCATTTTCCCGGAAATATTTTCTAGTATATGCTTTGAGCTTCCCATGCTCTTTTACTGGTAGGTGTTCTTCCTTTCCCTTCTTTCATATTGATGGCCGTGTTTCTGTGTTTCTGAGTGTAGCACATCTTTAAGTATCTTTTGCAGGGCCGGACGAGTGGCCACAAAGTCTTTCAATTTCTGTTTGCTATGAAAGGTCTTTATTTCACCTTCATTCACAAATGAGAGCTTGGCAGGATATAATATTCTGGGCTGGCAATTTTTCTCTCTTAGCACCTGTGCTATGTCTCGCCATTCCCTCCTAGCTTGTAGGGTTTCTGATGAGAAGTCAGCTGTGAGTCTGATTGGAGATCCTCTGAGAGTAATCTGACGTTTCTCTCTTGCACATTTTAGGATCTTTTCTTTATGTTTCACTGTGGTAAGTTTAATTACCACGTGTCGTGGTGAGGATCTCTTTTGGTCATGTTTATTGGGGGTTCTATGAGCTTCCTGTACTAGGATATCTCTGTCCTTCTCCAAACCTGGAAAGTTCTCTGCTAGTATCTCACTAAAAAGGCCTTCCAATCCTTTCTCTCTCTCCATGCCTTCAGGAACTCCTAGAACTCGAATGTTGGTTTTTTTAATAGTATCCTGTAGATTCCCAACAATATTTTTTAGGTTTCTAATTTCCTCTTCTTTTCTTTGGTTTGACTGCATGTTTTCCTGTGCTCTATCTTCTAAGTCCGATATTCTCTCTTCTGCTTCACCCATTCTGTTTTTAAGGCTTTCTAATGTGTTTGTCATTTGATCTATTGAGCTCTTCATTTCATTTTGATTTCTCTTCACTATAACACTTTCCTGTTCTACTAGTTTCTGAGTTTCATTTTGACTCTTCCTTAAAATTTCGTTTTCATGAGAGAGATTTTCAATCTTGTCCATTAAGGATTTCTGTAGTTCAAGGATTTGCTTTTGAAAACTTCTAAATGTTCTTATCATAAATTTTTTGAAATCCGTATCTTGCATTTCTTCTATCTCATCATCTTCATACTCTTGGCTTGGGGTGTTTTGCTTATTTGGAGGCATCATAGTGTCATCGTTGATCTTGCTCCCTCTATTTCTGTGTTTGTTACTCGGCATAGTTAATTCTTCTTGCGTCACTGTGCGTTTTTTTTTCTTTTTTTTTTTTTTATACTGTGTCCGTGTTAAGTGGACTGCCTGCTGTTGGAGGTGCCTTGGAGGCTTGAGATGGGTGCGGCCTGAGAGCTCTGCCTGGTTCTTCCTGGTTAAGGGTGTGCAAAGGTGACACCCTCAGGTTATGCGTGGTAAATCTCTCTCTTTTTATTTATTTATTTATTTTATTTATTCAGGGGGTAAGTAACACCGCAGGGCACGGCTGTGCAGAATTGATGGTATTTAGCTTCCAGTCTTTGGCTCCTCTGGACTCCCACTGTGTTGCCTAGGCTACTGAATTGTAGTGACTCAGTTCCTTAGCTCTCCCCCATTGATATGTAAATCCAGAGAGGAGGCCTGCTCTTTGTCTCTTGGGAATTCTTCAAGCCTTGCAGCCTTGTAACCTTTGCAAGGTTAGGGGGAAGAGAAACCCCGAAGCTTTTTTTTTCCTTCTTTCCGGTAGTGAGTTTGCTGCACTTTCCGGCCCCCCTCTAGATTCTGACCCCCGTTTCCCCACCAATGTCTCGGGTTATTGAGCTCACCTCCCCTTCCAGCGCCGATGTGTGGACTCGGAGCCCTGAGCGTCCCAAGGCTCCCCGCTGTTGTCTGTGTGGCATGCGGCTCGGTCCCACGACTTGGCTTCCGCGCGGTGGGCGACCTTGTTCTCCCAGTAGGTCCTCCGATTCACGATTCCCGTGCAATTTTTTCCTGGTTCTTTTTTCTGCGGCTACCGTAACTCCCCTTTTATTAAACTAAATTTTCCCGGACTATCGGTGCGCGCCCTCACTATTCTGCCATCTTGGCTCCGCCCCTATGCTCCTGCTTCTCTATTGCAATGGGTACCACATGGATAGACTTCATTCCATGTTCTTGTCACAAGGCAATTAGGAAAGAATTAAAAAGGGTAGAAAAGGGGCATCATGAATGAAAAAGGCATTATGCACTCAGTAATACAGGAAAATTCAGATGAGTGTTGCAACTTATAGGGTTTGAGGTTGTCCCTTTAAAGAATGAGGGTAATGTGTGTGGCAACATTTACTTGCATATTCAAATAGACCTTGGGTAGTGGAGTCTAATCCAGATGTGCACACAGATAAGTTGAAATTTCTCATGGGTATATAGGTCACCACAAACTCATTCCCTTGTGTTGCACACAACACTTATTATCCAGAGCCAGGGTACACTATTATGGCTGGAACATGTGTCACTTGATATGCCTATGGTCACATCACTGGTTTGCACTACAATAATGTGGGGAAAGAATCCTGGGTGGCCAAAAGAGCAGCTATAAAACAAATAACTTTGTAATTGATGAAGATGGTATTCCAAATAACTGTTACTCAACTTTTAAATATTTATTTAACAAAATTTACACTAGAGCACAGTTCAGTTCATATACTTGATCCCACTCACAATAATGAGAAACCAAAAGTTCAGGTTGAATAAGAGAAAAATTTCTGAAGAACGGTTAACCACTCTCTGTCACAATTCATCATGAAAACTGCCCAATAATCACTAAGGTGTGATTCCACCAAAGAATTCTTCCAAACAAATTATATTTCAGGGACTTCTCTCTGTAATCTTGCTATGTTCTGTGGAAGTTTGCCTAATAATAAAGGTATTTCACATTACAATACAGTCACAGGATTTTTTCTTTCTGTGAGTTGTCAGGTAACCATTGAGAGGTGACATATGGTACACGACTTTTCTATGCATGTATGTTTTCTCATTTCGGAGTCTCTTCATGTGAATTGATTAATGGCAGAAGAATTTTTTCACATTCATTAAATTGACATTTTACTATATGAATTCTCTGGTGTTGGTTGATGTTTAATTTCTTGTTTTTTAAGATTTTTATTTATTTGACAGGTAGAGTTACAGACAGTGAGAGAGACAGAGATAAAGGTCTTCCTTCTGTTGGTTCACTCCTCAAATGGCCACAATGGCCAGAGCTGCACTGATCTGAAGCCAGGAGCCAGGTGCTTCTTCCTGGTCTTTCAAGTGGGTGCAGAGGCCAAAGCACTTGGGCTGTCTTCTACTGCTTTCCCAGGCCACAGTAGAGAGCTGGATTGAAGAGGGGCAGCTGGGACTAGAACTGGCACCCATATGGGATGCCAGCATAGCAGGTGGAGCATTAACCTACTGCTCCATGGCGCTGGCCTGATGTTTAATTTCTGGCTATGGCTTTTTGAGGTCTATTGCACTTAAAGGATATCACCTTTTTTGAGTTGCATATTTATGCAAGCCTGAATTCTATGAAAATATACTTCCACATTCATTACACTCCTAAGAAACCCCTTGTGTGAATTTTCTGATGTATAATGCAATTTCTGACAAATGGCTTTTTGTCACACTAATAATATTTCTGAACTTCATTTTTTTTTTAACAATTTACTTTATTTATTTGAAAGACAGAGTTACAGAGACAGAGAAGCAGAAATAGGTCTTCCATCTGCTAGTTCACTCCCCAGATGGATGCAATGGCTGCAGCTGCAGCAATCCAAAGCCAGGAGTCAGGAGCTTCTTCTGGGTCTCCCATGTGGGTGCAGGGCCATCTTCTACTGCTTTCCCAGGCCATAGCAGAGAGCTGGATCAGAAGAGGAGCAACTGGGACTAGAACCAGTGCCCACATGGTATGCTGGCATTTCAGGCCAGGGCTTTAACCTACTGTGCCACAGTGATGGTCCCAACCTTTCTTCCTTATGGGAGTGCCTATTGTATGGGATGTAATTTCCAGCAAAAGGCTCTGTCACATGGTTATTTTGATTTTGGAAAAAGTCCTTCACATGCATTATATTCTTAAGTTCTCTCCCTTGTTTGATCTACATGTGTTATGAGGTATTCCTTATGACAAAAGGCTTTCCCGCATTTATTATAAGATTTCCACCATGTAATAAATTCTCTGATGTTATATTGTGTGATTTTGGCAGAGTTTTCCAACATTCACTCCATTCATAAGGTTTCTCCCACATGTGATGTTTTATGAGGTGTTACTTATGGACAAAGGCTTTTCCATATGCATTATATCCAAAGTGTTTTCCCCCATATGAATTAGATGATGTGCAATGAGGGCTGAATTATGGGAAAAAGCTTTCCAAGTCATTATGTCCAAAAGGTTTCTGTTCATGTGAATTTTCTGATGCATTCTGAGATGTGACTTATTGCCAAGGGCTTTTCTACAGTCATTGCATTCATGAAGTTTCTCCCCGGTGTGAATTCTCTGGTGTGATATGAGCTATGATTTATAACATATGATTTATAAAGGCTTTTCCACACTCATTAGATTCATAAGGTTTCTGCCCTGTGTGAATTGTTTTGATATGAGTATAACTTATAGAAAAATGCTTTTCCACGGTCATTACATTTATGAGGTTATTTCCCTGTGTGAATCCTCTGATGCATTTGGAGTTGGAACTTCAAATCAAGTTTTTCCACAGTCATTACACTCATGAAGTTTTAACACTGTGTGCATTCTCTGGTGCATTATGTTTGACTTTTGTCCAAAGGCTTTTCCAGTGATTACATTCATAAGGTTTCTGCCCTGTGTGAATTCTCTGATGCATGATGAAGGTTGACTTATGGCTAAATGCTTTCCACAGTTATTACAATCATGAGTTTTCTACCCTGTGTGAATTCTCTGCTGTGATATGAGGTTTGTCTTTTGTCCAAAGGCTTTTCCAAAGTCATTACATTTATGAGGTTTCTTCCCTGTGGGAATTCTCTGATGTTTCCAAAGGATTGACTTTTATCCAGAGGCTTTCCCTTGGTCATTACATTCATGGGGTTTCTCCCCTGTGTGAATTCTCCAGTGTGATATGAGGTGTGATTTTTGTCCAAAGGCTTTTCCACAGTCATTACATTTATGAGGTTTCTCCCCTGTGTGAATTTTCTGATGTATGATGAGGTGTGACTTTTGTTCAAAGGCTTTTCCACAGTCATTTCATTTATGAGGTTTCTCCCCTGTGTGAATTCGCTGGTGTATGATGAGGTGTGACTTTCTTCCAAAGGCTTTACCACAGTCATTACATTTATGAGGTTTCTCCCCTGTGTGAATTCGCTGATGTTTCTTGAGGTTTGACTTTGTTCCAAAGGCTTTTCCACAAGCATTACATTTATGAGGTTTCTCCCCTGTGTGAATTCGCTGGTGTACGATAAGGTGTGACTTTTGTCCAAAGGCTTTTCCACAGTCATTACATTCATGAGGTTTCTCCCCTGTGTGAATTCTCTGGTGCATTACAAGGTTTGACTTTTGTCCAAAGGCTTTTCCACAGTCATTACATTTATGAGGTTTCTCCCCTGTGTGAATTCGCTGGTGTATGATGAGGCATGACTTTCGTCCAAAGGCTTTTCCACAATCATTACATATATGAGGTTTCTCCCCTGTGTGAATTCGCTGGTGTACGATGAGGCATGACTTTCGTCCAAAGGCTTTTCCACAAACATTACATGTATGAGGTTTCACCCCTGTGTGAATTCGCTGGTGTATAATGAGGCATGACTTTCGTCCAAAGGCTTTTCCACAATCATTACATTTATGAGGTTTCACCCCTGTGTGAATTCGCTGGTGTACGATGAGGTGTGACTTTTGTCCAAAGGCTTTTCCACAGTCATTACATTTATGAGGTTTCTCCCCTGTGTGAATTCGCTGGTATATGATGAGGTGTGACTTTCTTCCAAAGGCTTTTCCAAAGTCATTACGTTTATGAGGTTTCTCCCCTGTGTGAATTTGCTGGTGTACGATGAGGTGTGACTTTTGTCCAAAGGCTTTTCCACAGTCATTACATTTATGAGGTTTCTCTCCTGTGTGAGTTCGCTGGTGTATGAGGAAGGCTGACTTGTGTCCAAAGGCTTTTCCACAGTCATTACATTTATGAAGTTTCTCTCCTGTATGAATTCGATGATGTTTCTTGAGGTGTAACTTTGTTCCAAAGGCTTTTCCACAATCATTACATTTATGAGGTTTCTCCCCTGTGTGAATTCTCTGGTGTACTATGAGGTCTGACTTCCACAGAAAGCCTTTTCCACAATGAAGGCATTTATAAAGTTTCTCTCCTGTGTGAATTTGCTCATGGTTTATGAGGTATGACTTTTGTGTAAAGGCTTTTCCACAGTCACTACATTCATGAGGTTTCTCCCCTGTGTGAATTTGCTGATGTTTCCTGAGGACTGACTTTTGTCCAAAGGCCTTTCCACAGTCATTACATTCAGAAGGTGAATTAAAACTGAGTGATTTTCCACAAGGCTTACATGTGTAAAGTTTTTCCCTTGTATTTATTCTCTGGTTTATTGTAAGATGTGACTGGTGAATGACAGGTTCAACATACATGATGTACTTATAAAATTTCTTTCTTGTGTGAGTTTGTTGATGCATATTGAGGCTAGAATTTCCATAGATAGCCTTTTCTATTTGAGTTGCTTTTCCAAAAGTGACAGTTGATTTATTACAGTTTTCTGCCATATGAACCCTCTCAGATTTACAGAACATCTTTCTTGTGAAGACTTTTGCTTGTCCAGTGGGTCCAAATGGATGCTTCATGATGTGAATCTTGTCATGCTGACTAAAAGGCTCACGGAACTGGAGAGATTTTCCAGGTATCATAGTGTTATCAAATTTCTCTTCACCCTGTAGTTGATCAGACCCACTGGGGGGATACACAGTGTGACATTTATTGCATTCCTCTGGCTTCAATCCTGAATAGATTCCCTTTTTAATAATCAGTGTTGGAATATGGCTTGAATTTAAACTAAGGGTTTTTCTTAATTCAATTCTCTTGAGAGCTGATGTCTTCTTATTTTTCATAAAATCCTGATTCAGATTGTTGTCCTGACTTTCCTGGTTGATCCTAATCAGGTCATCCCTTTTCATGCCCACTGAAATGAGAAAAAAGCAATCATGTCACTGAATCACATGTAACTGTTTCTCCTGGCATACTCATGTAAAGGGAATGGAGTTACTTGTTATCCAAGTGGCATAAGATTTTCACAAAATCAGTATGAAGTACTTATTTGTGACCATTATATGGTGTTTCTCCTTAATACATTAATATACCATGAGGTTTCCCAATGTTCAAACATGATCCTTTTTACTATGGGAATTTGTCAAGGATGGTAGAATGACATTTGTGCTATGATGTGTGGGATGCCTGCATCTCAAAACAGTGTCAGCTTGAGCCCTGGCTACTCTGCTTTCAGTACAGCTCTCTGCCTATGTAAACTGGAAGGAAGCAGATAATGGTTCATGTGCCTGGGAACCTGTGAGAAACCAGGGAAGACTAGAGGGATTCTAGAGTTTTGGCTTCAGACTTGTTAGACCTAAGTGTTGCAGGCATTTGGGAAGTGAGCTAATAGAGGACCTCTTTCTCTTTCTCCTCTCACTGTCACTCTGCCTTTCACAAAGATGAAATAACTATAAAGTATTTTAAAGAATGGACAAATATTTAATAAAAATATTCACCCACTACCTAGCAATCATTTTTTTTCCCTGTCCTTTTTCCCCAGTTTATTTTTATAAAAATTGTGTGATTTTGCTTCTCTGATATCTCCACCATAAACATGAAAATTTTACTGATCATTTACTTCACGTGGAGAAGAGTGAAATGTGCCTGTAATTTAAGCAGGACATTTAAGGAGTATGATTTGAATCTATGACTGTCTCATGCTCAGTCTTCCTAGGTAAACATCATTTGTGGGATTTTTCAAATGAAAAAGTACTTTGTCTCTATGACAGCTTCCCAAATTCTTAAGGACACCCAACACCTTCAGCTTCTCAGAAGTACAACAGGTACAGAAAATTCCCAGTATACCACTTTAGTTAAACACTCCCTATCAGTTTGAAGAATTTGTTTCTGCAAACCGGGATGTGCTCATCTTCTTTGAAAAGTGTTTTCTAGCTCATTCTGAAATCATCAGTGCTGGTTATCTCCTCTAAATTCTTTCTAGAAACATTCCTGTGTGATAATTTGAATTTCTGGAGGTTTCTGATCAGTTGCCTCCTATTTTCACTGAAAGCTCCATTTCCTATGCTTTTCTTATCTTTTTATTTGGTTATTTTTCAATGATTCTGAAAAATAAGAGAGAAATCATACTTCAAACTCCACCCTTTCGGCTGGCGCTGTGGCTCACTAGGCTAATCCTCCACCTTGCGGCACCAGCACACCGGGTTCTAGTCCCGGTCGGGGCGACGGATTCTGTCCCGGTTGCCCCTCTTCCAGGCCAGCTCTCTGCTGTGGCCAGGGAGTGCAGTGGAGGATGGCCCAGGTGCTTGGGCACTGCACCCCATGGGAGACCAGGAGAAGCGCCTGGCTCCTGCCATTGGATCAGCGCAGTGCGCCGGCCACAGCGCGCTGGCCGTGGCAGCCATTGGAGGGTGAACCAACGGCAAAGGAAGACCTTTCTCTCTGTCTCTCTCACTGTCCACTCTGCCTGTCAAAAAAAAAAAAAAAAAAGAAAGAAAGAAAAAAGAAATCTGAGCCACTCTACATAAACCCACAAGGCTACTTGACCTTGGGCCTCAAAATCTCATTACTTCCTTGGTGAGTCTAGGATCACTTATTTTCATGTTTCATATAAGTTCATGCTTAGTTTATGATTTCTTTTTTTCAAAGATTTACTTTATTTATTTGAAAGTTAGAATTATAGAGAGAGAGACAGAGAGAAGTCTTCCATCTGCTGGTTCACTCCCCATATAGGCACAACAACCAATGCTGGGCCAAAATGAAGTTAGGAGCCAGGAGTGTCTTTTTTGTCTCCCACATGGGTACAGGGGGCCAAGGACTTGGGCCAACCTCTTCTCTTTTCTCAGGTGCATTAACAGAGAGCTGGATTAGAAGAGGACTAGCTGGGACTTGAACTGGCACCAATATGCAATGCTAGTGTTGCAGGCTGGAGCTTTAACACACTGCACCACAGTGTCATTCCTAGCTTCATAATTTCTGATGTCACAGCACAGAGGCTTACTCATGACCATCTTTGATTTTTAAAGATTTATTTATTTATTTGAAAATCAGAGTTACACAGAGAGGAGAGGCAAAGAGAGAATAAGGTCTTGATCCAATGGTTCACCCCTCAATTGGCCACAATGGCCAGAACTGTGCTGATCTGAGCAATGAGTCAGAAATAAGTTTCTGGGGGCTGACATTGTGGCATAGCAGGTAAAGCCACCACCTGCAGTGCCAACATCGCTTATGGGCACCAGTTTAAGTCCTAGCTGCTCCACTTCTGATCCAGCACTCTGCTATGGCCTGGGAAAGCAGTAGAAGATGGCCCAAGTCCTTGGACCCCTGTACCCATGTGGGAGACCTGGAAGAAGCTCCTGGCTCCTAGCTTCAGATCAGTACAGCTCCAGCCACAACAGCCAATTGGGAAGTGAACCAGTGGATGGAAAACCTCTCTTTCTCTCTCTGCCTCTACTTCTTCTCTCTCTCTGACTTTCAAATAAATAAATATATGTTTAAAAAAAACAGAAACAGGCTGAAATAGCGGCTCAATAGGCTAATCCTCTACCTGTGGCACTGGCACACCGGGTTCTAGTCCCGGTCGGGGTGCCAGATTTTGTCCCGGTTGCCCCTCTTCCAGGCCAGCTCTCTGCTGTGGTCCAGGAGTGCAGTGTAGGATGGCCCAGGTCCTTGGGCCCTGCACCCACATGGGAGACCAGGAGAAGCACCTGGCTCCTGGCTTTGGATCAGTGCGGTGTGCCAGCCACAGCACATCAGCCATGGTGGCCACTGGAGGGTGAACCAAGGGCAAAAGGAAGACCTTTCTCTCTGTCTCTCTCTCACTGTGCACTCTGCCTGTCAAAAAAAAAAATTAATCTTAAAAAAAAAGTTTCTGTATGTAACAAGCACTGAAGGAACTAATAAGTGCATGAAGGAAAAGGTATGAACGTATAGAGAAGGACAAGTTAGAATCAGGGGAATGTATCAAACCTAAATAAAAGCCTTAGTAACATCAGAAAATGACTGGATTTTTTTTTTTAATCAAAGAACATCTTCACTAAGAACAAAAGTTAGAAAGATACTGGTATCTCTAAATGCCTGTGTCTGAGGCACAAAACCAGCTTTCATCAGGAGTAAGGCTTGAGAAAAATTCATGGAAAGAACACCAGTCAACATCTACACACTCTGCCTTGGCCTCCCTGTATCTTATGTGCAGACTGACCTGAAAGGCTCTGATTCAAGCATTCATCCACCATCCATGGCTCTTCTCCTTGCTCCAACTTGAAGATCAAGTCAGGTTTGGTAATGCAGTGCCCTATTAACGGAAACAAAGTAAGACTTTGTGAAATCACTATCTTGGGTTATTTAAAGGACTACAGCTTGGTTCAGGAGCTATGCAACAAATGTTCCAATTTGAATCTTTTGTTAGGTGGTAGATGTTCAGATTATTCATGGACTCAAATTCTAATCCTGCCCAATATTAAACATTATAAACTGTTCCCTTATTTATCAAATAGCAAGAAAATGTTATCACTGGGCATGTGAAGGGTGTCACTCACCCAAGGAGAAGAGGCTGCTGTAGGTCTCCAGCATCACATCTCTGTACAGGATTTTCTGAGCATTGTTCATGTTCTGCCATTCCTCCCATGTAAAGTACACAGCCACATCTTCAAATGCTGTCATCACCTATAATAATACACTTCCAGTCAACATGTTAACTCTGTCACAAAACAAACACTGACAGTTGTGTATGGATATGAAGGAAAAAAGAAGGATATGGTTTCACATTAGACTTGTTGGGTGTTTAGAAAGCCACACAGAGCATTCAACAGAGTCCAACCGATGATCTACAGGCTGTGAAACATGCCCAACCTAGAGGGAAACAGGAGGTTCAAATCACAAAGGCCGCATCTGTCAAGGGAAATTGCACAGCAGGCTAGAAGAGGGGCAATACTGACTCTTGACTGGGCAATGTTAAGGAGAAGTATGTAGAAGCATTGAGAAAAAAAGGCAAGAAACCATCAGTGAAACTACAATGGGAATGAACAGAAAACAATTTCCAGGAAAACACCATGCATATCATTTCCAATATGTCAGAGAAAAAATATATTAAAAGACAGGGCAGACATTTAGCTTAGTGTTGTTTATGATGCCACCTCAGAGTGTCTATGATTTCCGATGCCAGCTCTAGTTTCTAGCTCCCAGATAATGCAGACCTGGGGAAGCAATGGTGATGTCACCAATGAAGGAGGCCTAGATTCCATTCCTCAATCCTGGCTTCAGTCCTACCCCACCTATTTGGTATGGTTATCTAGGAAGTGAATTAATGTGTTGAAGCTCTCTATCTCTCAGTCCATCAACTTTTTTCTCTATCAAGCTAATAAATATTTTTAAGTAAGAGAGAAAATACAGGTAAGACAAAGATTACAAATTAGCTTTTGCCCTTGTCTATGATTATTCTACTGATAAACAATTGAAATAACATTATACCTAATTAAAGTGAAAGCAATGGAAATACTTGCCCAAAACATTCAAATGATAAACATTTGAAATAACATTATACATAATTAAAGTGAAAGCAATAGAATTATTTGCCCAAAAAGAGAACCTGGGAATGTCTGCAGTACAATCTGCATTTGTGACTCACTGAGAAAAATGCTTAGAGATTTATTTCAGAACCTGCAATAGTCACCAGAATTGTGATCCAGCAGGCTAAGCCTCCACCATCAATGCTGGCATCCCATGTAAACAGGACTTGACTCCTTGCTGCTCCACTTCCAATCTAGTTCCCTGCTAATCTGATTGAAAGAGCAGTGAAAATGGCCTGAGTATTTGGATCCTTCCACCAATGTGGGAGACCCATGGAGTCCCAGGCTCCTGGCTTTGGCCTGGCCCAGTCTCAGCCATTGTGGGCATTTGGGGAATGAACACTAGAAAGAAGATATCTCCTTTTGTCTCCCTGTCTCTCCCAATCTCTGCAAGTCCACCTTTCAAATAAATAATCTTAAAAACATAAATGAGCCTCCAGTAGATTCTTTTCTCCACACATTCCTTATCCTATTCCAGAATCCAATTCAGCTTCTCAAAGGTATTAAGAACTCCGTTACTCTAACAATTTGAAAACAAACTTAACTGATTTGTTTCCAGCACTAGGGAACTCTTCCTCTTGCAGAATGCTTCATGGGTAGCACTAAAACACTGTTCAGTACATCATCTATGTGTAGAATGTTTCAGACATGACCCCAAAAATGTAGCACATTGTGCTTAGTTTCAACTCAATTCATGTAACAAATATATATTTTGCTATAGCAACAGAAAGACAAGAGACCAAACTGCATTATTATAGATGACAGTAATGTTTCATAATCATGCCAAATTCATAATTCATTTCTGTATATTCTGTGAGAACAAATTTTATGTTTATTTTTCTATTTTAAAATTTTTTAAAGATTTATTTATTTATTTGAAAGTCAGAGTTACACATAGAGAGGAAAGGCAGCGAGAGAGAGAGGTCTTCCATCTGCTGGTTCAGTCCCCAGTTGGCTGCAATGGCTGGAACTGCACCAATCTGAAGCCAGGAACCAGGAGCTTCTTCTGGGTCTCCCACATGGGTTCAGGGGCCCAAGGACATGGGCCATCTTCTACTGCTTTCCCAGGCTATAGTAGAGAGCTGGAGCAGAAGTGGAGCAGCTGGGTCTCAAACCGGTGCCCTTATGGGATGTCGATGCTTTAGACCAGGGCATTAACCCACTGAGCCACAGAGCCAGCCCCATATTTTCCAATTTAATTAACTAGTATACTGGGACTGGCACTGTGGCTAGCAGGTAAAGCCACTGCCTTCAGTGCTGGCATCCCATATTGGTGCCAGTTCAAGTCCCAGTGGCTTCACTTCCAATCCAGCTCTCTGCTATGGCCTGAGGATTCAGTAGGAGATGGCCTAAGTCCTTGGGCCCCTGAACCCATGTGGGAGACCCAGAAGAAGCTCTTCACTTCTAGCTTTGGACCAGTGCAACTCCGGCCATTGTGGCAAACTGGGGAGTGAACCAGCAGATGGAAGACTCTCTCTCTCTCTTCCTCTGCCTCTCTGTAACTCTGACATTCAAATAAATAAAAAAAATCTAAAAAAATAAATATATAAACTAGCATTAAACACCTAAAATGAGTACTGACAAGCTGGGGAATAATTTAGAAAAAAAACACTTACAGGTGATATATTAATTTTCTTTCCTCTTAGAAACATGTGGAGGACCCAGAATCATACCTCGGAGAGAAGGTGAATGGCAGGAGTTCAAAGAAAACTCTGGAGGCCAACGCTGTGGCATAATGGGTAAAGCTGCTGCCTGCAGTGCCAGCTTTCCATATGGGTTCTGGTTCGAGTCCTGCCTGCTCAACAACAATCTAGCTTTCTGCTATCTCCTGAGAAAGCAGTGGAACATGGTCCAAGTCCTTGGGCCACTGCACCTGCATGGGAGACCCAGAAGCTCTTGGGTCTTGGCTTTGGATTGGCTGAGCTCTGGCCTTTGCAGTAATTTGGAGGGTGAGCCAGCAGATAGAAGACTTTCTCTCTCTGCAACTCTTTCAACAAATAAATGAAACCTTAAAAAAAAAAAAAACCTTCTGGTTTCCTTCTGCACTGAACAGTGTGAAAAAAGGATACAATAGAATGAATAAAGAATAATAAATACATTAACCAAGAAAACATCAGCTCCACTGTTGAGGAATAAACCTGTAAAAATAGAAATACATAGGAAAATGCACCCACCTATATTAAGTGGCAGAGATTAAACAGAAGTTATCATTGGTTTAATGAAAGCATCATCTACAAATTTTGTAAAATAACAATGTAAAAGTAAAAAGTTGAGTGTTCAAATGAATGAGGTTTTCAGAGATAAACATTATGTTATTAAAGTTTATACTAAAGAAAGTTAACAAATACACACAATGTATATTTAATGCAGTGCACTTTACCAGTAATGATTCCAAGTAGCACCTTTCCCTGTATTCATCCCTTCACAAAACCCTGGATTGGGGCTGGCACTGTGGCCTAGAGGGTAAAACTGCCACCTGCAGACTGGCATCCCATATAGGCACTGGTTTGATTCCCAGCTGCTCCACTTCTGATCCAACTTTCTGCTATGGCCTGGGAAAGCAGTAGAAGATGGCCCAAGTCCTTGGGCCCCTGTACCCATCTGGGAGACCCAGAAGAAGCTCCTGGATCCTGGCTTTGGATTGGCACAGCTCTGGCCATTGCAGCCAACTGGGGAGTGAACCAGCAGATGGAGAGCTCTCTCTCTCTGCCTCTCCCTCTCTCTGTGTGTAACTCTTTCAAATAAATAAATAAATCTTTTTAAAGAAGACCCTGAATTTCACCAGTAAAAGTTATAGAAATAGACAATTTGTTAAAATATTTATTTATATGAAAGAGTTACACACAGAGAGAAGGAGAGGCAGAGAAGAGAGAGAGAGAAAGAGAGAGAGAGAGGGAGGGAGGGAGGGAGAGAAGGAGGGAGAAAGGGAGGTCTTCAAACTGCAGGTTCACTCCCCAGATGGCTGCAATGGCTGGAGCTGTGTAGATCCAAAGATATGAACCAGGAGCTTCTTTCAGGTCTCCCACAAGGGAGCAGGGGCCAAAGGACTTGGACCATCTTGTACTGTTTTCCCAGGCTGTAGCAAAGAGCTGGATCAGAAGTGGAGCAGCCAAGTCATGAACTGACACCCATATGGGATGCTGGCACTGCAGGTGGTGTCTACCTGCTATGTCACAGAACCAGCCCCAGCAAAGACAATTTGTAAAGTATTTACCTTCTCAGATTTTCTTTTTCTGACAGTTATCTTCTGAAAAACCCTGGGGCCTGCCTGTTGAGGAGATAGTATGTAAGCTGGCACCGTGGCTCACTAGGGTAATCCTCCACCCGCAGCACTGGTACTCCAGGTGCTAGTCCCAGTTGGGGTGCCGGTTCTGACCCAGTTGCTCCTATTCCAGTCCAGCTCTCAGCTGTGGCCTGGGAAGGCAGTGGAGGATGGAGACCAGGAGGAAGTGCCTGTCTCTTAGCTTTGGATCAGCACAGCATGCTGGCCATAGCGGCCATTTGGGGGGTGAACCAATGGAATGAAGACATTTCTCTCTGTCTCTCTCTCTCACTAATTCTGCCTGTCAAAAAAAGAGAAAAAGATATAATATGTAGCCAAGATTCACCACAAACCCCAGACACTTAAGAGAAGCCTCAATCAGTTCCACAAATGGCTAAACTCTCATTTCTGCTCCTGGACTGATCATAGGAACTGCCCAGCTGAGTACAGCCTATAACACAGAGTCAGAACTGCAAATCAAATGGCTATTTGTTAAGCCATTGTGTTTTCTGATTTGTCCTGCATCAAATGCTGATATATATCAGTAAGTATGGCAGAAAGTTGAATTACATGCAAACTACAATGCATACAACTTCAAAATTTCATTTGGAAGTTCCCATAAAACAGGGCCAGCATTGTCACATAGCAAGTAAACATGCTGTCTGCAATACAAGCACCCCATATGTGCACAAAATAATCAACGTGATACACCACATTAACAGACTGCAGAAGAAAAACCATATGATTATCTCAATAGACGCAGAGAAAGCATTTGATAAAATACAACACCCTTTCATGATGAAAACTCTAAGCAAATTGGGTATAGAAGGAACATTCCTCAATACAATCCAAGCAATTTTTGAAAAACCCACGGCCAACATCCTATTGAATGGGGAAAAGTTGGAAGCAAGACTAGTATCTGCTAATACTAACTGACAGAATTAAAAAGGAGAGAACGATCCAACATGGGAAGTGGGATACACAGAAGACTCTTAGAATGGCAGATGTCCTAAACAGCACTCTGGCCTCAGAATCAGCCCTTAGGGCATTGGGATCTGGCTGAAGAGTCCATGAGAGTATTTTAGGCATGGAAAACCAAGACACACTGGAATAAATAAAAAAATAAAAAATAAAAACCTAAATGAAAGATCCCTGTGAGTGATATCTCAATGGATAGAACAGGCCTTCAAAGAAGGAGCTACCTTTCTCTGAAGGGAGGAAAGAACTTCCACTGTGGGGAGCAACTGGGAGCAACTCGGACTAGACTAAGTTACTGGAATTAAGACTTATTCTATGCATCTGCTCTCCCACAATATGGCGCTGGGAGAGGAGGAACCAGCTTCTACACAGCTGCCTCCAGTTCAACCAATAAACAGCAGGACCTGCTCCTGATTGCAGGAGAGCAGCGTACTCGGTGTCTGGGTAGCAGAGTTGGGATTGGTGGAAGAGGACTATAAAGGAGGAGAGAGACAACATGCACCAGGAACATCTAAGAGGAACATCTATCTGAAGGAACACCTGTGCAGCCCCCGAGAGAGCCGGCCGGCGGTGTGCCGCTCCCCCGCGGAACTGGGGAAAGTGGCTAGGGGGAACCGCCCTTCCATGGAGGTGGAAGGGTCGGTAGCCAACCCGGGAAGAACCAGCAGCAAACCCGGGGAGGGCCGAGCAGATGAAAGAACAACGCAGGGTCCTGTGTCGTTCCTCCACAAAGACAGGGAGCAACATAATGGCGCTGTGACTTGGATATGAAGCCTAGGCAGGGTTTAGTATCGTTCCTCCATGAAGAGGGGGAGCGACATAATGGTGCTGTGACTCGGATATGAAGCCTAGGCAGGGTTTAGTGTCGTTCCTCCGCGAAGAGGGGGAGCGACATTCCACTTTGACTATGACCTTGTCTAAATAAGATCAGAGTCGGTGAACTCAAAAGGCTTCCACAGCCTTGGCAACACATGACAAGAGCCTAGGGTGATTACTGATGTCATAAACAAGACTGTCAATAGTTAAATCAACAACAGGAGTCACTGTGCACTTACTCCCCATGTATGATTTCTGTACTTAATATGTTGTCCAATGTGAAGTAATGCTATAACGAGTACTCAAACCGTACTTTACACTTTGTGTTTGTGTGGGTGAAAACTGTTTAAATCTTTACTTAATATATGCTAAATTGATCTTCTGTATATAAAGATAATTGAAAATGAATCTTGATGTGTTGGAATGGGAGAAGGAGCTGGAGATGAGAGGGTTGCAGGTGGGAGGGGAGTTACGGGGCGGGGAAGCCATTGTAATCCAAAAGCTGTACTTTGGAAATTTATATTTATTAAATAAAAGTTAAAGAGAAAAAGAAAACAGGGGGCAGAAGCATAGCCCAGGTACCAAGTATATAACAGACTAGATTTTACAGACCTCCATTTCTAGAGATGCTGATAGTGGAATGATGTAATGGGCATGTGGTAGGAAGCAATGCAAATAGTGACTCTCAGATTGGAGAGGTTATCCCTCCACCCCAGGCTGCACCCTTAAGACCACTGTCTTTCTAATCCACTCACAACTCTCTTTTGAATGCTGGTCCAGAACTTCTATTACCACCAAGTCTTGAAAACTAATGAATGAGGCAAGGTATTATCAAGTATATCTTGTTCACTCTGGTCAATATGATCCATAACTGCTTGGACCATGCAACTAGGATCTTTACTTTTTAATGACTCTTGTCTCTGCTCTGAGCCTTAAGGTGTTATCTCAGCATTAAGTTGTATTCTGTTAGAAAAGATTCCTATTTACTGAGCTCCCTTCTTCAAATGCCATAAAAACTTCTCACTTCCAAAGGAAATGGGACTGTCCCCCAGTATCCAAACTTCCATGTTCCCAGAAACTATGTATTGTATAAGTTCTGTAACCTCAAATGAGTAGCACTGGGAAGACTATACAGTGCAGGAAATGAGAAACTTCATTTAAAGAAGATACACCAGAAACCCCATAAATGCAATTGCAACACAGTGTAAGTCAGCATGCACACATCTCACAGTAAAGACATTTCACTAGTTTTGTTGCTATACTCATCTTAAAGATGAGTAAACAGTGACAGGTGCAACCTACATTCAGCTCATATACAATTCGGCTCAAGTGGTCTGAACACCCATCTCCATCCCACGGCCATCTTGTATGAGACTAGTTATCTACAGAAATTTTAGAACCCCTTTCTGTATACCTGGAGACCCACTGGTCTTCTGTCAGACACATCATCTTCTTTTTTTAAAAAAAGATTTATTTTTATTTATTTGACAGGCAGAGTTACAAAAAGGGGTAGAGACAGAGAGAGAGGTCTTCCATCCGCTGGTTCACTCCCCAGATGGCCACAACGGGGCTGTGCCAATCCGAAGAGGAGCCAGGAGCTTTTTCTGGGTCTCCCACATGGGTGCAGGGGTCCAAGGACTTGGGCTATCTTCTACTGCTTTCCCAGGCCACAGCAGAGAGCTGGATCAGAAGAGGAGCCGCCAGGATTAGAACTGGCACCCATATGGGATGCTGGCACTTCAGCCCAGGGCACTAACCCACTGAGCCACAGCGCTAGCCCCTCATCTTCTGACAAAAAAAAAAAAAAAAAAAAAAAATCCTTGAAAATCCAACATTATTCATTCCTTCCATGGCTTTGGAACTGAGGATCTACCACTGGTATCCCTTCCTGAACCAGCCAAGGTCTATAGGGTGTACCTGAAAGAGAGATTATAATGCCTCCAATCTACAACTGCACCTATGCCATCAAGAGACAGGAACCTGCCCTGCTCTCCAAAGTTCCTTTTACCCCTACACTAACATTCACAGACATAGAAACCAATCACACAGTCCTTGAGCAATATGAGGACAGCTTCAGGACCAGAAATTCTCTAAAGATGGTGGGCGTGGTCGCAATGGCATATGCTGAGAAGGAAAACAAAGGAGACTTACCATGATCTTTCCCTGTTGACATCACAGGCTGATGGAGCTACTTTCCCTGTAAAGCAGTGCACACCTCCGTTAGGAAGAAATTTGCTGGAAAATCAACCTCTTAGGATACAGTGAGGATACATAAAACTTGTCTAACCACACGAAGTGCTCACATAATATTATAATTCCTCATTAATTCCTGGCTTGGCAAATACATTTGAAAGAAACATACTATAAGTTGGCTGGCACCATGGCTCACACGGCTAATCCCCCACCTGTGGCACCAGCACCCTGGGTTCTAGTCCCAGTCGGGGTGCTGGATTCTGTCCCAGTTGCTCCTCTTCCAGTCCAGCTCTCTGCTGTTGCCCAGGAATGCAGTGGAGGATGGCCCAGGTCCTTGGGCCCTGCACCTGCATCAGAGACCAGGAGGAAGCACCTGGCTCCTGGCTTTGGATCAGCACAGCGTGCCGGCCGTGGCGGCCACTTGGGGTGTGAACCAATGGAAAAAGGAAGACCCTTCTCTCTGTCTCTCTCTTTCTCTCACTCTCTCACTGTCTAACTCTGCCTGTCAAAAATAAAAAAAAAAAAGAAAAGAAACATAGTATAAGTGGAGAAATTAAAATGTGGAAAGAATTTTTGGAAATTGTCATTATATATATTAATATTTTTTCAATTCTCATAATTAAATTGTGGTTCTAAAACCTCAAAGACTTCTACAGATACTTAGAAAAAACCTCCAAGGACTCTCTTTAACTTTAGTGTTTAAAGAAGAAAATAATATCCTGAATAAATCATTTTTAATCCTTTAAAATGATGCTTGATCTTACTTACTAAAATAATTTGTGGACCATCAATGGATCATATTTTACAGTAAAATAGTAATAATTTGGTGCATTAATATGGCTGGAAAACAGGGTGAATGCCTTGTAAAATCTTTGTGAATATTTAAAACTGTACTATCTAGAAATTCTTTACCTGGAACATCCTGAAATTCATCTATCCATCACATCCAATTATCTGTATATTTTTAACAAAGCTATATTTAAAAAAAAAAAACTGCACTTAAGTAGTGGTTTCTGACACAAATTAGACAAGAGACAAATATTAGGGTGTCATTGAGCTCCTGCTTTTACTCCTCTTCTAGTCTAAATGAGAATTGCCATGAAATTATAGACAAACTCTTGAGGATTTGAGTGATGGTCTCATGGGCCATTGACTGTTGGCCCACAGCTATTGGTCATTTTTTTCTATGTATAGTGTATGAATTGTGCCTTGCAAATGCCTGTATCAGCACTTATCTGGTAATTGCCTTTCAGTGACTTCATTCTGCAAATTGAAGGACCTCAGTCTTGAACTTCAATCTTACATAACTTCACCTCAGACCCAGAATAAAATTATTACTTAATTCCCAGCATCATACAATGTAAACAGAAAATGAAGTTGTAGGCATCAAACAAGAATAGTATCATGAAATAATGAATTCCCTTGTCCTTTCTAAAAATTATTGCTCCCCATAGTGGTAGTCACACACTTCTGACAGCAGGAGTTGCTGATTTTAGAATTATGGTTGAAAATTCTGTGGGGATTCCTGAGAAGAAAGTGGGAGGGCAGCATGCAACACTCAATTGTTGTTGATTGATCTTTTACAATTCATTTTCTCTCACTGATTTTAAATACACCTTTGTTTTTATTTGACAGGTAGAGTTATAGACAGTAAGAGAGAGACAGAAAGGTCTTCCTTGTGCTGGTTCACTCCCCAAATGGCTGCTGTTGCCAGTGCTGCATTGATCCAAAGCTAGGAGCCAGGTGCATCTTCCTGGTCTCCCATGTGGGTGCAGGGGCCCATGCACTTGGGCCATCCTCCACTGCCTTCCCTGGCCACAGCACAGAGCTGGACTGGAAGAGGAGTAACCAGGTCTAGAACCTGGTGCCCATATGGGACGCTGGTGCCACAGGTGGAGGATTAACCAAGTGAGCCATGGCGCCAAGCCCTAAATACACCTTCTGACTAGCATTTATAATTTCAAGCACTTAGAAATAGGAGCTCTAACACTTGATTTTACTGAATCAATACTGAAAAATATAGTCCCTAAGATATAAAGAGAGTGAGGATCACAGACTGAAACTAATTCAGGATCCTACAAGGACTAAATTTGAGGTCAAGCTTGAGCTACTTATCACTAATAGAAGCAACCAGTGTTATCTGATCAAGTTTTACTAGATGGGAATGGTATCCCATATTTGTGCCAGTTTGTGTCCCAGTCTCTCCACTCCTGATCCAGCTCCCTGCTATTGAACCTGGGAAAATAGCAGCAAAAGATGGCCCAAGTGTGTGGGCCTCTGCCCACACCATAGTGCCAGCCCTAATAAGTCTTAAAAACCTAAAGAATGAAAATGTAAAATATATCAATTATAGTTGTATATAGGTATAAATTTCTGAAAAGTACATAATTTCATCCTTTTTGACATCTAAAACTTATTTGTAAATTATATAATTAAAAAAGATAAAAAGACATTGATTCTTATGTCTCTTCAGCATAAGACATCAACTTTTCCAGGTTCTAGATGCACTTATTCACAGAGTTTCATAGAAGTAATCAGTAATGTGGCTCAAATAACAGTCTTACCCAGGGAATCCCCCTAAATTTAAACAGGGTGCTCAATACCATGTTAGAAAAGTTTCAAAATATGTATCAGAAGAAAAAAATAATTTATTTGGTACATCTCATTTTAACTATAGTATTACCTAAATTTCCAATAGTCAGATGTACTCAAAAAATCCCACAGGTGGGAGAGATGGCCTAACACAGAAAGTAATTATTAAAATAAAAATTTTAAGCTACAACTAGGGAAAATAACACTCCACAGGTCCCAAACTAAAATAATTAAGATGACATAATAAAAGGAAACTCAATGTCTTCATGCATTAAAATGTATTACATTAAACTTAATAAACAAAAAGGTGATTATTCCAGCTGTTTCCCACTTAGCAGCCCAATTTTACCTGTTGAATCTGGAAAAAAGTAAATGGCATCTCACGGTAGATTGCTAAAATCTTAATGCTATATGCCATCGATTATGTCCACCACACTTTATATCTAATATTAACATATCTGATGCCTCTTAATAGATAAATGACCTGTCTTAACTATTACAAAAGTGGCAAATGTGTTTTTGCTCAAAGCTTTTCCAATAGCTCCTCAGTCTAGTTTGCCTTCACTTTGAAAAGACACTTTTTCTAGGGTATACATGAGCATTTCATTGACTTGGCCATCAAACATAATTTTTGCAAAGAATTTAACTGTACCCAGCTTTTATCAGGAGCACAAGAATATATCACATTGATGACTTCCTGCCTTCATGAGACTATTTAACACACTTGTGAAGAACATACAATGCTAATACCTTTTAGTCCTTCCTGGGTTTTGGTGTAATGCATGCCTCATTTAAAAAATTAATTGTCATGGATGCTACAAATCAGCCCAGCTTATATGGCCTCCCTTCCAATGAAAAGTGCTAAAATCAGTCAAATTGAATTCTGTAGGCACTATCCTTAGTGCTCTCAGTGACTTCTTCACTCGTGGAGCTCATATGCCTTCTAAATTCTCTGGATCATTTGTGATATCCATTACTTCTCAAGGGCTGTGATGCAAGGAATAACCTCTCTTGGAACCTTGCTATGTGCCAGTAAAATTAAATTAGATGGCTATTAATTGTGCTAAACTGGAAAAACAGTCACCTACATGCCTTGAGCCTGTGATTCTCCAAACCTTGTTATCTAGTAGGACTTTGGCCATGGATATAGAACAGTGAAACATGAGAATGGCTACTAAGGCCTCCTTAATAGATGATGGACCCAAACTTGACATACTCCGTTTGGCAAAGGGGATGGCTTCCAATGTCTGCTGTCTATGTCCAGATGCCAGAGTACAGCAGGAAGTCACTATTCTAGCATTAAAAAAGAAAAACCATTTAAGTTCAGCTGGACACCATTCTGCTGACTGTTGATCTCATTACTATTAATCTGGATGCCTTCACTGGTGACAATCCAGAGACCCAAAGTAGTCACAGCCATTATCTGCTAACAAAAGCTTAAACCAAGAGTTATGAATTAGTATCTGTTATATCACAATTCCTCAGAACCCATCTAGTCCAAACCTTGAAGCTGTTATACTTGGCTCACCCATAAATAGGACATTAATTGTGCCAGATGGGCTCTATATCCTTGTACTGCAAGGAGGATGTCACAGATATTGATGCTCCAAACTTATCCAGCTCCCTACTAATGTGTCTGGGAAAGCAGCAAAGGCTTGCCCAAATGCTTGGGCCCCTGAACCCATGTGATATCTAGAAGAAGCTCCTATCTTACGAGATCAGCCTGGTCTAGCCCCAGTCATTGCAGCCATTTTGGAGGAGAACAAACCAAAAGGAAGATCAGTCTCTCCCTTTCTCACTCTAACACTGCCTTTCAAATATATAAATAAATCTTTTAAGTGTAATCATTTTAATAGATTCCTCAGTGCTCAATCATGATGACTTTTGCCTCCTTAAGAACATTTTCATTTATTTTTTAAAGATCTGTTTATTTGAAAGGTAGAGAGGGGGCTGGTGTTGTGCTGCAGTATGCCAAGCTGCCATCTGTTATACTGGCATCCCATATAGTCACCGGTTCAAGTCCCACTTGTTCCACTTCTGATTTAGCTTCATGCTAATAGTCTGATAAAGAGTGGAAGATGGCCCAAGCACTTGGACTCCTGCCACCCCAATGGGTGACTCAGAAGAAGCTCCTGGTTTCAACAAGGCCTAACACTGGCCATTGGAGCCACCAGGGGAGTGAACGAGATGATGGAAGATCTCTCTATGTCTGTCTGTCTGTCTGTCTCTCTCTCTCTGTGACTTCCAAATAAAGAATTAAATAACTTTTAAAATTATTTTAAAAAGGACAGAGAAACACACACAAAGTGGTTGAGGAGAGAGAGGCAAAGAGGTCTTCCATATGTTAGTTCACTCTCTAAATGTCTGCAAAAGCTGTGGCTGAACCAGGCTCTCAAGTCCCCTAATAAGTAGTAGATCTTGCACTTAGGTGAAAGGAACTGAAGAATTTGAGCCACTACCCCATGATTCCCAGAGATATTAAGCAGGAAACTGGTTTGGAAGTAGAGCACTGAAAACTTAGATTAGCACTGCAATATAGAATGTGGGCATCACATGCAATGGCCAACAAATTAGAAAACCTAGAAGAAATCAAAACACATGCTAGATAACAAAATTGAGTCATGAAGACATATGGAAAACCTAAACGAACCAAAAACCAAGACAGATATTGAATCAGTAACAAAAACTCTCCAAAGAAAAGCCCAAGGGCTGGCGCCACGGCTCACTAGGCTAATCCTCCGCCTAGCAGCACCAGCACACCGGGTTCTAGTCCCGGTTGGGGCACCGGATTCTGTCCCGGTTGCCCCTCTTCCAGGCCAGCTCTCTGCTGTGGCCAGGGAGTGCAGTGGAGGATGGCCCAAGTGCTTGGGCCCTGTACCCCATGGGAGACCAGGAAAAGCACCTGGCTCCTGGCTCCTGCCATCGGATCAGCGCAGTGCGCCGGCCGCAACGCGCCGGCCGCAACGCGCCGGCCGCGGCAGCCATTGGAGGGTGAACCAACGGCAAAGGAAGACCTTTCTCTCTGTCTCTCTTTCTCACTGTCCACTCTGCCTGTCAAAAAAATAAAAAAAAAAATTAAAAAAAAAAAAGAAAAGCCCAAGACCAGATAGCTTCAGTGCTAAATTCTACCAGACTTTCAAAACAGAACCAATTCCAATTCTTCTTTAAGCTATTCAAAACAATTGAAAGAGAAGAGTATTCCCAAACTCCTTCTATTTGGCCAGTGTCACCTTATTTTCTAAACCAGAAAATGATACAATAGAGAAAGAGAATTAAAGAACAATATCTCTGAAGCACGGATGCAAAAATTCTTAACAAAATACTAAATAATAAAAATCCAACAACAGATCATATAGATAATTTACCTGGACCAAGTGGAATGTACCCCTGGTATGCAGGGATCATTCAACATATGTAAATCAATAAATGCAATACGTGACACTCAAAAACTAAAGAATCTCAATAGATGAAGAGAAAGTATTTGATAAAAAACAGCCTTTCATTATAAAAACCTTAAGCAAGTTGGGTATAGAAAGAACATTCCTTAACACATTCAAGGCAATATATGACAAATCTTCAACAACATCATATTGAATGGGAAATCTTGGAAGCATTTCCATTAAGATCTGAAACCACGGTTGCTCTCCATCACTACTAACAGTTTTAGCCATGGCAATAATTCAAACAAAAGAAATTAAAAAAAAAATTAGAAAGGAGAAAGTCCAATAATCTGTTTGCAGATGACATGATCCTATATATTGGGAAACCAAAAGACTCCAGCAAAAGATTATTGAAACTCATAAGAGAGTTTGGTAAAGTTGTAAGATATAAAATCAACACACAAAAATCAATAACCATTATATACACAAATATGCCATTGCTGAAAAATAACTTATCAGATCAGTGCCATTCACAATAACCATAAAAATTTTTTATTACCTTGGAATAAATTTAGTCAAGGGTGTGAAAGATCTTTACAAGAAAAATTACAAAACATTAAAGAAATACATGTTCATAAATTGGAATATCATCAAAATTCCCATACTACCAAAATAAATTGTTTTTAATTTTATTTTTACAATCATTTTATTTGAGTGGCAGTTATAGACAAAGAGAGGGAGAGACAGAAAGCGATGTCTTCTAACTGCTGGTTAATTCTCCAAATGGCTGTAATGGCTGTAATGGCTGGTGCTGGGCTGATCTGAACCCAGGAGCTAGGAGCTTCCTCCTCATCTTCTATGTGGATACAGGAGCCCAAGCACTTGGGCCATCTTCCTCTGCCTTCCCAGGCCATGAGCAGAGAGCTGGATCAGAGAACCAGCTGGGACCCAAACTGGCATCCATGAGATGCCAATGCCACAGAGGCTCAACTTACTATTCCACAGTGCCAGTCCCCCAAAAGCAATTTACAGATTCAATGTGATCTCAATCAAAATATCAACAACAGTTAGGAAAAAAATGATGTTAAAATTGGGATGAAATACCAAGGCAATCTTAATAAAAAGCAAAGAGGAAGGCATCACACTTCCAGAATTCAAGATCTACTACAGGGCAGTTATAATAAAAATAGCTTGTTATTGGCATGCCAAAAGACATGTAGACCTATGAAAAGAATAGAACCTCTGAAAATTAATCTGCATGTCTAAAACCAGTTAGTTTGTGACAAACAAATTTAAAGCAATCTCTGGAGAAAGGACAATCTCTTCAAAAATAGTGCTGGGAAAATTTGTTCTTCACAATGTAGTAGGAAACAAGATCCCCACATTGCAACTTGTACAAAAATTAACTGTAATTGGATCAATCATCTAAATCTAGGGGAAAATATCAGGGAAACTCTGCAAGACATTGTCATAGTCAAAGACTTTTGGAAAAAGACTCCATGAAGCACAGACAATAAAAGGAAAAATAGCCAAAGGAGATTATATCAAGCTAAGACACTTCTGAACTGCAACTAAGGAAGCAACTGACAGAATACAAGAAAATATTCACAAACTATTAGCAAAAATCTCCAAAATCTCTATGAGCTCAACAACAAAACAAAGAATCCAGTTCAAGAAATGGGCAACAGGCATTTTTCCTGTTATATTAACAGGCAGTTTTAACAAGCATTTTTCCAAGGAAGAAATTCAAATGGCCAACAGACACATGAAAAAATGTTCAGGATCACTAGCCATCAGGGAAATGCTAATAGAAACCACAGTGAGATTTCTCCTCACCCCAGTTAGTATGGCTATCATACAGAAACCAAAAATCATTTTGGGACAGACACTGTGGCCTAGTGGGTTAAGCCACTGTCTGCAGTACTGGCATCCCATATGAGTGCTGGTTTGAGTCCTGGCTGTTCCACTTTTGATCCAGCTTTCTGCTAATGAACCTGAGAAAGCAGTGGATGATGGCTCATGTGCTTGGATCCCTGTACCCACGTGGCAGACCTGGATGAAGTTCCTGGCTCCTGGCTTCAATCTAGCCCTGCCTTGGCCATTGTGGTCATTTGGGGAGTGAACCAGCAGAGATCTCTCTCTCTCTTTCTCTGTAAATCTGCAATTCAAATAAATAAATAAATCATTTTTAAAAAATCACCAAGTATTTTACTGAACAATTTTAAATGTTGTATGAGCAGACATCTACAACCATTGAATTATTTTTACAATAGTCAGTCTGGTTTAAACTGCTTTTCTGTGAATTTAAGAATATGTACTTGAGGGCCGGCGCCGCGGCTCACTAGGCTAATCCTCCGCCTAGCGGCGCCGGCACACCGGGTTCTAGTCCCGGTCGGGGCGCCGGATCCTCTCCCGGTTGCCCCTCTTCCAGGCCAGCTCTCTGCTGTGGCCAGGGAGTGCAGTGGAGGATGGCCCAAGTGCTTGGGCCCTGCACCCCATGGGAGACCAGGAAAAGCACCTGGCTCCTGGCTCCTGCCATCAGATCAGCGCGGTGCGCCGGCCGCAGCGCGCCGGCTGCGGCGGCCATTGGAGGGTGAACCAACGGCAAAAGGAAGACCTTTCTCTCTGTCTTCTCTCTCACTATCCACTCTGCCTGTCAAAAAAAAAAAAAAATATGTACTTGAAAAAAGTATAGGCTTGAGCCAGCGCCATGGCTCACTACGCTAATCCTCCACCTTGCGGTGCCGGCACACCGGGTTCTAATCCCATTTGGGGCACTGGATTCTGTCCCAGTTGCCCCTCTTCCAGGCCAGCTCTCTGCTGTGGCCAGGGAGTGCAGTGGAGGATGGCCCAAGTCCTTGGGCCCTGCACCTGCATGGGAGACCAGGAGAAGCGCCTGGCCCCTGGCTTTGGATCAGTGCAGTGCACCGGCTGCAGTGGCCATTGCAGGGTGAACCAACGGAAAAGGAAGACCTTTCTCTCTGTCTCTCTCACTGTCCACTCTGTCAAAAAAAAAAAAAAATGAAGATGGCCCAATTCCTTGGGCCCCTGCACCCATGTAGGAGACCTGGAAGAATCTCCCGGCTCTTGGCTTCAGATCAGCACAGCTCCAGCTATTGCAGCCATTTGGGGAGTGAATTAGCAGATGGCAGAGACCGACTCTCTCTCTGTCTTTCTGATTTTCTGTAACTCTGCCTTTCAAATAAATAAATAAATCTTAACAACAACTGTTAGACTGGACTTGGATGGGACTCAAGTATCCCAATGAGAGACTTCAATGATACAAAAGCAAAGAGGTTTATTGTTCTAGCTCAAGCTAGGGTCCACTCCTCCAATCATCACAGCAGTCTTCTGATGAGAATCCATCCCATTTCTTTTGTGGGGTTTATATAGGGTTTTCAGAGACATTCTATACATTATAGCACCATTCAGCAAATCATCTCATTCTGTGGGAAATTTAAAGAACATCTCTTAAAATTGCTTAGTAAATCCAGTGGTGGGAATAGACTAGTAAAGGTGGTTGGATGGCTTTGGGGTTGATGCTTTTTAAAATGATTGGCTAAAGTATAGGGTATGAGCCGCTGGGGTGTATGTTCCAAACTGCAGGGTTTTGGGATGTTATCAATCACCTTAACTGCCTGAAAAGATACCTGGAACTTTAGGTATTTCCCTGCTATCTGCTGATTGGCTGTTGCTAGGAGAGTTTATCACAAGGGGAGTTTATTTTTCTTCTTCCAGAGCTTTTGGCTTAGGATTCAGGGCCTGGTCATGCCCGAGTTACAAGATGGAGGCCTAGTCTAAAATAGCTGCACATTGATCCAGGCTCAGGTTCTTCACAACAACAAAAAGAAACAGTTGAGTGATAATGAAGCTGTTACCTAAGGAGCAGTTGGTTCTGCCCATTTGGGGATTTATTCTTGGAAAATGTTTATATATGCAGACAAGGAACATTGTGCTGGGCAATTTCATAAAAAAAACATGATCAAGTTCTTCTATACTGCAAGTCTTTTAATAGATGTCATAACCGTGTTTGACATAACACTGATGAAAATGTGAAACACAGAAAGTATGCAAGGTGGAAGGCAACATATATCCATAATTGCTTAAAGAATGAGGAGACTCCTCAAGCAGGCCCTATTGCAATTGAGGAAGATACTGATGGTGAAGAAAATGAAGATGGTGTAGTAGCATCTCTGCCCATTCAACACACCTCAGCCATCATCATCTTCAGCAGTTGACCCAGGCAGCATGCCATCAGACAGCTATAGTTGAATACAGATTCCTCTGGGTGCACATGCCCCAGCCAACACACCAACGAAAGTGCCTCATAGCATGGGTGTAACAAGGAATACCATCCAACCTACTCTATAGACTATGCCAGCCATTGATCCTGCACTTTCCAGTACGGTTTCCCAAGGCGATACCCACCTCACCCCTGAGGAGTTTGTTGAGAGCTTAGAGATACTGCAAATATGCTGGCAGTGCTTTTCAATATGAAGATGTAAGCACTGCCATTCAGAATCTACAGAAAGCCCTCAAGTTACTGATGACTGACAGAGAATGAAGACTTTGTACAACAGATCCACGAATCTTTGGCATAAAGAACTAACTCCATTACCCTATCTTCAGCCTATCAAGAGGACAGCTTTAAGAAAGACTTCAGTTGAATTGAATATGATGATAAAATCTGTGATTATCAGATTCCTTTTGAAGCATTCATCAGTAGCCTCAACCAGTTTTTATTGTCCATTTAATGGCTCCAATAATTTATGGGCACATAGGGCTGATGTTGGCAAGATCCTAAAAACACCCTTTGAACCCTGCTTTAGCAAGTGAAAACACAGAAAATATATATTGGAAATAAGCTTTATTAATTTACATACATTAAGAGAATTTTTTAAAAGCCATAATATTTGGACAAACAGATCATATTACTTTGCAGTAAAATTGTAAATCTAATAAAAGATTCCAGAATTGTCTAGATTAGAGATTACCTTTTTGTTTTCCTTAAGACTTATAAAACAAATACAAATGTCCTAAAGTGTTAGATTAACCTGAAAAAATTATGTTCAAAACACAATTTTTATTCATTAGAGTTTATAGTTGACAGAAGGAAAAGTCATTCAGTAAAGAGGTAGAAGTGCTTTCAGACTTAATATTAATAATGTTTGTTTCCCAAATGCTTTTTCTTATCCATTAAGCTTAAGGTGAATTGGTATTTGCTGCATCAGCAGTCTGACTGCATGTCTTAGAGAATGAAAAATAGAGGTCGGTCTGTAGAGATGCGTGAAGAGTTGGTGCTTTTAAGTTAAGATTCTTCTCAGCTGCTGAGGAGTATGTTCCATTGAGTGCATAACTATGAATGATTCAGAAGATTTATGAGACTTAAGATACTCAGTTGTTAACTTTATGAATTTTGTGGGAAATTATGGACTTACTGTGTCACCTGAGTTTGCTGTGTTAAAAAAATAAATACAAAGATTCTTTTTAAATAAAACTTTAAAAAAAGTATAGGATTGTATTGAACAAGATGTATTTAAACTTCATAAAATGCTGTTATTTTAATACAAAACATACATAAGCAAATGTTTTAAACATAAATAATTGATTATAAAAGCTTGTGTTTCTACTCAAATACACTTGTGAAAAGAAATTGCAATTTATCCCCAAAATAATCTAAAATTTCTTAACAGTATCTAACTTAAATAATGAAGGAAAACATCCTAAAACATCTTTTGTTTGTGTGAACTTAATTACAGTACCTTAAATTAGCATTCTCCATCCCAAAGGTTATTAAAAGTTTTGAAAGGGAGATAAACTCCATGAGGTTGGTAGATTTTCTGTTCAAATTCTTCATGTACTTGGGGCTGGTGATGCGGTGCAGAGGTTAATCCTCTGCCTGTGGTGCAGCATCCAGTATGAGTACTGGTTCTAGTCCCGGCAGCCCCTCTTCCAGTCCAGTTCTCTGCTATGGCCTGGGGAAGCAGTGGAAGATGGTCCAAGTGCTTGGGCCCCTGCACCTGCATGGGAGACCAGGAAGAAGCAGCTGGCTCCTGGCTTTAGATCCGTGCAGCTCTGGCCATTGCAGCCATCTGGGGAGTTAATCAACAGAAGGAAGACCTTTCTCTCTGTCTGTAATTCTACCTCTCAACTAAATAAAATCTTAAAAAATATATTCTTTATATACTCATATTAATTACAACCTCCTATTTTAGAAAAATGAGGGTTAATGGTTTATGACTTCTGCTAGTCTGTGATTGTTACAAAGTAAAACTTCTAGTTTTATCTAGAAGATAATTCCTTATCTGCAATCACCTTATTTTAACAAAAATTGTGGTACTAAGTTAATAGTCTTTAAGTAAATACAAATTAGGAGAATATTTAGCAAATTAAAAACACCTGGCTAGAAAATTTATTCAGACACAAATAAGATTCCTTGTGGGGTAACCTCATGCTGAATTTCTGGTTTTTCCTTTACGTGTCTCATTGTCACAGGCTGAACAGCAACAGAACACAATATGAGAATGATGAGCACTCCTCTAATGCTAGGGACATATGTGCCCTGTCAGGACTTCATTGGCCTAACTGTAGATGTTAACAATGCAGGTCCTTTTAAGAAACTAGTCATAGAAAATAATCAAAGGATAAAAGAGAACTCCAAAAGAAATTAGACATCATCTTCTCCTAAATATATGAAAAGTAAAATACTCAGGAATAAATGTTTCTGTTTTCAAGAGAATGGTGGGGCTGGTGCCATGGCGCAGGAGGTTAATCCTCCACCTGCAGCACCGGCATCCCATATAGGCCCCAGTCCCAGTCCCAGCCACACCTCTTTCAATCCAGCTCTCTGCTATGGCCTGGAAAAGCAGTATAAGATGGCCCAAGTGCTTGGGCCCCTGCACCCATGGGAGACTGGAAAAAAGCACCTGGCTCCTGGCTTTGGATTGAGCAGCTCTGGCTGTTGCAGCCATTTGGGGAGTGAACCAATGGATGGAAGACCTTTCTCTCTGTCCTACCTCTCACTGTCTATAACTCTACCTCTCAAATCAATAAATAAAGTCTTTCAAAAAATCTTTTAAAGTGAATTGCAAACACTACTGCATGTTTTCTTTCACAACTTCAAGTGGACATAGCTCATAAAATAAAATGAGTCATGGTTTCATAAACATTAAAGCTTATCATAGACAATTGGTACCAATGAATAGCTTCTTTCATAGTCTCTCTATATAAATAATTAATAAGCCAATTATTTTCTTCCTACTCTGCAAAGCCAGTCAATGCAATTGATTTCAAATTTAGAATTTTCAAATCACCCAGAAATGCACAATGTTAATGCTTTTGGAGCTTTATAAGAGCACAAAATATCAATTTTTAATTCTTGTACTTTTTAACATT